>NC_083415.1:57355591-57675175 GCF_020745735.1 Hemiscyllium ocellatum
AAACCTTATTGAGTTCTTTGAGAAGGTGACTATGGAAGTGGATGAGGGTAAAGCAGTAGATGTTGTGTATATGGATTTTAGTAAGGCGTTCGATAAGGTTCCCCATGGTAGGCTAATGCTAAAACTTCGGAGGTATGGCATTGAGGATACATTAGAGGTTTGGATTAGGAATTGGCTGGCTGGAAGGAGACAGAGGGTAGTAGTTGATGGATTATGTTCATCTTGGAGCGCAGTTACTAGCGGTGTACCACAAGGATCTGTTTTGGGACCATTGCTTTTTGTTATCTTTATAAATGATCTAGAGGAAGGACTTGAAAGCTGGGTAAGCAAGTTTGTGGATGACACAAAAGTCGGTGGAGTTGTGGATAGTGAGGAAGGAAGTGGTAGGTTACAGCGGGATATAGATAAGTTGCAGAGCTGGGCGGAAATGTGGCAAATGGAATTCAATGTAGCTAAGTGCGAAGTCGTTCACTTTGGTAGGAATAACAAGATGATGGATTACTGGGCTAATGGTAGGCTACTTGGTAGTGTGGATGAGCAGAGGGATCTTGGTGTCTATGTACACAGATCTCTGAAAGTTGCCACCCAGGTAAATAGTGCTGTGAGGAAGGCATATGGTGTACTGGGCTTTATTGGCAGAGGAATTGAGTTCCGGAGTCCTGAGGTCATGTTGCAGTTGTATAAGACTCTGGTGAGGCCTCATCTGGAGTATTGTGTGCAGTTTTGGTCGCCATACTATAGGAAGGATGTGGAAGCTTTAGAACGAGTGCAGAGGAGGTTTACCAGGATGTTGCCTGGAATGGTAGGAAAATCTTATGAGGAAAGGCTGAGGCACTTGGGGCTGTTCTCATTGGAGAAGAGAAGGTTTAGGGGAGATCTGATAGAAGTGTATAAGATGATTAGGGGTTTAGATAGGGTAGATACTAAGAACCTTTTACCGCTAATGGAGTCAGGTGTTACTAGGGGACATAGCTTTAAATTAAGGGGTGGTAGGTATAGGACAGATGTTAGGGGTAGATTCTTCACACAGCGGGTTGTGAGTTCATGGAATGCCCTGCCCGTATCAGTGGTGAACTCTCCTTCTTTATGTTCATTTAAGCGGGCATTGGATAGGCATTTGGAAGTTATTGGGCTAGTATAGGTTAGGTAGGACTCGGTCGGCGCAACATCGAGGGCCAAAGGGCCTGTACTGCGCTGTATCCTTCTATGTTCTATGTTCTATGTCCTTATGGAAGGTGACCAGTACTGTACACAGTTCTCTAGATGTGGCCACACGAATGCCCTGTATTGGATGACAGCATATGGCAAACACAATAAATTATAGCACTATCATGTTGTATTAGAAATTTACCTTGAGAGTCACAAGCCATGCAGGAAAATTGTACAGATGCACACCAGACAGGAAAGACGTAAATTTCCATCATTTTCCCAATCTGATGAAGCTCCATTTACTGAGGCTCATTATAGTACAGTTATACAGATAGGAACAGTATCTTCTTTAAGAAGCCAGTCTCCACAACCACCATGGCTAGTGATTCTCAAGAGGCAGTTTGACTCTTAAGGATATCGTTGTCAAGATTGAACCTGGTTGTTTTGCTTAGGAAGCTCCGTACCCTATTGGCTCCCGCTGAAATGTCTCTGTTAGTTGTAGGTCAGCTAGTAACACACCAGTTTCTCCATTCAAGTCCCATTCCAATGCTGTAATGAAGGGGTCCTGTCGTGTCTTTCAGATGAAGCGTTAAGCTGAAATCCCTTCCGCCCTCTCAGGTAGATGTAATAAAAACCCAATGGCACCCTTTTGAAGAAGGACAGGCAAGTTATTCCTGGTCAAAACTCATTCATAGAGTGTAAAATCAAGAAAATGATGCTGTACCTCTACAAATTAGATTAGATTAGATTCCCTACCATGTGGAAACAGGCCTTTCAGCCCAACAAGTCCACACCGACCCTCTGAAGAGTTACCCACCCAATCCCATTTCCCTCTGACTAATGCACCTAACACTATGGGACCTGCACATCTTTGGACTGTGGGAGGAAACTGGAGCACCCAGAGGAAACCCACACAGGCATGGGGATAATGTGCAAACTCCACACAGACCTGAGACTGGAATCAAACCTAGGACCTTGGTGCTGTGAGGCAGCAGTGCCAACCACTGAGCCACCATGCCACCCCGAATCATAGGTTAGATCACATTTGGAGTATTGTATTCTGTCTGGGCACCAGCAGGGAAGAATGTTAAAGCCCTGGAGAGTGTGTGAAGGAGATTGACTAGAGTGATCCCAGGAATGAGGGATTTTAGGTAAGATTAGAGAAATGGTGCTTATTATCCTTGGAGCAGAGAGGATTAAGAGGTGAACTTATTGAGGTGTTCAAAGTTATGAACAATTTTGACAGGCTAAGGAAGGATATTCTGCTTCCACTAGTTACTATGTCAGCAACTAGGAGTCACAACTGCAAACTTGTATACAAGAGAACTCAGAGTGAGATAAGGGGAAACTTCTTTAATCAGAGAGTGGTTAAGATTTGGAGTGCACTGCCCGGTGGAAGTGCATTCCCTAGGAGGTTTCAAAAGAGAATTGAAAGCGATGAATTTAGAGGGCTGCAGGGATAGGGCTAGAGAATGAGAATGAGCTGGGTGGCTCTTTAGAGAGCTGCTACAGATATTTTGGGTCACATGGCCTCCTTTTATATTGTAAAGTTCTATGAACCTATTATTCTTCAATCAATATCACAAAAACAGACCATCTTTCCATGGAGCAGAGGTGTTGAGGGGTGATCTGATAGAGGTGAATGTGATTATGAGAGGCATGCATTGGGTGGATAGAAAGCAGCCATTCCTCTTAGCTGGAGGGTCAATACAAGGGGGCATCGTTTGGTTTCTGTGCTGTATGACTCCTGTTTTTGTTCTGAAGGCAGCCATAGGTGATTCCTCGGTGTTACTTGGTTCCCAGCTTCTTGTTTATGTTGCTCTGCATGTGAAGTTATAAACCGCAAAGTAGGAGGGGCACACTGGGACCTTGTAGGCATGTTATTGTCATATTACGTGCAATTGCAGCCCTGTAGTCACTGTACAGCTGCAATAAGCTTGACTATCTGACTCATAGAATCCTATTGTTGGGCTGAAATCTTCAATCTTGCTTGACTGGTACATTGAGGTTTGTTGCACGTTCCCACCTAATTCCCTGGAGGTTTAAAGAGACATTAAAAGGTGATGCCTTTTAGAAGGAGCCACATCTGCACTTTAAAGATAAGTCCATTGTTTTGAGTGGGGGAGAACTTCATGTCCACTTTTTCAAAGTTGAGGTTTTTTTTAAACAAGTTAATTTCATGATCTTGGTAATGGGAAACAATTAACCCAAGATAGTTGCTTGAATTTTAAATTGAAACCTCAATTTGGGTTAAATGAATCGTGGTCCAAAAGGCAAGATGCTGAGCAGCAGCTGAACACTTCAAAATGATTTGGTCTGAAGTTTCCTAAATGAATATTACTACAGGTGGTTCTCCTATAATGTGTGGTAGTTGCTTTCCCATGCAACACAGTGTTACAGAAAATTGTGCAATATAAATAATGGGACCTGTGGGAATAACAGGGTTGGGGTGAACCACCAATACATCGGGAAAAATTGAAACAAAAATAGTAGTTAGCCTAACACAAAAGATAGCACAATCTCAGTAAATCTTTAAATCACATATTTTAATGAAATAATGCAGTAAATTTAACACTTCAACACAAGTGACTGAGTACCTTTCACAAAGCTCTTCAGAAATGCTGATCACGTGAAGGCAATATGGAGGTCCAGTCCTCTTCGAGATTCTCTCCCACCCCTCCGGTTTCAAATAAAAGTTCCGTCTAAATGGTAGACTACAATTTCCAGCTTCAAGCTAAGATTCAAGGCTTGCAGAGCTGATTGCATTCCTGATTTAGCTAACACACTGAATTTGCATTTTGCTGACACAAGATCCTGAGGCTGGGTTTTGCTACTCAGCTAGTGCAGAATGGAATTGCATAATAGCAAACAGTTGGGAGGTCATGTTGTGGCTGTACGGGACCTTGGTCAGGCCACTTTTGGAGTATTGTGTACAATTCTAGTCTCCTTCCTATCGGAAGGATGTTGTGAAACTGGAAAGGGTTCAGAAAAGATTTACAAGGATGTTGCCAGGGCTGGAGGATTTGAGGTATAAAGAGATGTTGAATAGGCTGGGGCTGTTTTCCCTCGAGGCTGAGGGGTGACCTTTCAGAGGTTATAAAATCATGAGGGGCATGGATAGGATAAATAGACAAAGTCTTTTCCCTGGGGTGGGCAAGTCCAGAACTAGAAGGCATAGGTTTAGGTTGAGAGGGGAAAGATATAAAACAGACCTAAGGGGCAACTTTTTCACACGGAGAGTGGCACCTATGTGGAATGAGCTGCTAGAGGAAGTGGTGGAGGCTGGAACAATTGCAACGTTTAAAAGGCATTAGAAAGTGTATATGAATGGGAAGGGTTTGGAGGGATATGGGCCGGGTGCTGGCAGGTGGGATTAGATTGGGTTGGGATATCTGATCGACATGGATAGGTTGGATTGAAGGGTCTGTTTACGTGCTGTACATCTCTATGACTCTATAGTGAAAGGCAGGAGGTTTAGAGGGGACTCAAGGAAAAGAAAAATCACCAAGAGATGGTGGGTTCTGGAATCCTCTGCCTGGGACTGTAGAGGCATTGAGTCATACAGCAGGGAAACAGACCCTTCAGCTCAACCAGTTCATGCTGAACTTAATCCCAAACTAAACCAGTCCCACCTGGTCCACATCCCTTCAAACCTTTCCTATTCATGTACTATCCAAATATCTTTTAAACATTGTAATTGTACCCATACCCACCACTTAGAGTCACAGAGATATGCAGCACGGAAACAGACCCCTCAGTTTAACTCATCCATACCAACTCGATATCTTAAATAAATCCAGTCCCATTTGTCAACATTTGGCCCATATCTCTCTAAACCCTTTCTATTCATATACCCACCCAGATGCCTTTTAAGTGTTGCAATTGTACCAGCCTCCACCACTTCCTCTGGCAGCTCATTCCATACACGTACCATTCTCTGCGTGAAAAAGTTGCCCCTTAGGTCCCTTCTCCTCTCACCTTAAACCTGTTCTCTCTAGTTTTGGACTACCCCTACCCCAGGGAAAAGACCTTGTATATTTACCCTATCCATGCTCCTCATGATTTCATCAACCTCAGCCTCTGATGCTTCAGGGAAAATAGCCTCAGTCTATTCAGCCTCTCCCTGTAGTTCAAGCCCTTCAACCCTGGTAACTCCTAGGAAGTTCATTCCACACTCAAGCAACCCTCTGGTAAAAGAAATTCTGCCCCTCTTGTCTTTTTAAAATCTCTCTCCTCTCACTGTAAAAATACACCCCCTAGTCTTGAAATCCCCCATCCTCGGGGAAAGACAACCCCCGTTAACCATATCTATACCCCTCATTACTTTATAAACCTGTATAAGGTTGTCTCTCAACTTCCACTGCAGTTAAAAAAGCACCGGCCTATCCAATCTTTCTTTATAACTCAAACTTTCCATTCCTGACAATATCCTGGTAAATCTCTTCTGAACCCTCTCCTGCTTATAATAATAGTTGAGGTGGGAAACCTTATAACCTTTAAAAAGTATTTGGATGAGCATTTGAAATGCCGTAACAGTCAAGGCTATAGGCCTTATGCTGGAAAGTGGGACTAATGTAGATTTTGTGCATTTCTGGCAGTCCAGGCGAGATGGACTGAAAGGACTCTTCTGTACTGTATGTCTCTGTGGTTCTAGGAAACCTGACCACCATGATATTGTTGTTTCTCTGAGCTAGCTGTGTGCAAATTGGCAGCTGCTTCTTGTAACAGAACAATTACTTCACTTAATTGCTGGAAAGTGCTTTGAGAGATCAGGTGTTTGTCAAACGCATTTTACAAATGCAAGTGATCTCTTTAACATTGCACTTGGGCAGTATTATCAAAGTGGATTCACTAATAGTAATCTTCCAGGGATACTTAAGGTCTAGAAAAGTCCCAGAGTTTTGGAGAATTGCCAATGTACACATTATTTAAAAAGGGAAGATGATAAAAACAGGTAATTATAGGCCAGATAGCTTAACATCTGTCAATGGGAAAATGTAAGAGGCTATTATAAAGGATGTAATAGCGGAGTATTTGGAAATCATAATATAATTAAGCAAAGTCGATGTGACTTAATGAACGGGATGTCATACCTGAGAAATTCATTAGAATTCTTGAAGGGGTACAAGCAGGATAGATAAAGGGGAAGTTGTGCATGTAATATATTTGGATTTTGAGAAGGTACTTGATAAACTGTCACACATTAGGTTACTTAACGAGAACTCATGCGGTTGGAGGTAGTATATTAGCTCGGATAGTGGATTGGCTAACTAGTGAAGATGGAGAGTTGGGATAAGAGTGACATTTTCAGGATCGCAACATGTTACAAAGAATGCTACAGGGATTAGTGCTCAGGTCATAATTATTTTCAATGCATATTAATGACTTGGGTGAGGAAATTGAATGCACTATAGCCAAAATGTCAGAAAAAGAGGTGGGAAGGCAAATGGTGAAGATGATGCAAATGGAGGGATACAGACTGGTTAAGTGAGTGGGCAAGAACTTGGTAGATAGAATACAATGTGGGAAAATGTGAGGTTATGCACTTTGGCAGCAAGAATAGACAAGCTGAATATTATCTAAATGGTGAATGACTACAGAAAGCTAAAAAAGAAGAGAGGAATTTAGAAGTCCTTGTTCCCTAGCATCTAAGTTCAGTGGATAATAGTGAAGGCAAATGGAATGCTGGCTTTTATTTTAAAGCAATAGGAGTACAAAAGTAGGTATATTTTACTCAAACTAGACAAGGAACTAGACAGACCACAGCTGGGATAATGGGAACAGAATCCATCCCTTATCTAAGGAAAAACATACTGGCATTGGAGGCAGTCAGAGAAGGTTCAAGAGGCTTTTCCTAGGTATGGAGGGACTGTCATGTAAGAGAAAGTTGAGTGAATTTAGCCTGTATTCACTGAGTTTAGAAGTATGAGAGGCACCCCTATTGAAATATGCACAAGTCTTAGAGATTGTGAAATGGTTGATACAGAGAGATTGTTTCCCCTGTGGGAAAGTACAGGACCAGAGGGCTGAATGGTCTATTTCTGTTCCAATATTTTAAGGTTTTATGGTCTAAGGGAAAGGCAAATGGGCGAAATATAACAAGTTAGTTTTGCAACTTACTTAACTATTAGTTTATTTATTTTTACCTTCAGGAGAGCTCGTGTTCAGTTTCTTTCAGACTGTAATCATTATTTTCTTTCTGCACCAGAGGAATCACAAAGCTATTGTCAGAGTGGAATAGATTTTCAATTATCAGAAGCCAGTGAGGTTTAAAAAAAATTTTGATGCAGTTTATTTTGACAGTTTTCTTCCTACACCTCACAATGTGGCTGGGATCAATTGACTGCCACCCGGGTATACAGGGTCGATTGGCATCCAAACCTCCGATTCCTGACTTTGGCTCTTCTTTTGCCACCTGCGGATGACATGTCACAGTAGTGTGCATTGTGTTGGTATGACACAGGGCAACACAGCCATCTGCTGCCTCTATAAGACTGTGCACACAGGGGGCTGAGATCTCCAACCTGCTCATTAGCACATTTGCCAATCTGCTTACCAGCTGAGCCGCAAACAAATCTTTATCTCTCGTCGAAAGAAAAAGCTAAAATATTATAAAACAGGCAAAGCTACTCACAAAAACCACTATGTTTACAATTAATTTGAAATAAAGTATTCTTGACAGAAAATATTTCATTTTTACAATGTTTACAATTAATTTGAAATAAGATATTTTCTGTCAAGAATACCTTATCATCTTCATTCCTGATGAAGAGCTGATGCTCGAAACGTCGACTCTCCTGCTCCTCGGATGCTGCCTGATCAGCTGTGCTTTTCCAGCACCACACCTTTTGACTACCTTATCAAGTGCTAACTCTATCCCTCTCCCATGCTCCCCTCTCAAACCAGCTGTTCCTGATATGTTTACGTTCCTCATTGTCTACTTAAGCCACTAAATTATGTCCATGTAGTACCTGCAGGTGCCACACAGCTGGGCAGAGTGTCGAACTTTTACAGAATCTAAGTCTCGGGCCAGGAAAGAGCCAACAAAAGTGAATAAAGACCCTCCTCTGGTTCCCTGGCAAACGAGCCAAGACTTGGAGATTGTCAATGAAGTACAACAGCTCTTTGAATTCTGTTGTAGGGCTTTGGTGCAGCCAAGAATACTGCTCCATTTGATGCTTCGACATCTGACTTGCAAACCTTTAGACACAAGACAGTCCTCACAACTCTCAGTTGAGGGGAATCTCCTCTAGTGGTACCGTATAGAGAACAAAGAGCCACTGACACTGCAATGCTGTGAAACACTCCTCAACAGTGAGACATAAACCTGAGATTACTTCCCAGGCAATTTGCAAGTCAAGAGTTTTCATCCTTTTCAGAAATTTCTGGCGTGGCTTTGTTCTTGATGCTAACTTCCACTTTTACAGAGTGGTGGGCCTGTGGAACTCATTGCCTCGGTGTGCAGTGGAGGCCGGGACATTAAATATCTTCAAGGCAGAGATTGATAAATTCTTGATCTTGCAAGGAACTAAGGGTTACAGGTTGAGTACAGGTAAGTGGAGTTGAAATGCCCATCAGCCATGATTGAATGGAGGAGTGGACTTGATCGCCGAATGGCCTTACTTCCACTCCTATGTCTTATGGTCTTATACAGAGCAAGGGCATTGCAGGTAACATGCAATTTTAGTACAAAGTAACATTGGAGCAGGGATAAATGGTGCTGAGTAGACAGATAATACCATGAGGTCATGAGTTTGAAGGCTTGTAGGGTGGAAGGTGAGCACCAGGGGCGTTCTGTCCTTGTTACGGTTGGAGGGGTGGGGTCTGAGGGCGGAGGTGCGGGATGTGGATGAGATGCAATACTGTGGTTTACAAATATTTCTGTGCTTCATAGAATCCCTACAACGTGGACGCAGGCCATTCGCTCCATTGAGTCCACACCTACTTTTTGAAGGGCATCCTACCCAGGCCCACTCCCCTACCTTATCCCTGTAACCCTGCATTTCCCATGGCTAATCCACCTAAACAGCACAACCCTGGACATTATGGGGTAATTTAACATGATTAATCCAACTAACCTGCACATTTTTGGACTGTGGGAGGAAACCAGAGGAAACCCACGCTGACACGAGGAGAATGTGCAAACTCCACACAGGCAGTCACCCGAGGCTAGGGTCAAACCCGGGCACCTGGCGCTGTGAGGCAGCAGTGTTAACCACTGAGCCATTGTGCCACTCACCATGCTTATTCAGATTTAAAGAGTGAATGGACGAATCCCGCACAAACATGATGACTTGAATACACCGTTATTACACAGAGTCATTCCATTCTATGTCTCATTAAAAAGAAACAGTCTGCACCTGAAATGAACTTTCTGATGAACATAAACATTTTTGCCCAATCCTAGTTTTCTATATATTCCTGAACTTAATCATTTCATCATTGGCAGGCTTCAGCCACATAAACCCTTTAATCCCTGGAACTTCCATCCTACATTTCAGCCTCCCTTCTACCTCACTTTCCACCTTTAAGACATTCCCTGAAACCTACTTGTTAGATTGGGTGGGACTGGGTTATGGGCACTTGACCTGTTAGTTCAATATGTGGAACAGTGACAATTTTTGTTTGATATTATTCCTGCGAATTATTTTGGAATTAATTTAGTGTGTTAAAGGACCTACGTATATATAAAACCATCAATCCAGTTTGTAGGAAATAAGGTTTAGTGCATTATTAAACATTCCACTTTTATACATTTTTATATCTGTCATAGAGTCTTACTGCACGGAAACAAACCCTTTGATCCATTCAGTCCATGCTGACCATATTCCCAAACTAAACGAGCCCCACCTGCTTGCCCACATCCCTCCAAATCTTTCTGATTCTTGAATTTATTCAAATGTCTTTTAAACATTGCAACTGTAACTGCAAAAAAAACTTCCTCCGACAGTTCATTCCATACATGAACCATTCGCTGTATAAAAAAAGCTGCCCCTCATTAAATTTTCCTCCTCTCACCTTAAAAATATGTCCCCTAGTTTTGAATTCCCCCACCCTAGGAAAAAGATCCTTGTCTTTCACCTTATCTATGCCCCTCGTGATTTTATAAACCTCTGTAAGGTCATCCTTAACCTCCTTCACTCCAGTGACAAAAAAGTCCCATCCTTTTCAGGCCATTTTTATATCTTAAACCCTGCATTCCCAGGAACATCTTGGTAAATCTTTTCTGAACCCGCTTCAGTTTAATAATATCCTTCCCGAAACATGGCAACCAGAACTGCACACAGTATTCCAACACGCCTTCACCAACATCCTGTACAACCTCAACATGACCTCAAAGCTCTGAGCAATGAAGGCAAGCTTGCAAAGCACCTTCTTAACCACCAGTTTCTGTGTGATCTACAAATGTACTAGCCATGCCCCTCTGTTCTCATCCAAATATTTTATATTATTGACAAACAAAAGTGGACCCAGCACTGGTCACAGGCCTCCAGTCCGGAAAACATTCCTGCACCACCACCTCTGTCTCCTACTATAAAGCCAATTTTGTACCCAACTGGCAAGCTCATTCTGAATCGTATATGATCTAACTTTAACAATTAGGTTACCATGCGGAATCCTGTCAGAGATCTTAAGACATATTTGCTTCTCAGTTTCCCTCTGACTATTGATGGTGGTGGTGGTGTGGTTGGGGCCGGGGTGGGGAACACTACAATCCCATTAAGGTGATCATCCCTTTCTTGTTTCTAATTTCAACCCATATATTTTCACTAAACGATCCCTCAGGAACATCATCTCTAATTACAATAGTGATGTTTGCCTTAGTCAAAACTGCCTCTTTTCCTATCCTTCCTATAACGCCTAAAACCTGGAACATTGAGCTGCCTGTCCTGTCCTTCCCTCACAATAAATCTGAATAGTTGGTGCTAATCTTTACACAGTTGCAACATGAGATCTGAACAAACAGACGGTCCAAAGATCATTCCTTATTTCACTGGCATCAGGTCATTACAAACAAGAAGGGAAATTGAATATAAACAAATGACTCCGTACAACATGCACATGGAATGGGTCCGTGGGTCACATTAAGCTGAAGAATCCTTTGTCTCCTTGCTCCCTCTTCACATGATGCCCCTTCTACCAAGGTCACTCAAGGGATCTCTTTGGCCATCCAACTGCTCTCCTTCATCATTGCCACCTGCTGGTGGAGGTACAGGCACAATTGCTGTAGCTCCTTTACTCTGCACCTTCCTGACCATTGCCATCTCCGGCTGGAGGTCCCTTTACCCACCAATGTGTTTGCTTTTGCCTTGAAGGTAACAAGGGTACAGTGACCATTCCATATATTCACCAATAAAATACAACCTTTCGCTGTTAACATTTAGATGAAAATAATGGCTCATAAGAAACAATCTGCTTGTGGAATGCTTCCCATTTACCTGGATGATTGCAATACCAGCAACACTCAATAAGTTTGACACCATCAGGTCAAAGCAGTCCACTTCACTGGCACCACATCCTCAAATATTAATTCCCTCCACCACCAATGCTCAAGTAGCAGTGGTGTGTACCAACTACAAGATACACTGCAGAAATGCCTTTTAAAACACCTTCCAACACCGCCACCGTTAGATACATATGAACACCATCACCTGCAAGTTCCTCTCCAAGCCACTTAGCATCCTGACTTGGAAATGTAATGCCTTTCCTTCACTGTACTGGGTCAAAGCCCTGGGAAGGAGAGTGGTGGAACGGGGCTCTTGGCTACCAGCTGGAGAGCCAGCAAAAAGGCCTGCACTGCATCTTCTTAGGGAAGGCTGACCAGGTCTTGTTCCACTCCAAGATTTGATAGGCCATGTCAGCTCTTCCCATGGGACCATAGACCCTGTACGTTGTTAATCAGAGGCCAGTGACTCAACTGAACAACAGCACCATCAATGATGTAGTGGCTGCTGCTGGTATGACACCCACCTGAAGGTTAGGATCATCACTGGATTCCTGGTCAGAGGGGAGTGATGGCTGGGGTGGCGGAGGGAATTACTTGGGGATGATGTGGCGGGTGGATAAGAGTGGGTCAACCCTTTTTGAGATCATCTCCCTGGATCAGACACTGAGTGCGTTTCATTAAGGGACTCCCCTAAGGATAGTTTGCCAAGGGCTGGCAGGCCCCTGACCCACCAAATGGGTCAATATCAGCAGTGGCAAGATGGAGACCTCAAGTGAACATACCTGAAAGGGGGAGGGTGGGCAGGAAAGCCATCCCCAAAGGCCTTGCATCCTCAGACTTAAACTGGTTGGAGGTGGGAAGGGGGGTCCATCTCCAACCATTACCCACATCCCTAGTTAACTGTTCATTCACCACCAAAATCACCAGAGCAGTAAGGTGCACTGTTCCACCCACTGCCACCTATCTGAACATGGCAAGTTCCAACAACGTACATAGTGACATTGAGCAGGTAATCTATTTTAGAGATATTGATTGTCAGGGATAAGTATTGGCCACCTGAATGAGCAAACAGGACCCTGGTTTAAGACCTCAATCTGAACGACAACAGTATTACAGTGCAGCATTATCTGGGCTGCCAAGTCTCTAAACTAGCACTAACACTCAAACACAAACAAACAAGGCCTTTCTGCCCCTTGATCATGCCGTATCACTTGATAAGAGTCATAGCTGATCTACTCTGGCCTCAGGACAGGATGTACATGCATTTGGAAAGGCAAGGACTGATTAGGGATAGTCAACGTGGCTTTGTGCATAGGAAATCATGTCTCACAAACTTGATTGAGTTTTTTGAAGAAGTAACAAAGAGGATTGATGAGGGCAGAGTGGTAGATGTGATTTATATGGACTTCAGTAAGACATTCGACAAGGTTCCCCTTGGGAGACTGGTTAGCAAGGTTAGATCTCATGGAATAAAGGGAGAACTAGCCATTTGGGTACAGAATTGGCTGCAAGGTAGAAGACAGAGGGTGGTGGTTGGAGGGTTGTTTTTCACACTGGAGGCCTGTAACCAGTGGAGTGCCACAAGGGTAGGTGATGGGTCCACTGCTTTTTGTCATTTACATAAATGATTTAGGATGCGAGCATAAGAGGTACAGTTACTAAGTTTGCAGATGACACCAATATTGGAGGTGTAGTGGACATCGAAGAAGGGTACCTCAGATTACAACAGGATCTTGATCAGATGGGCCAATGGGGGCCAAGAAGTGGCAGATGGAGTTTAATTCAGATAAATGTGAGGTACTGCATTTAGGGAAAGCAAATCTTAGCAGGGCTTATGCACTTAATGTTAAGGTCCTAGGGAGTGTTGCTGAACAAAGAGACCTTGGAGTGTAGGTTTATAGCTCCTGGAGTTACAGGTAGATAGGATAGTGAAGAAGGCATTTGGTATGTTTTCTTTTGTTGGTCAGAGTATTGAGTACAGGGGTTGGGAGGTCATGTTGTGGCTGTACAGGACATTGGTTAGGCCACAGTTGGAATATTGTATGCAATTCTGGCCTCCTTCCTATCGGAAAGATGTTGTGAAACTTGAAAGGGTTCATGAAAAATTTACAAGGATGTTGCCAGGATTAGAGGATTTGAGCTATCGGAGAGGCTGAACAGGCTGGGGTTGTTTTCCTTGGAGCTTCGGAGGCTGGGGGGTGACCTTATCGAGGTTTACAAAATTATGAGGGGCACGGACAGATAAATAGACAAAGTGTTTTTCCTGGGTGGGGGAGTCCAGAATTAGAGGGCATAGGTTTTGGGTGAGAGGGGAAAGATATAAAAGGGACTAAGGGGCAGCTTTTTCACGCAGAGAGTGGTATGTGTATGGATTGAGCTGCCAGAGGATGTGGTGGAGCCTGGTACAATTGCAACATTTAAAAGGCATCTGGATGGGTATATGAATAGGAAGGGTTTGGAGGGATATGGGCCAGGTGCTGGCAGGTGGGACTAGATTGGGTTGGGATATCTGGTCGGCATGGACTGGTTGGACCGAAGGTTCTGTTTCCATGCTGTACATCTCAATGACTCTATGACTCTATACCTCCACTTTCCTACATATTCCCAAAATTCTTCAAGCCTTTTGCCAGACAGGAATCTATCCACCACTGCCTTAAAATGTTGCAAAAGACAAATTGACCTTGAAAGAGTTAAATGACATCAAAGGATAACATCCACTGCAGTTACTAGCGGTGTACCACAAGGATCTGTTTTGGGACCATTGCTTTTTGTTATCTTTATAAATGATCTAGAGGAAGGACTTGAAAGCTGGGTAAGCAAGTTTGCGGATGACACAAAAGTCGGTGGAGTTGTGGATAGTGAGGAAGGAAGTGGTAGGTTACAGCGGGATATAGATAAGTTGCAGAGCTGGGCGGAAATGTGGCAAATGGAATTCAATGTAGCTAAGTGCGAAGTCGTTCACTTTGGTAGGAATAACAAGATGATGGATTACTGGGCTAATGGTAGGCTACTTGGTAGTATGGATGAGCAGAGGGATCTTGGTGTCTATGTACACAGATCTCTGAAAGTTGCCACCCAGGTAAATAGTGCTGTGAGGAAGGCATATGGTGTACTGGGTAGATTCTTCACACAGCGGGTTGTGAGTTCATGGAATGCCCTGCCCGTATCAGTGGTGAACTCTCCTTCTTTATGGTCATTTAAGCGGGCATTGGATAGGCATTTGGAAGTTATTGGGCTAGTATAGGTTAGGTAGGATTTGGTCGGCGCAACATCGAGGGCCGAAGGGCCTGTACTGCGCTGTATCCTTCTATGTTCTATGTTCTATATCCACAAAGGACTGATCCTGGGAAAAGCCAAGTAATGCTGCAGTGGTTATTCTTCAGTTCAACAACATGTAACTAAAGCAGCAAAGTTGACTAACTCTTCATTCGAGCCTGATGTTTGTGTATGTTAGATATAACATCACTAGATATTAAGTACTATGTAATAAACAGTAACTGCTTATGAAGACTTGACCTACCTGCTAATGAAGACCGTGTGCCATCATCCCTCCTGTCTTGTAAGTAGGATTGGTGGCAGCAAATTTACCCATGATATTTTAATAGTTTGGCAGCTAACATTAAAAGGCAAAAATATTCAATGACCCCAATTTCCCTACTGTCTGGGGAACAGCATTCCAAAGACTGTCCACACTCCAGAAGTCAGAAATCTCCCTCTTCTTTTTTTCAGATTATTTACAGTGCGGAAACAGGCCCTTCGGCCCAACAAGTCCACACCTACCTGCCAAAGCACAACCCACCCAGACCCAGTCCTCTACATTTACCCCTTCAGCTAACACTATGGGCAATTTAGCATGGCCAATTCACCTTTGTTTTCAATGAGAGACTCCTTATGTGTTCCCTAATTCCAGTCTCCTTCAGTATCCATCCTGTCAGATCCTTTCACAGTCTGGTCATTCAGAAGCACAAAGTGTTATTGATGAACCGATCACTGAGCTGACATTAAGAAGATGTCACTATTTCTTTCAAAAGTTTACTTATTTGAAAGCAGGAGACAATGGCATTGCTGAGACCAGGGTAACATCAAGGGTGGAACAGTAATTTAGTCATTGCATCGCCATAGACTTATCAGACCATAGGGGGTGCTCTCTCATTAGAGAGAGATAAGCAACTAGTGGCGATTTAACCTGAGGGACCACCAGCCCTCAGGTGAGGGTAGGAGTTGAGATGGAGAATCTTGAACCAATGATGGGAATTGAATCCACACTGTTGGCATCACGCTGCAACAGAGCCAAACTAATTCCCCTATAATGAAGCAAAAATACGGAGTTAAGAGTTTAATAGTGACTGTATAACTATTGTCAACTGTTGACAAAAAAAGAACAACTTCCTTCATTCTTTGGGGAAGGAAATCTGCCTTGCTTTCCTGGTCTGGTCTATGTGTGACTCCAGACCCACGGCAATGAGGTTGACTCTTAGAGAAAAACATAAATAGCTGGCGAAACTCAGCACGTCTGGTAGTATCTATTGGAATAAAGCAGCGTTTATTTTTGAAGTCTGGTGACTCTTAGTGACTGTTAAGTGCCCTCTGGCTAATTAGGGATGGGCAATGAATACTATCCTCGACAGTGAAGCTATATCCCATGAATGATTTATGTTTAAAGTTGTATTAACTAAAGTACACAGTGAAACTGGTTCTTGTAACTAAAATACTTGAGGAAAAAAAATCTGTGATACTCCACACAGTGTGTCACGTTCGATGAAGGGAATTTCTGCAGCATGCATCAATTCCTTTTATGGTTAGGGTTGGGATTCGATCACTGTTTAACTTGATATCTCTACCCCTCCCTGCTATTGGCTCTGCTTCAGGTTCTTCCTTCTTATTGTATCCTGCTGCTGTGCTGCCGGAAGAGATCACAGGGGCTTTCCAGGAGGGGGGAAGCCACTTGGGAGCGAGTGGCTTTTTAAAAACTGCTCCAGGGTTGGAAACTCGGAAACGGCGAGGGCAACTAGGGACGGAACGAGACACCAGTGCAACCAGCAGCAATGTACTTTAAGGTAATTATGGAGAAACTGAGCCGGGAGCAGACAGGTAGTTTGTACAGACTGCATCTGAACGTGTCTAATTCTCATTTTTGCTCATTTGTCAGAATTACTTTCCTCTTAAATAATTTTTCAAACACTCGTGTTACTAACTTTTTTCATATCCCTGTTTATACGATTCGTTAAGTGGGAAAGGAGCAGTGAAGGTTTCTGGAGGCTTTTCAATGCAGTGTTTTGGCAGATCTGTCTCTCGGTTCACTGATTTACTTAAATCACTGGCCTCTCTTTCTATGGCTAACGAGCCTGCAATAAATTTTAAAACAATTTAAAGAAGCTAAACTTTGCAGATGCTGGAAATCTGAACAATGAACAGGCAGTGCTGCGGGATTTAAAATAGGGTGCAGTGTGGGGCTGGCAGTTTCAGTGGAGACAGAAACAGTTAATATTTCGAGTTCAGTGTGACATATTTCAAGCAGCATTCTTTCTTTTATTGTCAATATAAGCAAGTACTTAATTGATGTCACGTTTTATCTGACTTGTTTTTGGCAGCTGTGGGTCAGGACTGGTGCAGCATTTGCAAGTTCAGACAGAAGCCTCCAGATACAGATCTTAATAAGAGCCTCAATTTAGTGGAAATCTGGGTCTACCTAACTGAAGATGGGAGCCACCTAACCAATAACCAGACAAGGAGATCTGCCAGCACCTACCACGTTACTACTGTACCACTCTCTGAACCACCAGGCACCTCCTTGTCAGGGCATATAGAGAGGGCAGCACGAGTATTGGAGGGTCACTCCTATCTAGAGAACATGGAAAGCAAACTTTAATATCCATGTCCACTTTTTAGTTTCCTTAATCCATATAAACAAACACAACAGGACCAGCACTGGGCCATTTGGCCCATCAAACCTGCTCTGCCATTTGATCTGATGGTGGCTGAAGCTTTCGTTTCTGTTGACCCCAAATCCTTGTTAATCAAAATTTCTCTCTAACTAGGCCTCAAAAATACTCTGACCCAACTTTCCCTGCTGTCTAGTGAAGAGTCTTCCAAAGACTAATGACCTTGATATCTTTGTAATATCTCTGTCACTGTGTCTCACTGCCTTTTCCTCGATCTCACCAACTCTTGGGTCCTACGAGATTAGATGTGATTGTGGTTGGCAAAGAGGAGGTTTAGCAATTTTGAAAGATCTGAAAATAGATAAGACCCCAGGGCCAGATGGTATTTATCCTCGGATTCTCTGGGAAGCTAGGAAGGAGATTGCAGAGCCTTTGACTTCGATCTTTATATCATCATTATCGACAGGAGTAGTGCCACAAGGCTGGAGGATAGCAAAAGTTGTTCCCTTGTTTAAAAAGGGGAGTTGGGGCAATCCTGCTAATTATAGGCCAGTGAGCCTTACTTCGGTTGTGGGTAAGGCGTTGGAAAAGATTATAAAAGGTAGGATTCATAATGACCTGGAAAGGAATAATTTGATTAGGGATTATCAACACGGTTTTGAGAAAAGTTGGTCGTACCTCACTAACCTTATTGAGTTCTTTGAGAAGGTGACAAAACAGGTGGATGAAGGTAAAGTGGTTGATGTGGTGTACATGGACTTCAGTAAGGCATTTGGTAAGGTAGGCCATTACACAAAATCCGGAGTTTCGGGATTGAAGGTGATTTAGTGGTTTGGATCAGAAATTGGCTAGCTGAAAGAAGACAGAAGGTGGTGGTTAATGGGAAATGTTCATCCTGGAGCTCAGGTACTCGTGGTGTGTTGCAATGATCTGTTTTGGGATCACTGCTGTTTGTCATTTACCCTAAATAATCTGGATGTGGGCATAGAAGGATGGGTTAATAAATTTGTGGATGGTAATAAGGTCAGTAGAGTTGTGGACAGTTCCGAAGGATGTTGCGGGTTACAGAGGGACATAGATAAGATGCAGAGCTGGGCTGAGAAGTGGCAAATGGAGTTTAATGCGGAAAAGTGTGACGTAGTTCACTTCAGAAGGAATAAAGGAATGCAGAGTACTGGGCTAATGGTACAATTCTTGACGGTGTAGATGAACAGAGAGATCTTGGTGTCCATGTGCATAAATCCCTGAAAGTTGCCACCCAGGTTTATAGGGTTGTTAAGAAGGCATATGGTGTGTTGATGTTTATTGGTAGGGGGATTGAGTTTAGGGGTCATGAGGTCATGCTTCAACTGTACAAGGGTGTTGCTGAACAAAGAGACCTTGGAGTGCAGGTTCATAGCTCCTTGAAAGTGGAGTCGCAGGTAGATAGGATAGTGAAGAAGTCGATTGGTATGCTTTCTTTTATTGGTCAAAGTATTGAGTATAGGAATTGGGATGTCATGTTGCGGCTGTATAGGACATTGGTTAGGCCGCTGTTGGAATATTGCATGCAATTCTGGTCTCCTTCCTATCGGAAAGATGTTGTGAAACTTGAAAGGATTCCGAAAAGATTTACAAGGATGTTGCCAGGGTTGGAGGATTTGAGCTTTAGGGAGAGGGTGGGGCTGTTTTCCCTGGAGCATCAGAGGCTGAGGGGTGACCTTAGAGGTTTACAAAATTATCAGGGGCATGGATAGGATAAGTAGACAAAGCCTTTTCCCTGGGATGGGGGGAGTCCAAAACTAGAGGGCATAGGTTTAGGGTGAGAGGGGAAAGATATAAAAGGGACCTAAGGGGCAACTTTTTCGCGCAGAATGTAATGTAGAAAACATGGCAGCCAATTTGCACACTGTATTCCCACCATCAGCAATGTGATGCCAGGTGAACTATATCTTTAATATTAGTTGAGCAACAAACATTGACCAGAATACTAGTTCCCTGCTCTTCAAAATAACTTTTACATCAACCTGAGAGAACAAACGGATCTTTGTTCCACATGTGCTGATTTCTATCTTTTGGATGATGTGGAAACACTTCTGGATGTCTCAACTTGGTTGGCAGTGCCTCACTTGGAATTTGAATTGCTGTAGCGACATGTGTGTTGTAGCATGACACCTCTACCATCACCATCCATATTTCCAATGTTCTTCCCATCACATACTGATTGTTGCTCTCTCGCGCTCTGTCTTACCTCTGAGCATTAGCATCTGGGAGGATTTGCAGGTTGATCATAAATAGGAACAGAAGTAGGCTGTTTGGCCCATTGAACATATTCCTCCATCCAGTAGAATCATGGCTGAACTGACCATCCTCATGTTTACTTTCCTGCTCTTTCCCTATAACCCTCGATGGCTCAAGAGTCTATCTATCTATCTCAGCCTTAAATATACACAAGGACTCTGCCCTGACTCTGTGACAAGGAGTTCTGAAGACACTCCACCTTCAGAAGAATGATCCTCATCCCTGTTTTGCTGTGCCTTGCTTGGCCATCAGGTCTGTCAGTAGGACTTGAACTCGGGGCTTCTTGTTCAAAGAGTTTGATAGAGTAACATTTTGTAGCTTAGTGTTGAAAGGGATCTAATGTTGATCAGATGTAGAAGCAGCTGAAAATGTGTTGCTGAAAAAGCTCAGCAGGTCAGGCAGCATCCAGGGAACAGGAGATTCGACGTTTCGGGCATAAGCCCTTCTTCAAGAATGGTCCAAAACTTATGCCCGAAACATAGAATCTCCTGCTCCTTGGATGCTGCCTGACCTGCTGCGCTTTTTCAGCAACACATTTTCAGCTTTGATCTCCAGCATCTGCAGACCTCACTTTCTCCTCCAATGTAGAAGCAGTCAAGGCAAGGGATTGATATATTTTGGGGGGGTTTTGGAAAGTTTGAGTAGGCATCCAATTTGCTCCTGGTAACCATTTCATTACTTAATGTGAATGACTGACTCAACTCAGAAGAAATATGTCTGGAAAGGGATGGAGACTGCTTACTATAATCTGAATATGGCTCGGGGGTCAGTTGTATAACCGCCCTCATTTGCTGTATTTAACAGAGTTAGGTTTACTAAGATCATCATAAGGTAATTGACAACTTCGTCAGTGGTTGAAAAAAACACATAAAGCAAATAGTATTGGACTGGAAACAGCCTGGTCACTAGAATTGGAAGGATTGACTTCCACGTTGAAGGGGAATTTCCTGATTTTTTTTTGTGTGTATTAGCCAGGCTTTTTCAAAAGAGCTTCTGGTCAGAGCTCCTGTATTTTAGATGAAGTGTAGATCTTTCAAATGGATATAGATGACATGTTTTGCGGAAGAACAGCGATGTTCTTGAGGCATCGCTAGTTAATACAGAAGGTTGAATCATGAATCCGTGTGCATGTTTGTGGGGCCTTGCGATGTACAGTAAGTTGCTACTTTTCACCTTGCTACAGATTAATCTTCCCTAAAGCATTTGGGATATCCTGTGGTCTAGATAAACATGATGACAATGGGAGTTGTTGATTTTGTTTTTGTATTGCAGTTAGTTATTTTTTTTTCACTTCCCCAAGGTTTGGGTTGGAATTGAAAGTCTGATTGCCAGGTTCCTTAATAACCATTAAAGAATAGCAGATGTCAGTAAAAATAAGTTTTGGTCATTTGCAATGTGTTTTCGTAAATGTACGCCCAGCACAAAAGGCTCCCTGATTTGGAACAGATTGATGTGAAAAAGTCATAAGGAAGTCTAGCCACAGAGTTGTTGGGATGCATTTAATGAGCATGTCTCAGCCCAGTGCGAGGAGGGGGTGGCGGTGTTATGGGCTAGAGGGCCTATCAATATACTGCTCCTTGGATGCTGCCTGAACTGCTGTGCTTTTCCAGCACCACTAATCCAGAATCTGGTTTCCAGCATCTGCAGTCATTGTTTTTACCTAATATCTGGAACAGTTGGTACAAAGTCCCTGAGGACTGAGACAAGCTGAGATCTGCACACTTCAGCCTTTGCCTGTTTGAGTGCTCTGCTTGTAGGGTTAGCAATACTGATTGTGTCCTGCAACGACTCCCCCAGCTCCTCCCTCAGTGAAAATTGTGTTCTGGATTACACATTATGAAGTCGAGTCTGGAAACTTTCTGATTTGAGCCATCTACATTGGTAGTTGAATCCCAACTCCCTGTAATTAAGACATGGAAGGACACACTGGGTCCAGCTCACAGTAGAGCAAACCATTTCCCTGTTCTATCTTGTTAGCCCTCCAAGTTGATTTCCCCCTGCTGCCCACTTAAGTTCTTTTTCATATTAGTAATTGTCTTCACTTCCTCCTCTCTCATGGGCAGTGAGTTCTGAGTCACTGCTAATTATTGTTCTTCCTTGCATTTCTCCTTTTATCTTTCACCCATGATCTGTGTCTCCTCATCTCTTTACTGTTAGTTAGTGGAAACAGCTTTTTGTTGTGTATTTTATCTCATTCTGCCATTGTCTTCAGGAGAAGATGGTAGCATCTTATTTAGAGTTGGGGAGTAGCACCAATACTTCCTATCCATTGATGACTTGAGCAGTCTGCAGTAAACATACCCTATGTGTTATCCTGCTGTGACATGGTATGTTTCTTCATAAATGGCCTTTTCCTTGTCCCAACTTGTCAAAGATAATATCAATTCTGGGAAGGTTTGCTCACCTGTTTTTCATATTTAATCCCTCGAAAATTGATTTGATGCAAATACATAGCACAGCTGGTGTTAACACCCTTCTGAACACTCGAAGGTACTAGGAGAAGCAGGTTTCCTCTTGTTTAATTACAACATGATGACCAGTTGGATTTGACAAAGAATAGTAAAGCATTCATTAGTTTCCCAGCCTGTCATGATGCCTTTTTTTTCAAGTTTTAACATGTTTGCTCTAACAATGTGGTGCAAAATCGTTGGCAAAAGTCATCATTTCCTTTATTCAAAAAAGAAGTTGATGATATTTTTGTTCTGATAGGCTACAGGTTCCTAGTTACTGGAACTAATTGCGTTCCTAGTCTCTTATATAGTGCTGTGGTGGCCCAGTTGTTATGGTGTTATTCTGGCCAATTAGCGTTTGAACTCAATTGTTTCACAATCCTTTGTGAATCAAATAGAATGCATCTGCTCATTTTGGAGGTGTGTATTTAGATGAAAATGTAAACAAGAGTCCAAGAAGTTTAGAAACGTACTTTACTCCGACATGGCTTGGCTTGTGTTTGACTCTCTTTGTCCCTGAGGGTAACTTGGGATTGCCAGTGTTGGCTGTGTCCCAGGAACAAATATAACTTTTATTTTACAAAAACGTATGTTGGCCTGGTCCACCCCGACCAACCTGAAATACTTGTCCTGAACCACCAACAACATAAGATGGTGCCACACCCAGGGAGAGTCTGCACTCTGTTTAATGAATTTACTAACATGTATCTGCATCTGTATCTCTGATCTAAAGCCAGAAGCGCACACTCTCTGTTATAGACCCCTTTACCTGATGGTGAGAAATTGTGCAACTTCACAGGATGTGTTCCATCATTACAAGCAAGGAGCGCACAAGTTCACACCTGCATTGTCAAATACTGTATATACTCGAGTAATGGTGGAACTTTTTTAAAGTTAAATTTATGGAGTTGACTATTACATGGATACTATTCTTGAGGGGCTGAAATTCATGCCCATCAAAATTAATACAATATCGATAGCAGAGGCCCAACTGATCTCTGAACTCAAATGGAAAAAAAACAACAAATTATGGTAATTCTCAACACCTGGAGCAGAAAACAGCAGCCTGCAGACTGGAAGACCGGAAAAACAGCGGCCTGCAGACTGGAAGACCGGGAGCAGAGCGGAACAACCGGCCGACTGGAAAGCTGGAGCGGGTCGTGATGGCCAGCAGACTGACTCATAAACATTGATCTGTTATTTGTGAAGAACTAGGTTTGACCTTTACATGAGATATATGGAAACTTCCAGGTTATTTGGCCAAATATAGGGGGTCGACTTTTACTTGAGACCGACTATTACTCGAGTGTATACGGTATGTTGAGTTCAGTATGCTGCCAAGGAAGGAACTTTGATTTAAGTAGCACCTTTTGGCTGTCCCAAAGTAATTCTTTGCAAATTCAACATACTTGTCATACAGCAAGCTGTGACAAAATTAAAAACAGATTTTCAGTGATGTTTCTTTACACCTATGGTGTGGAGGTGCCGGTGTTGGATTGGGATGGACAAAGTCAGAAGTCACACGAGACCAGGTTATAGTCCAATAGGTTTGTCTGAAATCACAAGAGATGATGAAGGGGCAGTGCTCTGAAAGCTTGTTTCAGATAAATCTGTTGGACTATAACCTGGTGTCATGTGACTCCTGACTCTTTTCACAGTTAAACATTGACCAGGACGCCATGGGATCCTCTCTCCCCACTCACCTCCAAAACAAAGGCATGATTGGCTTGTCTGTGTTCACCTGGGGAAATTGCTGAGACCTTTAACATCTCGATGGCAATGAACTGGCCAGTGGTTAGTATCACTGTAATTGTGTGATCTAAGGACGATTCAGAAATCTGTATGATAGACCTTTTTTCTTTTTAAGGAGGATTGAGAGGTAATTGGCAGGGAACTTTGAAGTCAAGATTCCAGAGAATGGGATGTGGGTGGTTGAATGGATGGCTGATAAATGTGGGCTTGAATGATGAGGGAAGAACTGATCTGCAGAGGATAGCTGATGTAATGGAGCCAGAGCTACAGAATTGAACATTGTAAGAGCAAATGTGGGGAGGAAAAATCAGTTATTTTATGCAGATATCAAAAATTCAGAAGAATCACCTTGTGAGATGTGACAAGCCAGGACAGCGTTAAATCTATAGCCTGGCCCACTCGGATAGGTGCAGAATTCTACCTCCATTTTGGATATGCCTTGACTAGCCAGGTTGCATAAGATCTGTTACAGGAATGAGCTGCTGCCACCACCCTGTCATGTCCTTTCAATACACGCTTGCATTTCCTGAGTTCCGATTTGGATCAGTGCTTCTCTTGAGCCTTAGTAAGATATTGGTGGTGCTACTGGCAATAAATGGGAGCTGTGTTTGTCTCTTCTCTCGCAGGTGGAATGGGTTGTGTGTCTTGTTCTGCTCTCAAAGGTTCATCCATCCAGTGGAGCCAAGAAACTGTGTGCTGAGCCCTCCAACAAAGAACTCTCATGGAAGTTGAACAACCAGGTACCTCTCTCTGGAATGAGCAGTGCAAGGCACCTTGAACCCGGGAAAGCGTTCAACACGTATCACCAGCACACAGCACAGATAGGCGAAAGGAGCACATCCCCCTGGTCATACAGGTAACTGGTCAAACGTGTGCGGGTGAGGTGGAGTGGCCAAGCTAAATTGCTCAGGGTCCAGGGAAAAAGCAGACTAGCTGGGTTAGCCATGGGGATTACAGGGGTGGTGGGTGGGTCTGGGTGGGATGCTCTTTGGAAGGTCAGTGTGGACTCGAGTCTGAATGGCCCACTTCCATACTCTAGGGGGATTCTGTGCTTGTAATACTCGGCCTTAATCTTTTTGTGTGCAACCTCTGGCAAAGAAACAATATTGTAATTGGCCTGGTGCTTTGTAGGATTCATTCATATGATGTTGGCATCAGTAGTAAGGCCCAGCATTTAATGATCATCCCTTACTATCCTTCTCACAAGATATCGGTGAGTTGCTTCCTTGATAATCTAGTGGCCTGCTATTTCACAGAGCTAGGAAGTGTCAGCCACACGGCCATGTGAGCTAGAGCCCTGTATGGGTCAGACAGATTTTAAGGTTTCCTCACCTTAACAATATTATTGAATCTAGTTATTTCCAATGGTCACCATAAGTTTAGCTAACAATTTAATTTTGTCAGCTTCCTTGGTGAGGTGTGAACCCCTCTAGGCGTAGATCAGGGATCACCAGTCTGTTAATGTCACCACAAAGCTACGATTCTCAATGTTCTAGCATGGAGTCAAAAAGACCAGGAACCCCTCCAGTCCAATCTCTGCAAAAATCAGCCGATTTCAATGGATAGCCATTTTTTTGGGAAGAAGGGAAAGTTTTAGGAGTGCAGGGACGGTGGAGATACAGTTGCACATAGTGCTCCTTTTGGCTGTTTCTTCTCGAGATCCCTCTTGCAAAACGTCCTCAGAAATGTGAAGGTGAGGTGAAGCCAAAAAGCTGAGCAGGTTCACTGGTGAAAGATTTAGTCATCGAGAGTGTGGTGCTAGAAAAGCAGCGGGTCAGGCAGCATCCGAGGAACAGCGGAATCAACGTTTCGGGCAAAAGCCCTTCATCAGGAATGACTCTCGATGAAGGGCTTTTGCCCGAAACATTGACTCTCCTGCTCCTGGGATGCTACCTGGCCTCCTGTGTTTTTCCAGCACCCCACTCTTGACTCTAATCTTCAGCATCCGCAGTCCTCACTTTTTTGCCTGAGAAGGTTCAGTAGCCCAAGCATAATCAAGAATAGTACTTACAAGAGAAATTGATTTAAAAATAGGACAAAAAAAATTACGCGAGAAGGAGCAACATTTGAGTCTGCTCCACCTTTCTAGATCTTCTACCATCTACCTCAATGCCGTATTCCAGTGTTAACTCAATGGCATTGGATGAAATAGCTCCTTCAGGTGGTTGACATGGTTCTCTTATTGTGGTGGAATATTTTGATTGGATTTCACTCCTTGGGTATAATGATAATTGCCCCAAAAAGCCAAGGGGGAAGGGGAGGAGTTTTCAAATCAATTGTTGGAATCTGGAATACAGTGCCTCCAAGGATGCTGGAGCACGTGAGCTATAAGGAAACAGCAAGGCAAGTGGATCAAACTAGAGAGCTCTTTCAAAGAGCTAGCACAAACATATTGGGCTGGCTGAATGGCCTCATGTGCTGTAAAGTATTTACAGTAGCCTACCTTAAAAAGTCTTTCAATACTTCTTCGGCATTGACATTCCTGAACTTGTACCCAAGGGAATGTCTTCTCCTTTTGAGAAGTCAAGGAGATGCTTTCTACATGATAAAATCCAGCTGAAAGGAGACCGTTCACATTCTCTTCACAATGGAGGAAACCCATTCAAACAGGGTGGAGCATGTTTCAGTGCAGGCAATTCTCTGGTTGGGGAGGAGAATCCTTATTCTGAATAAATTCCAGTTTAGACACCCAATAGAAGTCCCACTACAGAAGGAAGCCATTGTGTCAATGCTTCTTTGTTAAAAGTCAGGAGTCACATGACACCAGGTTAAGGTCCAATAGGTTTATTTGAAATCACAAGCTTTTGGAGCGTTGCTCCTTTGCCAGGTGCTGCTGCAATTTTTGATTTAAATAATAATCCATTTTGCTGTTATTCTTACTCACACACTTTCTCCTCCTCCAGTGTCCAGTGAGCAGGCCTTCAGCTCAATGTGGACTTCACCAGTTTCCTCATTTCCCCTCTCCCCACCTTACCCCAGGTCCAACCTTCCGGCTCAGCACCGTCCTCATGACCTGTCTCACCTGCCAATCTCCCTTCCCACCTATCCACTCCACCCTCCCCTCTGACCTATCACCTCCATCCCCACCCCCCTTCACCTATTGTATTCTTTGCTACCTTCTGACCTCACAGTTCATTGTACTCCATCTGCAGACTCTTACCCACTCACTTAACTGATCTGTATCCCTCTGTAGTCTTTCAGTATCCTCTGCACACTTTGCCCCCTCTCCCTTTCTTGACAAGAGTCTACTTCTGCCTTTTTTTACAAAAAGGTCCTACTGTCACCTTTATCAGTTAAAGAATTCCAAAAACGTAGCCCTTCTGCTATGGGGGCAGAGGGAAGAAACGTTACCAAATCTCTCTTGATTGGATTATTGCTGATTTTGTTTTTAAGCAGTAACTCCTAGTTCTATGTAAGAGGAAACTTGCTCCTCGCAACTATCGTGTCAACCCAACACCAGATATGTCTCAAACAAGTCATTTCTTGCTTTTTTAAAACTCCTAGTGATACAAGCCTAGCCTGTCCAATCTCTCCCCATGAGACACCTGCCTAATCCAGCTATATTCTATGTAACATACTTTTTAAAAAAAACTTCTCTGCACTGTCTCCAATTCATTTGCATACTTTTTAAACAAGGTGACTGATATTGTGCACAGTATTCCAGATACAGCAATGTTCTATATAATTGAAGCATAATCTCTCTACTTTGGGTTCATTTGCTGTTGTGATAAATGATAACATGCTATTAACTTTCCTAATTATTTGCTGTACCTGCATAGTAACCTTTAGCACTTGAGAACGCCAACATTCTTCTGTATTTCTGGAGCTCTGCAATCTCTCTCTCTCTCTCCATTAAGTATTGTTTTTTCTATTCTTCCTGTCAAAACAGACAATTCCTGACTCTGGAAAAAGTACTGATGATTTTAATAGAGTAATTCAAAGTGATGAATGGCATTGGTAGCATAACTAAATAAAGCCGTTTCACTAGGAAGAGGGTTGTTAACCAGAGGACGCCAGTTTAAGGTAATTGGCAAAAGAGCCAAAGGGGGAGGTGAGCGTGTCAGCACATTGAGTTATTCAGAGTTCAAATGTATTGTTTAAACAGGCGGTGAAAGCAGATTTAAAACCTTTTTGATTAGAGGAATTGGATGAACGGGAAACCATTGTGGGAAGTGGATATGAAATCTAGGACAAAATTGATAGCTCTTTTCAAAGACTGACCGGACACATTGGGCAAAAGTGAGGACTACAGATGCTGGAAACTAGAGTTTAGATCAGAATGGTGCTAGAAGAGCACAGCAGGTCAGGCAGCATCCGAGGAGCAGGAATATTGATGTTTCGGGCAAAAGCCCTTCATCAGGAATGGAGGCAGGGAGCCTGCAGGGTGGAGAGATAAATGGGGGATGGTGGTGGGGGTGGGAGAAGGAGAAGGTAGCAAAGAATACAATAGGTGGATGGAGGTGATAGGTCAGAGAGGAGGGTGGAGTGGATAGGTGGAAAAGGAGATTGGCAGGTGGGACAGGTCATGAGGACGGTGCTGAGCCGGAAGATTGGACCTGGGGTAAGGTGGGGAGAGGGGAAATGAGGAAACTGGTGAAGTCCACATTGAGCTGAAGGCCTGCTCTCTGGACACTGGAGAAGCCGAAAGCATGGGCTGTTTGTGAAAGGGGCTGATTTACTAACCACAGTATGGTCATATATGTGTAGTGTCAGCCACCAGCAGTAAAGTGGGAAGGTTTGATTTATTTTCAGAAGGTGGAGAAAGCCTCAGGCTAGGCTGGTTTTGCAGGAATTTCTGCTATTACAACATGGATTCTTAAAGAGAAAACCAAATAGAACTACCACAGGTTCTCTCAGTGCTATTGGAGCGTGCGTTGAGGGTACCCCTCTAATATCTCCCAATAACTCTCTCCATCTTCAAAACCTTGGTGTGGGGGGTGGGGGTGCATGGTGGGGGGAGGAGGGCGTGGTGGGGGGAGGAGGGAAGTAAGAGAATGATGACTCCTAATGTGGCAGACTCTGGCTTGGAGACAGTGAGATGGCCCATTGGCCAAAAATACCTTTGTTCACTTGGAACAATGGCTGTAGTTTGGGCCCCAAAGCATCTCTGCTCATTAATAGTTCCTAACTTTGTTTTTTCCTTCCATTTTTGAGAAAATGAGACTGTACATAAACGGTAGAAAGCCAGGCCTCCGAACTCAACGTTTCTGGAAGCTTTTCAAAGTTGTTCACTGGAACAATTCATGCCTGAGGTTGTGAAAATGGTGACAAATATTTCTACAAATGGATGAATGAAGTTAGGCACTCCTCAATCACAGAAACATGAAGTCTGTGGTCTGATCAGTGTTCTGTCGAGTGCTCTGTAAGACAGTGATAGGACTATCACAGTTGGGATCATTGCATCTCAGCTGGGAAAAGACAGATGTTGGTTAGGAAGAATTGGAGACCATTCAGCCCAATGTGCCGCTTCCAATGGCTGATCTGTTCTGCAGCTTTGTTTACCATCTTCATTCCATGATGCCTCCTTCTGATGTTGGTTTAAAAAAAAATGTTTTCAATGGATCTGGCTCCCTTGTCCTCTGAGAAGAGAGTTCAGGCTTTCCCCCACTCTTTCGGTGAAGGTGTTCTGAAAAGAGCTAACTTTAATCTTCTACCTTGTGGTCACCCATCTGAGGGCATCCAATTAGTCATTGGCACGGCCACAAAAATCCTCACTGTGCGCTGATTCTGTTTCAATCCATGACTTTGAAAAAACAAACCTCTTCCAACCCCTCCACTCGCAATGACCTAAAGCATTGTAACAGTCCAGATTCCATTCACGGTGTGTCAACCTCTTCCTCAGTCATTTTTTGTCTTTCCCTTTTTCAAACTGTAGAATAAATGAAGATCAAGCACGATACCCGAGGAAGCTAATGGAAGCATACTGCTTGCACAAGGGCTGTCTGGGGCCAGATGGACTGATTGACAACACCGTCATGAGTGTACCCTATCACACAAGTGTCTTGGTGCTGAGGAGGACCCGCAGGTGCAAGCACAAGACATATATCTACAAACTGGTCCAGGAAAAAATCCCTGTGTTCTGTGTCTGCGTTATGCATGATGTAGACACTATTTAAATGCAGCAGCCGGAGACCCCAGTAACCTGATTGTAGCCCTCGTTGTCAGTTCCATGAGAGAGTTTTCCTGTAGGTCAGTAATAAAAAGAAATGTGGAATATTTTGATTTATTTTTCTGAAATCCAAGCGTGTGTCTTGTTCTCTTGCTGCAAGCCAGCTCCATGGTTAACACCCAGGTTCCTGAATCCATTGTAAGGTACAGCTATGGCTTCATCCTGCTCCCTTCTCTTGGGAGAACATGGTAGAGCTAACACTCTGGGAGAAAATGAGGACACCAGATGCTGGAGATCAGAGTCGAACGTGTGGTACTGGAAAAGCACAGCAGGTCAGGCAGCATCCGAGGAGTAGGAGAATCGATGTTTCGGGATGAAGGGCTCTTGCCCGAAACGTTAATTCTCCTGCTCCTCGGATGCTGCCTGACCTGCTGTATTTTTCCAGCACCCCACTCTAACACTTTGAGATTTGCAATCATAATTTCCAAAATGTGGAGCTGTCAGAGTAGGTGGTGGAGGCCAGTACAATTACAACATTTATAAAAGCATCTGGATGAGTATATGAAGAGGAAAGACTTGGAGGAATATGGGCCAAGTGCTGGCAAATGGAACTAGATTAGGTTAGGATATCTGGTCGGCATGGACGAGTTGGAACGAAGACTCTGTTTTCGTGTTGTACGTCTCTTTGACTCTCGACTCTATAAGGTTTTTCAGGAAGTTTGCTAAAAGCGAGAAACACTATTTAAGGGCTTGAGTTAACAATGCAGTTTGTTGGTAATGGTTTTATTAAAAGATCAGTGCCCTCGATATGAATGTTGCTAAGCATATACTAAGCATCCAGAGTTGTTCTTGCAAAGTTGGTGGTGAGTCATCACCATGCATTTTTGCAGTCTCTTGCATTTTCATTGTATCGTGCTGAAGTAGGGCTAATGATTGAAGACGATACATTTCTTTGGTAAGGAAATCATCGAGTCCCTACAGTGCAGGAGTAGGCTATTCAGCCCATCGAGTCCACATTGACCCTCCAAAGAGTATTCCACTGGGACCCATCCCTGTGACACGACATTTCCCAAGCCAATCCACTTAATCTGTACAACTTTGGGCTGTTGGAGGAAACCGGAACACCCAAACAAAACCCACGCAGTCACTGGGTGAATGTGCAAACTCCACACAGACAGTTGCCTGAGGGTGGAATCGAACCTGTGTCCCTGGTGCTGTGTTTCAGCAATGCTAATTACTGAGCCACCATGCCTCCCAAAACCTGTCAGAATACCTGCCATACCTGTTAGAAATAGTTTTTGGCTTGTGTTATGAAACTCCTGAGTGACTTAAGAGACTGTAAGCAAGAAGATGTTCTGCTGGACCTGTCTATCCTATGTTCCTGTTTGGTGTGTTACAGTTGGTCATCCTTCATCAGCCAATTAGTTACTGTATTTAACTCCTTTAACATCGCCTAAAAACCTATGTATTTAGCACTTCGGGTTTGAAAGGATGCCATTTCCTTTAACTAAAGCCAGGTTTGTATGACAATCAATGTTAGCATTGTGCTAACCGTTAGTGAGACACGCTTTCAATTCCAGGTTTATTAATGGGATTTAGCTACCAGGGTGGTATTTGGACTCTGATCCCGAGAGCATTAGACTGCATTCCTGGATTACAAACCCAATGCGATTCCTGCTATGCCACTGTATCTCTTGGAAAATGTAGAAACATAAAAGGCCTAAAAACTGTGAACAGGAGTAGCCCATTCAGCCCCTCGAACCTGCTCTACCGTTTAACACAATCATGGCTGATCCCCTCTTGGCCTCAACTCCACTCTCCATAACCCTTCAGCCCGTTATTAATTGAAATTCTGTCTATCTCCTCTTTAAATGTACTCAATCTCCCAGATTCCACAATCCTACGAGAGATGTGATTTCTCCTCATCTCCTGTGTTAAACCTGCTACCCCTTTTCCTAAAACCATGACCTTTTGTACTGAGCTATTTCTTTGAACTGCTGCAATCCATGTGATGTAGGTATGTCCATGGTATTTCTCTAGAAGGGATTGCAGGATTTTGACCCATTAACACTAAAGGAAAGGCATTTCTTTAGCATTTTGGAATCAGGATGGTGTGTGGCTTGGAGGCATTCTTGCAGATGGTGGTTTTCCCACACGCCTTCTGCTCATCCTTCACGGTTTGCAGCTTTGGAAGGTGCTGTCAAGAAGCTTTAGCATGTTGCTAAAGCGTATCCCCCCGACAATACACACTGCTGTCAAATGGTTTCAGTGGTGGAGGATGTGAATGTTCAAAGTGGTGGGTGAGGTGCCAATCAAGTAAGCTGTTTGATTTGGCTTCATTTATTGTTGTCCCATTTACCGAGATACAGTGAAAAGTGCTGTTTTGCATGCACTACAGGCAGGTTATACCATACGGAGTGCATCAGGGTAGCAGAACAGAGTGCAGAATACAGTGTCGAGAATGTGGTGCTGGAAAAGCACAGCAGGTCAGGCAGCATCTGAGGAGCAGGAAAAATTGACATTTCAGGCAAAACTCCTTCATCAGGATTCGGGCTTTTGCCCGAAACGTCGATTCTCCTGCTTCTCAGATGCTGCCTGACCTGCTGTACTTTTCCAGCGCCACACTCTCGACTCTGATCGCCAGCATCTGCAGTCCTCACTTTTGCCTTTCAGAGTACAGTGTAACAGCTCCAGAGAAGGTGATCAACATTAACATCTGTTCAAAAGTCTGATAACAGCTGGGAAGAAGATGTTCTTGAATCTGTTCATCTATGTATTCAAACTTTTATGTCTTCTGCCCAAAGGAAGAGGATGGAAGAGAGTATAACTGGGGAGGCAGCGGGAAGTGTAGACAGAGCCAATAGAAGAAAGGCTGGTTTTTATGATGGGCTGGGCTGGATTCACAATTTTCTGTAATTTCTTATGGTCTTGGGCAGTTGCCAAACAATGCATCTTTAAAAACTGGTAAGAGTCATTGTCACTCTGCTGAATGACGTTGCCGTAGTAGAGGAGTTGGTGTGCTTTTTTGACTATAGTATTGATGTGGATGGACCAGCATAGATCTGTGGGTGATATTTACTACTTGAAGCTCTCACCTCAGCACCATTGGTACAGGTAGGTGTATGTCCTCCACTCCACTTCCTGAAGTCAGTGAACAGCTCCTTTGTTAATATTGAGGAGAGCTTACTGTCTTTACACCATACCACTAAGCTGACTATCTTTCCTATACTTTGTATTGTCGTTGTTTGAGATCCGACCCACTACGGTGATGTTCATTAGCAAATTTTTTAATGGAGTAAGAGCTGAATTTGGCCACACGGTCATGAGTTTCCCATTTTCCACTTGGTGGCCCTGCGGCCTCCAGGACTCAAATGGAGTTCAATAATTTTAAATCCTGAATATTTTCTCCCATCTCCGTTACTGACCCTCACATCTCAGGTCCTGTCATCGCACGGGCTGCTGTTAGCACAACTTACCCGTTTCTACCCACTTACGGCCCCTGTTATCAGCTTTTCCTTGCTTCCAGGCTCACCATTATCTAGCTTTTATTTAACTGCTGCTCTCTCCCTCTGGGCTCCATTTCCACTGATCTCATACTACCTTCCCACACCTGCTGTCTTCAGCATTAATACCCTTTTCCTAGCTGCAGTCAGTTCTGATTAAGGGTCGCTGGACCAGAGACATTAGCTCAGTTTTGTTCGCTACAGATGTTGCCAGACCTGCTGAGTCTCTCCAGCTATTTCTGTTCTTAGTTTCAGATTTCCAGCATCTGTAGCTCTGCATTTTTCTTTTTGCAGTTTTGTTTTTGTTTTGTTTCATGCTTTTCATTACATTCCTGACTGTGACTTGCAGATGGTGCTGAGCTTTTTAGTACGAGAAGCTGAATCAATCACAGAATTCAAGCCTCTCCCTGCTCTCATAAATCTGGTGTTTATACGTGTTTTGCAAGCTCCCTAATGTTTCTCAGGAAAGAGAATGTGCCATCCTTACCTGGGCTGGCCAACATGTGACTCTAGACCCACAGCAATATAGTTGACTCTCAACTTCCCTTGAAAACTGTCTGGCAAGTCACTCAGTCATATTAATCACTACAAAACCTCAACAAAGAAATAAAACCAGGTGGATCACCTGGCACTGGAAAAGACAACAGCAGAAACAGCCCTGTCACCCCTGCAAAGTCCTCCACAGGAATATCCGGGGGCTAGTGCCAAAATTGGGAGAGCCGTCTCACAGACTAGCCAAGGAAAAGTCATACTCATGGAATCATATTACAGACAATGTCCCAAACACCACCGTCATCATCCCTGGATGTGTCCTCTCCCACCAGGACATACCCAGCAGAGATAGTTGCACGGTGTTATACTGTCGGGGAGGAGTTGTTCTGGAAGTCCTCAACATTGTCTCCGGATCCTATGAAATCTCACAGCTTCAGGTTAGTGACAGGAGATGTGCAGGATTACCTGTGTTGAAATTTTTTTTTAACCTTTCCATGTCCGCACATGCCCACCCCTATTTCCCCAAAAATGCCATGCTGTAACCCTCAATCCATGCAGAAGGGTGTAGGTGGCCTTTTGGTTCCCAGGAACAGTCATAGTTCCATCCTCAACTTCAAGATCACAAATCAGACAACGTTCAAAATAACAAAACAGACAGTGGTGCATTTTACCAGGTTTACCGACAATCCCATTGGTAGGAATGAGTGGTAATATTTAGGGTTTCTCATTTTGATTTGAAGTGACCTGCCTACTTCAACTTCCAATATATCCCCCTCCTCCAATTCGGGCACTTGGCACACCTTCGATTTTTAATGGCTTTATCAAGAAAATTTTCTTGCATTGATGTAAATACAGTTTAATTTATCAGTCCTACCTTGTTCTCTGCTTTGTTCCTGCCTGCCCTGACTCTTTGACTTGCTCCATTTCCCAAGTGCACCAGTCTCAAATTGATGTCTTTCCTCACTATCTCCCTGGGTCCCACACCCCGCACAACTAGTCTAAATCCTCCTGAGCAGCTCTAGCAAATCTCCCTACCAGTGTATTAGTCCCCTTCCAATTCAGGTAGAATCCGTTCTTCTTGTACTTCTACCCCAGAAGAGATTTCAATGATCCAAAAATATGAGCCCTTCTCTCCTGCACCAGCTCCTCAGCCACGCATTCATCTGCTCTATACACCTATTCCTACCTTCAGTAGCTTGTATATTTCCCACAACAACAGCCTTTCAGATTAATTATATTTTATTTCAGTTCCTACGTGACCCTGATCACGTTGTTTGAATGGCACAAGAAACCATTTATAACACACTCCCATGCACACATACACACACACAGAAATTGCTGGAAAAATTCAGCAGGTTTTTGCAGAGAGGTGCAGAGTTAATGTTTTGAGTCCACTGACCCTTCATCAGAATTGTCAGACCTTTCACGTTTATATCACGCTTTTCACAACCTCACCATGTTTCAGAAGCCATTCAATTCAGATCTTTTGAAATGGGATCACTACTGCAATTGTAGGAATTATGGCAGCCGATTCACACACACCAAGTTCCCATCCACAGCAATGTGAGAATTGTCAAGTCATCTTCTTCCTGATGAAGGGCTCATGCCTGAAACGTTGACTCTCCTGCTCCTCGGACGCTGCCTGGCCTGATCTGATCTTTTATCCTGATATTTGTTGACAAACAAAATATTGCTTCAAGTCAAAGAAGATGTCCCCTGCCCTATGAAATATTAACAAGAGGGTTAGATTTCATTCACGTAAAGCCATTGGTTTAACAACTGATTTAGGCATTTCATAGTACAGCACTCCCTCAGAAATGCACGGAGCGTGTCAGCCTAGATTATGTGTTCAAGGTTCTGAAGTTGGGCTTCAGTTCACAATCTGCTACCTCGATGATCGAGATCAGGCCAGTATTCCTGTCCTATTGGTCGTGATATTAGATTAGGTTCCCTACAGTGTGGAAACAGGCCCTTCGGCCCAACAAGTCCACACCGACCCTCCGAAGAGTAACCCACCCAGACCCATTTCCCTCTGACTAGTTACCTAACGCTATAGTCAATTTAGCACGGCCAGTTCACCTGACCTGCACATCTTTGGACTGTGGGAGGAAACCGGAGCACCTGGAGGAAACCCATTCAGATATGGGGAGAATGTGTAAACTCCACACAGACAGTCACCCGAGGCTGAAATTGAACCTGGGGCCCTGGTGCTGTGAGGCAGCAGTGCTAACCACTGAGCCACCGTACCATCTATGTTTGAGAAAGAGGGCTGACTCCCCAGGTAGCTTGATAAAGAGACCATTCTTCACTAGCAATTTGAGAAGCTTATTTTCACATCTCACTTATCACACTGCAACACCCCCCATCACAACTGAAAAAGAAATACACTTGAAATAAAACCAGAAAATGCTGAAGAAACTCAGCAGGTCTGGGAATCTCTGTGGAGGGAGAATCTGAGTTAATGTTTCGAGTCTAGTATTTGGATTGGGTTATACTGGCCTCAAATCGTAATCTCTGTTCCTTTCCCCACAAGATGCTGCCAGACCTGCTGACTTTCTCCAGCACTTACTATTTTTATTTCAGATTTCCATCATCCACGGCACTTGGGTTATAATTAATAAATATATTTATTACGTTGCCATGCAAACCATTAGTCATTCGAGTGACACTAACACAGTGCAATTAATATAGTCATGCTGATAACACAATACCTGCCAAATTGATTTTGTATCAGAATACGAAAGATCCAACTGAAAACCATGGTTTCAGAAATATCAGAAGCAGCACATTGTTGGCATTTCAAGGAAGTAACTTACTAAGCCTCAGGCATCTCACTTGGAGTAATATAAAATTATACCAGAGTCAGACATGCTGAAAGTCTGCAGTACCTCACTCCGGTGTGAGATGGTGGCAGGGAAGGTAGAGTAGTTTCTGAGCCTCCAGACAGGGTGGAGTGCATCGCTTTATTGTTTCCATTCACACACAGGCTGTTGGGACTGTATCAGCTTTTTTCTCTCTCTCTCTCTCTCTCTCTCTCTCTCTCTCTCTCTCTCTCTCTCTCTCTCTCTGAAGGTGTAGCTGTGTGGGTAAACCATTAGAGTCACTCGCACTTTACCCGAAGCATCTCGTTTTGTCAGCATAAAGTGGAATAGTTAATCCTGGCAGTAATACTTTTAAACTCTTTAACACTCTCAGTCCATTAAATCCTATTGTGAAGAGTCCATCCCATCCAGGTGGCTTCCCACGGATGACAGATTCCTGTTTTAAATGCGAGATATTGGTTTTTCTTCCCCACAAAGTCCAACCAGTCTTCCAAATCGGTACCGACAACAGGCATTGCTGGAGAAACTCAGCAGGTCTGGCAGCATCTGTGGAGAACGAAGTGGGGTTAACCTTTCGGGTCCAGTGACCCTTCTTCAGAACTGGATCTGAAGTAATAAGCCTGCTTTCTCTCTGCACAGATACTGCCAGACCTGCTGAGTTTCTCCAGCAATTTTTGCTTTATGTTTCTGATTTCCACCATCCTAACTTCTTTGGGGAGGTTTTTCTCTTCCAGGCTGGTGGTTAGCCAGTTTCTACTCTTTCAAAATAATAAACTCGAGCCATGTTTAGACAGCCCTCTGGAAGTGGGGGCATTGTAACAACAACACAACCAAATGGTTCATGGAAACTCCTGAAGAATGAACAGAGACTCATTAAACCAAAGCAACATTATAATATGGCAGTGCACCACATCCTGTGCAGTGCCCACTGGCCTCTATTGTGTTGGGGGATACAGTGTGCTCCCTCTCCAGGGATACCTGAGTGTGGCTGTAACTGTGAAAGAGGGGCAGACAGTCAGGAACGATGAGCCCCTCCATGTCCCACTGTTGATGGCCACTTTGGCTAAACTCAGGAGCAGGCCCTTGAGGAGTCAATGGCTCAATGGTATTATCTCTGGACTGTTCATGCAGAGAGCCAGATAACAGATTAGATTCCCTACACTGTGGAACAGGCCCTTTGGCCCAACAAGTCCACACTGACCCTCTGAAGAGTAACCTACCCTGACCCATTCTCCTATGTTTACCCCTGACTAATGCACCTAACATGATGGCAATTTAGCATGGCCAATTCACCTAACCTGCACATTTTTGGATTGTGGGAAGAAACCGGAGCACCCAGAGGAAACCCACGCAGACACAGGGAGAATGTGCAAACTCCACACAAACAGTCGCCCAAGGCAGGAACCGGACCCAGGTTCCTGGCGCTGTGAGGCAGCAGTGCTAACCACTGAGCCACCATGCTGCCCCAAATGTTCCGGTGGACTTAGGTTCAAATCCCACCATGACAGATAGTGGAGTTTAAATTCAGGGAAAAAAATCTGAAATTAAGAGTCTAGTGCTGACGGTGAAACCATTGTTGATTGTTGGAAAAACTCATGTGGATCTTTAATGTCCCTTAGGGAAGGAAACTGCAACCCTTAACTAGTCCGGTCTACATATGACTTCAGACCCACACAAATGTGGTTGACTCTTTACTGCCCTCTGGGATGGGCAATAAATGCTGTCTTCCCAGCGGCACCCTCATCCCATGAATAAATTTTTAAAAAGAGTCTCTGTGACTTAGAATCATACAGCATGGATACAAACCCTTTGGTGTAATCAGTCCATGTCTACCAAACATCCAAAACTAAACTAGTCTCTCCTTCCTGTGCTTGGCCCATATTCATAGATACTTACAGTGTGGAAACAGGCCCTTCAGCCCAACAAGTCCACACCGACCAGCAACCCACCCATACCCCTACATTTACCCCTTTGCCTAACACTACAGGCAATTCAGCATGGCCAATTCACCTGACCCGCACATCTTTGGATGGTGGGAGGAAACCGGAGCACCCGGAGGAAACCCACGCGGACACAGGGAGAATGTGCAAACTCCACACAGTCAGTCGCCTGAGTCAGGAATTGAACCCAGGTCTCTGGCGCTGTGAGGCAGCAGTGCTAACCACTGTGCCACCGTGCTGCCCATTCCTCCAAATGTTTCTTATTCATGTACTTATCTAAATGTCTTTTAAATATTATAACTCTACCTGCATCCACCACTTCCTCATGCAATTCATTCCACGCACGAACCACTCGCTGTGTAAAGAATTGCTGCCCGTGTCCTTTTTTCAATCTTTTTCCTCTCACCTTAAAAATATGTCCCCTCGTTTTGAACTCCCTATCCAAGGGAAAAGACTCTTGTCATTCACATTACCTATACCCCTCATGATTTTATAACCCGCTATAAGGTCACCTCTTGACCTCTGACACTTCAGTGAAAAAAATCCCACCCTATACAACCTTTCCTTACAACTCAAACCCTCCAGTCCTGGAAACATCTTGGTAAGTCTTTTCTGAATCCTCTCCAGCTTCATAATATCCTTCCTCTAACAGGGAGACCAGAACTGCACATAGTATTCCAGAAGAGGTCTCACCAATATCCTGTACATCCTCAGCATGACGTCCCAACTCCTATACTCAATAGTCTTTACTTGCCAGCTAGTTTCTCACCTGGATGCAGGGTATTAGGGAAGGGTTTTTTTGGTGTACATCAAGCAGTGTTCTGAAAGCTTGTACTTCCAAATAAACCTGTTGGACTATAACCTGGTGTTGTGTGATTTTTAACTACGAGCAGTGAAGTCAGTCCTAGAGATGCCCGGGACATACAGAGCCCAGTCCCTTTCTCCACATTCCCCCCAACGGCAAATTCGGAAAACCAATTTAAAAGCCCTCACTGTGACCGTGATACTCAGCCCTGAGTTGGAGGACCCAGAGTCAGGGGGAAATCTCTTCAGTCCCTCACCGCCGATGCACAGCGGCAGCTGCAAGTGCCATTGACAAGATGCACTGCAATAAACCAGCAGGAATCCTTTGTCAGCACTTTCTAAATCTGCAGCCGCCACCACTTGGAAGAACGAGGGCAGATACAAGGGAACACTGTCTGCAAGAGCCCCTCCATGCCATACAACATCCTGACTTGGAACTATATCTCCATTTCTTCACTGTTGCTGGGTCAAAATGCTAGAACCCTTGTACCATGGATGTTCCTATGGTCTGCAGTGCATCAAGTAGGCAACTCACCACCACCTTCTCAAGGGCAACTCAGGAGCAGCAATAAGCATTGCCTATATCCCATGAAAGATTAAAACATGCGCGAATACCCCATGCACAAAGAAAAAAAGATACAGTTCTATAATTTAAATTTCTGCACGGCAGACTAAACTCTACTATGAAAAGCACTCTCATTATATAGTACACTTCCAGACACATCCTGACAGGTCAAAACCTTTTGACACTACTCAATGGGTATTGACAAGTTGGATAATTTCTAGGTTTTAAAGCACTGTTTATGTACCATTCCCTTCGGAGTCAACAGCTCCAAAAGGCACCTGATCGCAATCCCAGCTCCCCAAAGGTCCTCTGACACCCACTTTCAAAGGGCATCAAATTCCCCAGCCCCCATTCCTACAAGGATTCCTAGACGCCACTCCCTAAGCTGTCCAGGGACTGACTTGCTGGGGTACGTTAGTTCTCCAAAGGGGTACTTTGGTTACTGAAAAGAACAAAGGATAGCCATGCCCTTCTCTGGTCTGCTCTCTATGCTCTGGGTTACAGATACTGTGAATTCCTAATTCCTATTTCACTCCTGGTGCCTGGTCATCTCAATGACAAACTGATCCAGGAACTGTGCTTGAGTGAACTCCAGCCCACCCTCCGATAAAGAGAGATTCTGGGTTCAGGATGGTTCCTGATTTCTTCCAGCATTTTGGCCTGACCAGGGATGGTCTCTGTCATGGCTGAAATTGAGGCCATTGTTAGATCTAGAACAAACAACAAAGAACAAAGAAAATTACAGGAAGAGGCTCTTCGTCCCTCCAAGTCTGCGCTGATCCAGATCCTCTATCTAAACCTGTCGCCTATTCTCTAAGGATCTCTACCCCTCTGTTCCCTGCCCATTCATGTATCTGTCTAGTTACATTTTAAATGACACTATCGTGCCCACCTCTACCATGTCCACTAGCAATGCCTTCCAGGTCCCCACCATCCTCTGTGTAAAGAACTCTCCGCGCATATCTCCCTCAAATCTTTCCCCTCTCACTTTGAACTTGTGACCTCTAGTAATTGAGTTCTCCCACTCTGGGAAAAAGCTTCTTGCTATCCATCCTGTCTATACCTCTCATGATTTTGTAGTCCTCAGTCAGGATCCCCCCCCCAATCCTAACCTATTCAATCTCTCTTCATAGCTAGCGTCTACAGCTCTTCCCCCATCAATCTACTTTATCACCTCCTCAAAAAATTCTATTAGGTTTGGAAGACAAGGCCTTTCCCGCAAAAAACCATGCTGCCTATCATTGATAAGCCCGTTTTCTTCCAAATGGAAATAGATCCTATCCCTCAGTATCTTCTCCTCCAGTAGCTTTCCTACCACTGACGTCAGGCTCACCGGCCTATAATTACCTGGAGTATCCCTGCTACCCTTCTTAAACAAGGGGACAACGTTAGCAACTCACCAGTCTCTGGAACCTCACCCGTGTTCAAGAATGCTGCTAAAGCCCCAGCTACTTCCTCTCTCACTTCCCTCAGTAAACTGGGGTAGACCTCATCTGGACCTGGGGATGTGTCCACCTTAATGCCTTTTGGAATACCAAAAACTTCCTCCCTCCTTATGCTGTCTTGACCTAGAGCACTCAAAGACCTGTCCCTAATTTCAACATCCATTTTGTCCCTCTGCTCGGTGAATACCGATGCAAAGTGCTCTTTAAGAATCTCACCCATTTTCTCTGACTCCACACATAACTTTGCTCCTTTGATCTTGAGTGGGCCAACCCTTTCTCTAGTTACTCTCTTGCTCCTTATATATGAAAAAAAGGCTTTGGGATTTTCTTTAAACCATGTTTGCTAAAGATATCTCATGAACTCTTTTAGCCCTCTTAATTCCTCGTTTCAGATTGGTCCTATATTTCCGATATTCTTTCAAATTTTGTCTGTCTTCAGTCACCTAGACCATATGTATTTCCAAGTAAAAAATGAGGTCTGCAGATGCTGGAGATCACAGTTGAAAATGTGTTGCTGGTTAAAGCACGGCAGGTCAGGCAGCATCCAAGGAATAGGAAATTCGACATTTCGGGCATAAGCCCTTCATCAGGAATGAGGAGAGGGTGCCAGGCAGGTTAAGATAAAAGGTAGGGAGGAGGGACTTGGGGGAGGGGCGATGGAGATGTGATAGGTGGAAGGAGGTCAAGGTGAGGGTGATAGGCCGGAGTGGGGTGGGGGCGGAGAGGTTAGGAAGAAGATTGCAGGTTAGGAGGGCGGTGCTGAGTTGAGAACGTGGCTGAAGAGTTTCTGTGCAGAGGAGATGACCTGGGGGGTGCAGTGAGAGAGAGACTCACTGAAATCCTTGTAGAGAGAGGAAGAGAGCTTCTTCAAGGAAGGCATCCTTGCAAGAGAATTCGCAGTAGGTTAAAATCTTCGGGTAAAAAATGAGGTCTGCAGATGCTGGAGATCACAGTTGAAAATGTGTTGCTGGTTAAAGCACAGCAGGTCAGGTAGCATCCAAGGAATAGGAAATTCGACGTTTCGGGCATAAGCCCTTCATCAGGAATCTTTTACCCGAAGATTTTAACCTACTGCGAATCCTCTTGCAAGGATGCCTTCCTTGAAGAAACTCTCTTCCTCTCTCTACAAGGATTTCAGTGAGTCTCTCTCTCACTGCACCCCCCAGGTCATCTCCTCTGCACAGAAACTCTTCAGCCACGTTCTCAACTCAGCACCGCCCTCCTAACCTGCAATCTTCTTCCTAGCCTCTCCGCCCCCACCCCACTCCGGCCTATCACCCTCACCTTGACCTCCTTCCACCTATCACATCACCATCGCCCCTCCCCCAAGTCCCTCCTCCCCACCTTTTATCTTAACCTGCCTGGCACCCTCTCCTCATTCCTGATGAAGGGCTTATGCCCGAAATGTCGAATTTCCTATTCCTTGGATGCTGCCTGACCTGCTGTGCATATGTATTTCCAAGTTTGGATTTGGGGAAAGGTCCAATATCCAGTGTTCCTGGCTGGACACTATATCTAAGAAGGCTTGTCACTTCACCACCCAATCCTGCTCCCATGCCCACACGTCTGTCCTTGGCCTGCTGCAATGTTCCAGTGAAGCTCAACGCAAACTGGAGGAACAGCATCTCATCTTCCGACAAGGCACGTTACAGCCTGCCGGTCTCAACATTGAATTCAACAACTTCAGATGATTATCCCATCTTGACCCCTCTGTTTTCATTCTGCTCCGTAATTTTATTTCATTTATTTTATTCATCTTTTAAAAATTTTTTTTCACTGTTCTGTACCTCTTATTTCTTGATTGTCTCTCTTTCGCTCCCCACTCTCTCATCACCCTTTTCCTCTCCTCTTCCCCCTTCGCTATCCTTCTCCCCTGTTTTCCATTTTGCCTCTGCTTCACCCATCAGCCCATCCCCCACATATTTTGTCACATAGCACTGGCTTCAACCTTGGTCATTCACAGCTCCTAATCTCCCTATAATCTCTCTATGCACTGTCATTATCACCTCTTTATTTCTACCTTTGCTTCTGGAGCCATGACTCATCTTCTCTCAGCCTGGTATAAAAACCTGTTGAAAATGTGTTGCTGGTTAAAGCACAGCAGGTCAGGCAGCATCCAAGGAATAGGTTTCGGGCCGAAACGTCGAATTTCCTATTCCTTGGATGCTGCCTGACCTGCTGTGCTTTAACCAGCAACACATTTTCAACTGTGATCTCCAGCATCTGCAGACCTCACTTTTTACTGGTATAAAAACCTCCCTATTTCTCCCTTGTTTTTAGCTTTGACAAAAGGGTCAGTTAGACTCGAAATGTCAGCTCTTTTTTCTCCTCACAGAGATTTTCCGGCATTTTCTCTTTTGGTTTCAGATTCCAGCATCCGCAGTAATTTGCTTTTATCCAGTGTTTAACCCACTGCCACCTCTCTTCCAGGAATGCCTATCCTGGTCTTCTCTCTGACAGGATTTTCGTTTGTCTCTCTCCCCCTCTCCACCTCCACTGCTTTCCTTTTCTCTCTCAGTGTTAGACAAGGTATTTACTAAGACTCGCTTCCACAGCCATGTTTCCTTCCTCAGTGACTGTCTTCTCCTCTGACTTACTCCACATGGATTTCAACTCAGATTCCATCCTGCATGCACCCTCCAGGATTACAGGTACTTGCACGATATACAACATTTTTCCAACTGCGGTTCTCGCCGCATCCTAAAATCCACCCTCAGGGCCATGCGCCGCCACATGACAGCACTCGGCACCTCTCTCCAGCAGCACTGACTTACTCTCACTCAACACTGTCCTGGTCCACAGTTTCATTTCATCCTTTGTATTATTCGACGCCTTAACTCCAAACTTTTCCTGTTTCTTGCAGATGGTAAGGAACGCAAGCGTCAACTTCTCATCATCATCCCTGCCCACCCTCCACCTTCCAACAGTCCCAATCCCTCGAACCCCATCTCTTCCAGCCCCAGGCCTTGCCGTGTGTTCACCATACCCTTTGACCTTTCCCTCTTTGAGGCTGAGCGTGCTGTTCTCAGCAAAGGACTCTGCTTTGTACCCTTAGGTCCCCACCTCAATGAATTCCGGGCTCGACATGATGCTGAGCTCTTCTTCCGTCGCCTTCGCCTTAGTGCTCACTTCTTTGGGCAAGAGTCCTCCCCCCGCTCCACATATCCTTTCACATCCCTCCAACATTCCACCTCTAATTGGACACCCCCGCCAGGCCAATTTCCTGCCCTCGATCTTTTCATGGACAATTGTAGACGGGGCATTGGCCGCCTTAATTTCTCTGCCCCTCCTATCCATTCCAACCTCTCTCCATCCGAACATTCTGCCCTTTGCTCCCTTAGGTCCAACCCCAACCTTGTCATCAAACCTGCTGACAAAGGGGGTGCCGTTGTCATCTGGCGTACTGACCTCTACCTCGCAGAGGCTGGGCGCCAACTCTCAGACCCCTCCTCCTACCTCCCCCTGGAGCATGACCACACCACTCAGCCTCAAGCCATTGTCTCCAACACCGTGACTGACCTAATTTCCTCTGGATGCCTCCCCCCCTCAGCTTCCAACCTCATAGTCTCCCAACCCCTGACAGCCCGTTTCTACCTACTTCCCAAAATCCGCAAGAAGGACTGTCCCAGCAGGCCCATTGTGTCAGCATGCTCCTGCCCCACTGAACTTATTTCCTCCGACCTTGACTCTATCCTCACTCATCTGGCTCACTCCCTCCCCACCAACATCCGGAATTCCTCTGATGCCCCTGTGACACATTGACAGCTTTCAATTCGCAGACCCTAACCACCTTCTATTCACTATGGATGTGCAATCTCTTTACACCTCCATCCCGCACCAAGACGGCTTGAAAGCTCTTTGCTTCTTTCTCAAAAAGAGGCCCGAACAATCTCCATCCACCATCACTCTCCTCTGCCTGGCTGAACTTGTTCTCTCTCTCAACAACTTCTCCTTCAACTCATCCCATTTTCTCCAAATCAATGGTGTAGCAATGGGTACCCGCATGGGTCCTAGCTATGCCTGCCTTTTCATGGGGTATGTGGAATATTTCTTGTACCAGGCCTATCCGGGTCCCCTCCCACAACGGCTTTATCGGTACATCGATGACTATTTTGGTGTGGCTTCATGCTCTTGTCCTGACCTGGGAAAACTCATAAACTTTTCTTCTAGTTTCCATCCCTCCATCACCTTCACCTGGTCCATCTCTGGCACTTGCCTTTCTTTCCTTCACCTTTCTGTCTCCATTTCCACTGACTCCCACAGCTGTCTGGACTCCAGCTCTTCTCACCCTACATCCTGTAAGGACTCTATCCCTTTCTCTCAGCTCCTTCGCCACCGCCGCATTTGTTCCAATGAGGCCACTTTCCAAACTGGTGCTCTTAATATGTGCTCCTTCTTCTCCAACCGTGGCTTCCCACCTACAGTTGTTGACAGGGCTCTCGACAGCGTGCGGTCCATCTCCCGCGCCACAACCCTCACCCCCTCCCTCCCCTCCCAGAACAAGGATAGGGTCCCTCTTGTTCTCAACTTTCACCTCACCAGCCTTCACATGCAAAGAATAATCCTCCGCCATTTTCACCAACTCCAATACGACGCCACCACTAAAGACATCTTCCCTTCCCTCACCCTGTCTGCATTCCGCAGAGATCGTTCCCTCCGGAACAACCTAGCCCACTCCTCCATCACACCTAACACTTCTCCCATCACACCCGGCACCTTCCCATCACACCTAACACATCTCCCATCACACACGGCACCTTCCCATCATCCCGGGCACCTTCCCATCACACACGACACCTTCTCATCACACCTAACACCTCTCCCATCACACCTAACACCTCTCCCATCACACCTAACACCTCTCCCATCACACCCGGCACCTTCCCATCACACCTAACACCTCTCCCATCACACCTAACACCTCTCCCATCACACCCGGCACCTTCCCATCACACCTAACACCTCTCCCATCACACACAGCACCTTCCCATCACACCTAACACCTCTCCCATCACACCTAACACCTCTCCCATCACACCTAACACCTCTCCCATCACACACAGCACCTTCCCATCACATCTAACACCTCTCCCATCACACCTAACACCTCTCCCATCACACCTAACACCTCTCCCATCACATCTAACACCTCTCCCATCACACCTAACACCTCTCCCATCACATCTAACACCTCTCCCATCACACACGGCACCTTCCCATCACCCCGGGCACCTTCCCATCACACACGGCACCTTCTCATCACACCTAACACCTTCCCATCACACCTAACACCTCTCTCATCACACCTAACACCTCTCCCATCACACCTAACACCTCTCCCATCACACACGGCACCTTCCCATCACCCCGGGCACCTTCCCATCACACACGGCACCTTCTCATCACACCTAACACCTCTCCCATCACACCTAACACCTCTCCCATCACACCTAACACCTCTCCCATCACATCTAACACTTCTTCCATCACACACGGCACCTTCTCATCACACCTAACACCTCTCCCATCACACCTAACACCTCTCCCATCACACACAGCACCTTCCCATCACACCTAACACCTCTCCCATCAAACCTAACATCTCTCCCATCACACCCGGCACCTTCCCATCACACCTAACATCTCTCCCATCACACCCGGCACCTTCCCATCACACCTAACACCTCTCCCATCACACCTAACACCTCTCCCATCACACCCGGCACCTTCCCATCACACCTAACACCTCTCCCATCACACCTAACACCTCTCCCATCACACCTAACACCTCTCCCATCACATCTAACACTTCTTCCATCACACACGGCACCTTCTCATCACACCTAACACCTCTCCCATCACACCCGGCACCTTCCCATCACACCTAACACCTCTCCCATCACACCTAACATCTCTCCCATCACACCCGGCACCTTCCCATCACACCTAACACCTCTCCCATCACACCCGGCACCTTCCCATCACACCTAACACCTCTCCCATCACACCTAACACCTCTCCCATCACACCCGGCACCTTCCCATCACACCTAATACCTCTCCCATCACACCTAACACCTCTCCCATCACACCTAACACCTCTCCCATCACACCTAACACCTCTCCCATCACACCCGGCACCTTCCCATCACATCTAACACTTCTCCCATCACACACGGCACCTTCCCATCGCCCCCGGCACCTTCCCATCACACCTAACACCTCTCCCATCACACCTAACACCTCTCCCATCACACCTAACACGTCTCCCATCACACACAGCACCTCCCCATCACACCTAACACCTCCCCATCACACCCGGCACCTTCCCATCACACCTAACACCTTCCCATCACACCTAACACCTTCCCATCACACCTAACACCTCCCCATCACACCCGGCACCTTCCCATCACACCTAACACCTCTCCCATCACACACGGCACCTTCCCATGCAATCGCAGAAGGTGCAACCCCTGCCCCTTTACCTCTTCCATGCTCACCATCAAAGGCCCCAGACACTCATTTCAGATTTAGCAGCATTTCACTTGTACCTCTTTCAAATTGGTCTATTGCATTCGTTGCTCCCAATGTGGTCTCCTCTATATCGGAGAGACAAAACGCCGACTGAACACCTTCGGGCTGTATGCAATCAGGTCCCGGACCTTCCCGCGGCTTGCCACTTCACCACCCAATCCTGCTCCCATGGCCACACGTCTGTCCTTGTCCTGCTGCAATATTCCAGTGAAGCTCAACGCAAACTGGAGGAGCAGCATCTCATCTTCCAACTAGGCACGTTGCAGCTGGTCTCAACATTGAATTCGCTGGAAAAGCGCAGCAGGTCAGGCAGTATCCAAGGAACAGGAGATTCGACGTTTCGTGCATAAACCCTCCTTCAGGAATCCTGAAGAAGGGCTTATGCCCGAAACATCGAATCTCCTGTTCCTTGGATGCTGCCTGACCTGTTGCGCTTTTCCAGCAACACATTTTCAGCTCTGATCTCCAGCATCTGCAGTCCTCACTTTCTCCTCAACATTGAATGCAACAACTTCAGATGATTATCCCATCTCGAGCCCTCTGTTTGCATTCTGATCTGTAATTTTATTTCAATTATCTATTTTTAAAAATTTTTTTTCATTGTTCTGTACCTCTTATTTCTTGACTGTCTCTCTTTCTCTCGCTCCCCACTCTCTCATCACCTTTTTCCTCTCCTCTTCCCCCTTCGCTATCCTTCTCCCCTGTTTTCCATTTTGCCTCTGCTTCACCCACGCCCCCATCCCCCACATATTTTGTCACAGAGCACTGGCTTCAGCCTTGGTCATTCACAGCTCCTAATCCCCCTATAATCTCTCTATGCACTGTCATTATCACCTCTTTATTGCTACCTTTGCTTCTGGAGCCATGACTCACCTTCTCTCAGCCTGGTATAAATACCTCCCTATTTCTCCCTTTGACAAAGGGTCAGTTAGACTGGAAACGTCAGCTCTTTTGTCTCCTTACAGATGCTGCCTGACCTGCTGAGCTTATCCAGCATTTTCTCTTTTGGGTACACAGTATTCGTCCCTTTCTTTAAGGAAGGATGCAGTGCTTGGAAAATAGCTCAGAAAAGGTTTATGAGATTAATACCAGGAATGGGCAGGAACTCTTATGAGGCAATGTTGGACAGGCCCAGCTTTAAAACCACAGGCATAACTCGATTGGAACGTCATGTAAGATCAGGATGGGTGTTGAAAGGGTGAGCAGAGAAAAGTGCGAATGTCGTATTATGGGAGCACGGCTTAAAAATAGTGTGTTGTGAGACTTTGAAACTCACCTGAATATTTTCGAGGCAAGAAGAGACAGATTCTTGATAAGTGAGGCAGCAGAAAGGCTGGAGTAATCAGAGCGGCCATGATGTTATTGCAAGGTTAAGCAGGCTTGACAAGGTTATTGCTGCAAATGTGTTGCTGGTCAAAGCACAGCAGGTTAGGCAGCATCTCAGGAATAGAGAATTCGACGTTTCGAGCATAAGCCCTTCATCAGGAATAAGAGAGAGAGAGCCAAGCAGGCTGAGATAAAAGGTAGGGAGGAGGGACTAGGGGGAGGGGCGATGGAGGTGGGATAGGTGGAAGGAGGTCAAGGTGAGGGTGATAGGCCGGAGTGGGGTGGGGGCGGAGAGGTCAGGAAGAGGATTGCAGGTTAGGAGGGCGGTGCTGAGTTGAGGGAACCGACTGAGACAAGGTGGGGGGAGGGGAAATGAGGAAGCTGGAGAAATCTGAATTCATACCTTGTGGTTGGAGGGTTCCCAGGCGGAAGATGAGGCGCTCCTCCTCCAGCCGTCGTGTAGTTGTGTTCTGCCGGTGGAGGAGTCCAAGGACCTGCATGTCCTCGGTGGAGTGGGAGGGGGAGTTAAAGTGTTGAGCCACGGGGTGATTGGGTTGGTTGGTTCGGGCGGCCCAGAGGTGTTCTCTGAAGCGTTCCGCAAGTAAGCGGCCTGTCTCACCAATATAGAGGAGGCCACATCGGGTGCAGCGGATGCAATAGATGATGTGTGTGGAGGTACAGGTGAACTTGTGGCGGATATGGAAGGATCCCTTGGGGCCTTGGAGGGAAGTGAGTGTGGAGGTGTGGGCGCAAGTTTTACATTTCCTGCGGTTGCAGGGGAAGGTGCCGGGGGTGGAGGTTGGGTTGGTGGGGGGTGTGGATCTGACAAGGGAGTCACGAAGGGAGTGGTCCTTGCGGAACGCTGATAGGGGAGGGGAGGGAAATATATCCTTGGTGGTGGGGTCCGTTTGGAGGTGGCGGAAATGGCGGCGGATAATACGTTGTATGCGCAGGTTGGTGGGGTGGTAGGTGAGAACCAGTGGGGTTCTGTCTTGGTGGCGGTTGGAGGAGCGGGGCTCAAGGGCGGAGGAGCGGGAAGTGGAGGAGATGCGGTGGAGGGCATCGTCGATCACGTCTGGGGGGAATCTGCGGTCCTTGAAGAAGGAGGCCATCCACACCCCCCACCAACCCAACCTCCACCCCCGGCACCACACCCCCCACCAACCCAACCTCCACCCCCGGCACCACACCCCCCACCAACCCAACCTCCACCCCCGGCACCTTCCCCTGCAACCGCAGGAAATGTAAAACTTGCGCCCACACCTCCACACTCACTTCCCTCCAAGGCCCCAAGGGATCCTTCCATATCCGCCACAAGTTCACCTGTACCTCCACACACATCATCTATTGCATCCGCTGCACCCGATGTGGCCTCCTCTATATTGGTGAGACAGGCCGCTTACTTGCGGAACGCTTCAGAGAACACCTCTGGGCCGCCCGAACCAACCAACCCAATCACCCCGTGGCTCAACACTTTAACTCCCCCTCCCACTCCACCGAGGACATGCAGGTCCTTGGACTCCTCCACCGGCAGAACACAACTACACGACGGCTGGAGGAGGAGCGCCTCATCTTCCGCCTGGGAACCCTCCAACCACAAGGTATGAATTCAGATTTCTCCAGCTTCCTCATTTCCCCTCCCCCCACCTTGTCTCAGTCGGTTCCCTCAACTCAGCACCGCCCTCCTAACCTGCAATCCTCTTCCTGACCTCTCCGCCCCCACCCCACTCCGGCCTATCACCCTCACCTTGACCTCCTTCCACCTATCCCACCTCCATCGCCCCTCCCCCTAGTCCCTCCTCCCTACCTTTTATCTCAGCCTGCTTGGCTCTCTCTCTCTTATTCCTGATGAAGGGCTTATGCTCGAAACGTCGAATTCTCTATTCCTGAGATGCTGCCTAACCTGCTGTGCTTTGACCAGCAACACATTTGCAGCTGTGATCTCCAGCATCTGCAGACCTCATTTTTTACTTGACAAGGTTATTGGCCCTACCTGTCTTTCATGTGCATAAGTTCCATCAAACACAGTGGCCAGTCACGCAGCAATGCTGACGAATTGCTGGAGCAGGGTAACGAGGGACACACAGAGGAATGTTTTTTACTTTATTCATCGATGGGAGTTTTACCCATCCTTCATTGATGGCGGTGGACTATTGCCTTCTACAATTGCTGCAGTCCATGGTGGCATGGGGAGGGAGTTCCAGTATTCTGAATCAGCGACAGTGAAGGAATGATGAGATACTTCCAAGTCAAGGTGGTGTGTGGCTTGGGAGGGGAACATGTCAGGGGTGGAGCTCCAGAGGCATCTGCTGATCTTGTTCATTCAGGGAATATTGTTTACGGTCCATAATAAACCACACCATCACCCTTTCCTCACGGCCCAGCACATTGTACATCTTCAAGTATTTATCCAATTCTCTTCTAAAGGCAGTTTGAATCTGCTTCCCTTGCCCTTGAAGAAGGGCTACGCCCAAAACTCCAACTTCTGCAGCACCTGATGCTGGAGGTCAGAGTCGAGAGTGTGGTGCTGGAAAGGCACAGGAGCTCAGGCAGCATCTGAGGCGCAGGAAAATCGACGTTTTAGGCATAAGCCCTTTATCAAATGTCGATTCTCCTGCTCCTCAGATGCTGCCTGACCTGCTGTGTCTTTCCAGCACCCCACTCTCCACCTCCTGATGCTGCCTGGCTTGCTGTGTTCTCCCAGCCTCCTGCCTGTCCCTCCTGATGCTGCCTGGCTTGTTGTGTTCTCCCAACCTCCTGCCTGTCCATCCTGATGCTGCCTGGCTTGCTGTGTTCTCCCAGCCTCCTGCCTGTCCCTCTGATGCTGCCTGGCTCACTGTGTTCTCCCAGCCTCCTGCCTGTCCCTCCTGACGCTGCCTGGCTTGCTGTGTTCTCCCAGCCTACTGCCTGTCCCTCCTGATGCTGCCTGGCTTGCTGTGTTCTCCCAACCTCCTGCCTGTCCATCCTGATGCTGCCTAGCTTGCTGTGTTCTCCCAGCCTCCTGCCTGTCCCTCTGATGCTGCCTGGCTTGCTGTGTTCTCCCAGCCTCCTGCCTGTCCCTCCTGATGCTGCCTGGCTCACTGTGTTCTCCCAGCCTCCTGCCTGTCCCTCCTGACGCTGCCTGGCTTGCTGTGTTCTCCCAGCCTGCTGCCTGTCTACTTCCATCGCCCCTTAAGTCAGTGCATTTCTCATCTTAACAATGCACTGTTTAACATGATTTCTTCCTCCTTTGCTCATTCTCTTAAAAGTAAATATGAAAGATCAAGATAAACTGCACGTGACCTGTACAAGTAACTTCCTAGAAATTCTTGATTTTGAAATAGCCCTAAACATTAACTTATATTCCATGAGTATCTCAAAGCTGGAGGCTACCTTTGAAATGTAATCCCTGCAGTTTAACCGCTCAGAACCAATAACTGGACAATTTAGTGGCTTCCATACCTTGAAGGTGGCAGGAAATTGTCACAGGCTCTTCAATTTAAATGCTTGCTGAGAATAACTCACTCATTCCTAAGCGAAAGTGACTACTGCAGATGCTGGAGATTAGAGTCAAGAGTGTGGTGCTAGAAAAGCACAGCAGGTCAGGCAGCATTTGAGGAGCAGAAGAATCGATATTTGATGAAAGGTTTTTGCCCGAAAGTCGACTCTCCTGCTCCTCGGATGCTGCCTGACCAGCTGTGCTTTTCCAGCACAACTCTCTGGACTCACTCATTGCCAGGAAACTCTTCCAAGTCTTTGATTGCAGCTGCCCACATAGCCACCACAAGGGGGCAACACTGTGCCATGTTCAAAAGAAAACAATACTGAAAATTTGTAGTTAGCTGTCTGGATCAGAAAAAACACACAACTCTGCACAAATTCATGTGTGCGCATTTAAATGAGAACCCTTTTTGCTAATTGGCTTGAATGAGAAAATAATGTACCTCGAAACAATCATGTGATATCTAGTAAAATTTGCATAATAAACTAGAAAAATCTTGCCTCACGGTTTATTATTGGTTTCTGGGAAATCAGTAGCATTAACAAAGCCAGCTAGCTCACTCTCCCATCACTAGCTATCCTCTGGCCTCTTGTATCTCTATGATCTCTACGCAGGGATTCATACAGGACAGTGATAGTGTCCCTACCTCTGAGCCAGAAGGCCTGGGTTAAGTCCCACCAGCCCCAGATGTGTGCCATAAAATTTCTCAAAGGCCGAGAAATGGCTCAGGGGTTCGCACTGCTGCCTCACAGATTTGCCAGGTATGAAAGTTTGGAGTTATAAAGATAGGCTGGGACTTCTTTTATGCTGTCGGAGTTTGAGAGGCGACCTTCTAGAAGTTTATAAAATAACGAGGAGTATAGGTGGAGATGAGTTGTCCTTTCCCTCGGATGGGGGCTTTCAAGACTAGCGAGTACATTTTTAAAATGAAGTGAGAGAGATTTAAAAAGAATATGAGGAGCAAATGTTACGACAGAGAGGGTGGATTGCATGTAGAATGAGCTTCCAGAGGAAGTGGTGGATGTGGGTACAGTTGCAATGTTTAAAAGATATTTGGATAAATACATGAATAAGAAATGTTTGGAGGGATATGGGTCAGGAACAGGCAGCTGGGATTATTTTAGTTTGGAATTATGTTCTGCGTGGATTGGTTGGACTGGAGGGTTTATTTCCGTGCTGAGTGACTGTATGACTCTATGTGCGGGCTAGGGTGATTAGCTGTGTTAAATTGTCCCATCATGTCCAGGGTTGTACAGGCTAAGTGGGTTAGCCATGGGAAATGCAAGATTACAGAGATGGGGTTGGTCTGGATGGGATAATCTTTGGTGGGACAATGTGGACTCGATAGGCCGAATGGCCTGCTTCCACACTGTAGAGATTCTATGATTCTACTGTTCATGGGTTTCTAAACCACGGTGACAACTTCATTCACATAGTACCTTCTGGGGGTGGGGAGGATCATTATTGACAGAGCAGGGGAACTGCGCTGGATGTTTATGTGCTGGCAATCTTTGAATCAGACACTGGCACATAATATGAGAGATGACCAAGAAGGTGGGTTTTAAATGTTGCTTAAAAAAAGAAGGGTTTAGATAGGACATTCCAGAGGATGGTAAAGATAAAGTCTTACAAGACCATTAGAGAGAGGGATGGTTGGTGGTGGTTTAACCTGAGGGTCACCATGACTCAGGCAAGGGGGAAGGTTGAGAAGGAGAGTCCTTTATGGTAACCTCAGCCGGTGCAGGAATTGAACCCACGCCGTTGATATCAGTCTGCCTCTCAAACTAGCGGTGGTGTTGCTGGCCCAGTAATCTAGAGCCCCAGAAGAATGGGGATGTATCCTACACTGGCAGATGGTGAAATCTGAATTCAGTTAAAATCTGGGATAAAAAGCTACCCCAATGCCCATGACACTGTCACCTCGATTAAAATCAAATCCTGGGCATTCTGGAAATCTAAGAGTGCAGGAGAAACTCAGCAGGTCGGGCAGAGAGAGACACAGAGTTAACGTCTTGAGTCCAGTATGACATTTCTTCAAGGACTGTCAGGAAGCCAATGTGCAAAGCAGCACCCCTGCTCTGTCAATAGGTGACCCTTTCAGGACCTCTGCCTCCATGTTTGTCACCTGGTTAAGGATAGCAGGTAGGGTGAGAATGTGGGGGGAGAGAGAGAGAGAGAGAGAGAGAGAGAGAGGGACGATCAACACACCAGCACACCCAACTGCAGCAGGGAACTGGCTGTGGAGTAGAATGGCTGAAAGGAAGGTGGAGTGAAAGGACAGTGAGGAAGGGCTGGGTGCTCAGCCTCTTGTCACTGGGTACCCTTGGGATCGCTGTCCACACTGAGTGGTCAGATTGCCCCTTCACATTGTGGTGGAGTCCTGCTACCCAGCCTCCTCTGAGCATTCAAAGTTCATGTACGACAATGGGGCCACCAAAAGACTCACAAAGTTGTGCTAATTTATCTTCCTGCTGGCAACAGATGGAAAGCCCCCCCCCCCCCCCCACAGGTAAATCAGAAAGAGGCAAGAGCACTTTGGGGAACTTCCAGGATAGTTTCTGCTACTATTTCCCCAGACCTCTTCAAACCTGTTGCTTTGACTCAGGTTAAATTCCCATTGAAATAACTCCACTGAAGCCAGTCCCTGTCATGAAGTCACCCTTTATTTACACATGTATAGTCCATTTCACTGACCCAGTTAGCTCAGAGCTAGCTCGTAGAGTGAGTAGACGCCCTAACATACGTGTTTATCTCTGTCAGCCAGGGCTCCCTGGTTGGACCAGGTTAACAGCCCCAATCAAGGAACTCATATTGTGACTCATATTCCTTGTTACAATCACTACACCCAGCATTCACTGTGTTTCTCTCTCCACACATACTGCCAAGCCAGCTGAATATCTTCAGCATTTTGTGCTCTTATTACAGAGCTCCAACGTGTCTCAGTATTTTACTTCTTGAACATAATCCTGGGGCAAATAGTGAATCACGGTATTGAGGGATGAGATGGTCATGAAAAGGCAAGACTTGTTAAGTTCTTTAATATTGTTAAAGTGAATATAACATGCTTCAGAGATGCACAGATATTGGATATTGGATTTCAAACACTTACATCTTCAAAATACCAGTAAAAATATTCTTATTCATTCTCAGGATGTGGGAGCCACTGATAAGACTGATTTTATTTTCCTCCAAACTATTACTGTATAAGAATTGTAGAAGTGCATTACAAAATACTTCAAGTCAAACGTTTCAGGAAATGTGATGATATCCAACTTGTCTCTGCACAGCATGTTCTACACACAAGTGCCTCAATACAATTGTGAAATGATTCATATTTACAATAAGCATTTCTGTTCAGACAGGAATATCACTGGAAATGAAATAGAATTAAACTTGTGTTTGCAGTCTCGAGTTTCCCTTCTGAAGATAAAAGTCAACTTCTTTCCTGTACTGGGGTAGTTGGTGGTGAAAACACTGTATGGTCACTGCTATTGGGAACGTACAGTTGCAGCTATGTCAATTTTTATATTTAATCAATTTATTCCATGGAGCATGACAGGTAAACCTGATCGAAACCCTCTGCCACATGACAGTTTTAGTTAGACATGTATCTGACAGATGGTGAGACCATATGCTGACTCTTCATACAGTCATAGAGTTATACAGCACGGAAACAGATCCTTCGGTCCAACCAGTCCGCGTCGAACATAACCCCAAACTAAATTAGTTCCACCTGCCTACTCCTGGCCCATATTCCTCCAAACCTTTCCTATTCGTATATCCATCCAAATTTCTTTTAAATGTTATAATTATACCTGCATCCACCACTTCCTCAGAAAGTTCATTCCACATGCGAACCACCCTCTGTGTAAAAAAATTGACCTCTTATGTCTTTTTAAAATCTCTCCCTTCTCACCTTAAAGATGTGCCCATGGTCTTGAAATCCCCCATCCTAGGGAAAAAAGACAACTACCAAGAAACTCTGTCTGTACCCCTCACTATTTTATAAACTTCTATGCGGTCACCTCTCAACCTCCTACACTCCAGTGAAAGAGGTCCCAGCCTATCCAGCCTTTCTTTATAACTCAAACCTTCCATACCTGGCAACATCCTGGTAAATCTCTTCTGAACCCTCTCCAGCTTAATAATATCCTTCCTGGATCGTGCTGCTGGAAATCTCGTGCTGGTCCTCTAAGTCAGATTCACTTACAGGAATAATGCAAGGAAAGTAGGAACCGCTTTGGATTCAATTGAGATGCTAAGAAGACTGGCACTCAAGGCTGTGACCTTACTCACTGGAGTGAAGGAGGTTGAGATGACCTTATAGAAGTTTATAAAATAATGAGGGGTATAGATAGAGTTAACAGTAGTTATCTTTTCTCTAGGGTGGGGATTTCAAGACTAGGGGACACAATTTTAAGAGGAGAGGAGAGAGATTTAAAAGAGACATGAGGGGTAAATCTTTTACACAGAGGGGGGTTTGAGTGTGGGATGAACTTCCTGAGGAAGTGGTGGATGTGGGTACAGTTGCAATATTTAAAAGACATTTGGATAAGTTCATGAATAAGAAAGATTTGTAGGGATACGGGCAGATGGGGCTAGTTTAGTTCGGGATTATGTTCGGCAAGGATTGGTTGGACCAAAGGGTCTGTTTCTATGATTCGATGACAAGGGGTATATGAACAAGATTGGTGAGTGGGTTTGAGTGAACAATCATTTGGGTTTGATGACAAAGACTTCCTCCTACTCTATAACTTGGAACTCCCCTTGACTTGATGAGGAAGCCTAAACCATTCCAACTCTCCCTGTCCCACAAAGTCATAATCTTAGTGGATCATGGGGATACTGTCTCATAGGAGAGAGAGAGATGGCTGGTGGTGGTTTAACCTGAGAGTCACCATGCTTCAGGTGAGGGGTGATGTTGAGAAGGGTGTGAAAACTGAACGCACATTATTGACATCACAAACCAGCCATCCAGTCAACTGAACCGACTGAGCCTTTCCCACATGACAAGCGAAGATTAAAAAAAGATTTTGTCTCCTATGATGGACCCCTTCTGGGTCACAGCATTCTTTTCCTCTTCCCATTCCCTTTCAAGAATTCTCCCCACCCTCTGTCTTCCACTTTTCCTTTCCCTTTGTCTCTCACACCTAGTGTCCCCTCCCCTTCCCATTTACAGTCTTTGTCTCCCAACATTCCTGCACTCTTCCACCTTAACTGTTCCCTTCTCCCCTCTCTTCACTGCTTTTCTTCCTCCCATCTCCTCCAGCACCTTACTCCCCTTTTCACTTCTCTTCCCTCTCCTGCCCACTCCTTCTCAGTAAAATAGCAACAATTACCTTTATGTAGCTATTTTCTGTATTGAAACATCCCAAGACACCTCACAGGAGTATTAGAAAACAGAGCACAACACTGTTTGATGTACAGTGATATCATGTCAGATGATCAAAAGCTTGACCAAAGAGGGAGGGTTTAAGAAATGGTTGACTGGGAGGGAGTGCAGTATAGTGGAGGAGTGTAAGGAGGGGATTCCAGACCTTATGCCTGTCAGGAACTGGTGATATACATGAGGCCAGAACTAGAGGAAGTTGATACCTAGGAGGGTTACAGAGGTGGAGGAAATTACAGATAGGGAGAGATGTAAGTTCAAGGCAAGGAAATGAAGACAAGCCTGAGAATTTTAACATCATGACAAGTAAGAATGTTGGACAGCACACAAAGGGGTGATATTTCTAAGCTGTTATAAGAACCCCTACAGTGTGCAACCAGGCCCTTGGCCCAACAAGTCCACACCAACCCTCAAAACCTGCATATCTCTAGATTGTGGGAGGAACCCAGAGCACTCAGAGAGAAGCTCACACAGATGCAGGGACATTGCGCAAACTCTACACAGATAGTCACCTGAGATTGGAATTGAACCCAGGTCCCTGGTGATGTTAGGTAGCATTGCTAACCACTGAGCCACTGTGCCAGGTGATAGCGGAAAGGGTCCCAGTGAGGCACAGCAGCAGAATTTTAAAACACCTCAAGTGTATACAGAATAGAATGTGGGAGACCAGCCAGGATTGTATTGGAATAGTCACAGCTAGAGGGAACATAGGCACGAAGGAAGGATTTACTGGAACCATAAACTGCGATATGGAAAAGGCAGACTTGGTGGTGGTGGTGTGACTATGAGATTGGAAATACATGTCAAGATCAAATGTCACACTAAACCTGAGAGCAGACAAAGCCAGAGTCCGCATAGGTTACAACGTACACCGAAATAAACGAGTTTTCCTCTTGGAGGGGTGTGGATGGGAATGGAGGGGGTGAGTGGTTGCAAGATTATCTTGGCATAACATGCCCAGAAGCAAGACATTAGAGTGAGTGAGTGCCAGTGTGGGCTGATTGAGGCAAAAGTGAGGACTGCAGATGCTGGAAACCAGAACTCAGATCAGAGTGGTGCTGGAAAACACAACAGGTCAGGCAGCATCCAAGGAGCAGGAAAATTAACGTTTCAGGTAAAAGCCTTGAAGGGCTTTTGCCGAAACGTCGCTTTTCCTGCTCCTCGGATGCTGCCTGACCTGCTGTGCTTTTCCAGCACCACTCTGATCTGAGCCGATGAGAAGGTCTACCATAGTTCTCCGTGACTCCATCCCAGAAACTGCCAGGCCTTTTAGCCTTAACTCCTCAAATTCCACCCCATCCCTATAGCCCCACGTTGTCCCCATGCTGACTCAAGGTAAACTCAAGCCTCTGCTCACTCCCCCTACTCTCCATCCTAACTCATTGTCAATACAGGTCACCCACCCACCCCCGTGATGCCTCATACTATTCATGTCACCTCCATTGCCATTCACCTGATATCCATCATGGGCAGATATCAGATGCAACGTAGAGATTGACAAACAGACTTACAACAAGTCCACCTCACCTCTCACTGCTCCACAGTTGATGAAGAATCATTCCTGTTCATTAGGCCAACACCATGATGTCTCCCTCTTCCTCTCTCCCATAACCATGACTGAAGCCTGGCTTACCCAGAAAGCAACCAGCTGGTCTGTCAGACTGATTCCAAAAATGAGATGAAAATGACCATCATGTCTCATAGAGTGATAGAGTTGTACAGCAAAGAATCAGATTCTTTGGTACAACTTGTCCTAAATTAATATAGCCCCATTTGCCAGCATTTGGCCAATATCCATCTAAACCCTTCCTATTCATGCATCCATCCAGATACCTTTTGAGTGTTGTCATTGTATCCGCCTCCTCTAGAGCTCATTCCATACACGCACCAGCCTCCACGTGAAAATGGTGCCCCTTAGATCCTTTTTAAATCTTTCCCCTCTCACCTTAAACCTATGCCCTTTAGATTTGGACTCCCCTACCCTGGGAAAAAGACCTTATCTATTTACTTTATCCATACTCCTACTGACAAGTTAATCCTTAAACCCTTACACACACAGACCAAAGTGCACATGCCACTAGTTCAAAAATCAAACTATAAAATAAATTTTAAAATATGCATAACTCACCCTAACCTTACAACTTCACATCATAATAAGCAGTGAAATAAAGCAAGGGCCAGCAGATGCTGAAGATCTGAAACATACACAGAAATTGCTGGAGGAACTCAGCAGGCTCATTATTACTGCTGCGTTGCTATGCCATTTGGAACACATAGAAAGCTTGTCATGGTGGTTGACAAGTCAAGCAAAGGGGGGATGGCAGCCTTCAGTCAGGAGCCCTGGCACAGCATGGCTAGGGCAGTAATAGCAGTCCAGGCATTTGGACATGATCAGTCAGGTGTGACAAGAGTTGGTGAGGCTGAGGAGCTGAATCCCAGGCGCCTGTCTTGATTCTTTCTGTTTTGTTGAGGGGTGTTTACCTCCTGGAACGCGAGGCAGGCTCAATGCTTACAATAAGCAAGATGGAAATGCATGGTATGGCTGTTCCTGTTGGGGCAGGTGGGGTGGGGTGGGGGGGAGGAACCCTCAGTGAGTGAGTTGGCAGCTTAGAGGGCATGGTACAGTGAGAGTGAGCGAGCGGAGATGGTACAGTGAGAGTGAGCGAGGGGAGATGGTGCAAGCAATAGTGAGAGTGGGAGAGAGTGAGACTCAGTGGGACGTGGGGGCATTGGCAGAGATTGAGTGCATGCGAGGTATCAGAGAGAAGGTGCTTGCACTTACACTGGTGGAGTGGAGAAGGTCATTGACCTTTCAAGCACAGTGCTGGATAATCCTCCAGACATTGAAGCTATACTCCTCAGGGAGGCAATGGCCTAGTGGTAGTATGGCTGGGCTGTTAATCCAGAGATCCAGGGAATGTTTTGGGGACCCACCATAGCAGATAGTGTAAGTTGAACTCAGTAAAAACTGGAATTAAGAGTCTAATGATGTCAGTAAATCCATTAATGATGGTTGGAAAACTCATCTGGTTCACTAATATCCTTCAGGGAAGGCCAACGTGTGACTCCAGACCCACAGCAATGTGGTTGACGCTTAACTGCCCTCTGGGCAACTAGGGATGGGCAATAAATGCTGGCCTGGCCAGCGATACCGTCACCCCGTGAATGAATGAAAAAAAACTTCCATGTGTGGGCGGTCAAACCTGGACCAGGTTGGCAGGCTGGGGTATTGTAGATGTTACCCCTGATCCTGGGGGAATAGACTACCTCCACTGTGCACCACCCTTATCCAGCAGGGTGTCCAGATCTCTGCCTGTAAAGGAGGCTGCCACATTCCCCTTGTCCACCAATTTGGGGCTAGGTGTCAGGAACTGTGCGGGGCAGCCCTGGACAGACAGTACCTGTCTGGGTGCATAATATCCTTTTAAAGTCAGTACTGGTGCCAAAGTAGGTTGGTCAATCTGGAGATAGGTAGTGACAAGTTGTTCCAGGAATGAAGCATGGTAAGAAGGAGGTAGAATCGGGTGAGAAGGATGCCATGGAGACGGGTCAAGTTGTTGATGAGGCAAAAGTGAGGACTGCAGATACTGGAAACCAGAGTTTAGATCAGAGTGGTGCTGGAAAAGCACAGCAGGTCAGGCAGCAGAGGAGCAGGTTGTTAATGAGCTGATTATGATAAGATTTGGTGAGAAAATGTGCTGTCCCTCACAGAGAGAATCCCTCCAAAATAAAGCTCCCATGTAACCAAAGGAATGTAAGATTCAGCCCAAAAATGCCCGTAAATCTTACAGTTAAAGTCTCAAAAGACTTTCCACAGACACTTTCTGACATCTATTGTAATCGCATTCAAATAGAATGCTATGTAAAGGTAAACATCACTATCTGAAAGTAGAGCTTTCCTATGAAACCTCACGTAAGCCAAAATGGCGTAAGACAAAGCAGCATTAATTTATATGGGAACAATTTCGCCTTTTCTCTTAAGAGAGAAAATCCTCTTTGGATTTCTTTCAGTTAGCTAAAACAGGTACTAATGTAGGTCTTTCGTAAAAGCGAAATGGCGTAAAGTGAACTTTCAAAAAGCAGTGGATACCTGTATTTCCTAACTTGCTGAATCAAGTCAAATGATTAATTCTTGAAACATGTATCGATCCTACAATGTGATGTAACTTCCCATTTTGTTTTACAGGAATAATGATTGTTGTATGAGCAAGTCAGGTCACAGTGTTGCTCACAATGAAGGTTACTGCTACCATTGTTTATAAATGTCGTGAACGACAGGGCGTGCTTGGTATGGCGAATTCGAGGTAAATCACTTCCTGGTCTAACTAGTTGTTAACAAGAGACTGTTTATTGCATTTTAACAACTAGTCACAGGTTATGGTCGATTTACAGAGTCATAGTAACATCGATCACGGAAACAGATCTTTCAGCCCAACTAATCCATGCCGACCAATTTTCCCAAAACTAAACTAGTCCATTTGCCTGCATTTGACCCATCTTCCTCTAATATTTTCCTATTCAGGCACCTGTCCAAATGTCTTAAATGTTGTAATTGTACCTGCATCAACCATTTCCTCTGTGGGGGTTCTCGAGAGAACCGAATGTTAAGTTGTATTGTTTTCTGATCCTATGTTGTTCTGTTCACAAGTCCAATCGGAAAGAAGTTGTGAAACTTGAAAGGGTTCAGAAAAGATTTACAAGGATGTTGCCAGGGTTGGAGGATTTGAGCTAGAGGGAGAGGGTGAACAGGCTGCGGCTGTTTTCCCTGGAGCGTTGGAGGCTGAGGGATGACCTTACAGAGGTTTACAAAATCGTGAGGGGCATGGATAGGATAAATAGACAAGGTCTTTTCCCTGGGGTGGGTCAGTGCAGAACTAGAGGGCGTAGGTTTCGGGTCAAAGGGGAAAGATTTAAAAGAGACCTAAGGGGCAACTTTTTCATGCAGGGAGTAGTGTGTGTATGGAATGAGCTGTCATAGGAAATGGCGGAGGCTGGTACAATTACGACATTTAAAAGGCATCTGGATGGGTATATGAATAGGAAGGATTCATTAGAGGGATATGAGTCAAGTACTGGCATTTGGGACTAGATTAATTTAGGATATCTGACGACATAGACAAATTGGACTGAACATATTTATGACTCTATGACTCTATATCACCATTATACTGGGTTGGTGCTTAAAGCACTCCTCAATATGAACTCTTTATATCCATATATAGCATCTTCCCCACAATGAATTTCATGATTCATATTACACATATGTATGTAAATTATATTTACCATTAACAAATCTCCAAGTCTGACTTTACAGGCCCAGGTGATATTGAGGAACAAACATACTCCTGGAATGTGTTCTGTTCAACTTGGAAGATTGGTAGTTACCTGGGTGGAACTTTGATTCTCTTCCTGACAGTCTAGGGTAGACTTACAGCCATTTATCAGCAGAGATCATATATAGTTTGTACTGCCAAAGGGGTCATACAGCAAAAAAAAGGAAGCCATTTGTTATTTTGAAGAAGCAACAAAGAGGATTGATGAGCAGGAGATGTGATCTATATGGACTTCAGTAAGGCATTCAACAAGGTTCCCCAAGGGAGACTGTGGTTAGCAAGGTTAGGTCTCATGGAATAAAGGGAGAACTAGCCATTTGGATATAGAACTGGCTCAAAGGTAGAAGACAGAGGATGGTGGTGGAGGATTGTTTTTCAGACTGGAGGCCTGTGACCAGTGGAGTACCACAAGGATTGGTGCTGGATCCTCTACTTTTTGTCATTTACATAAATGATTTGGATGCGACTATAAGAGATACAGTTAGCAAGTTTGCAGATGATACCAAAATTGGAAGTGTAGTGGGCAGCGAAGAGGGTTACCTCAGATTACAACAGGATCTGGACCAAATGGGCCAATGGACCGAGAAGTTGCAGATGGAGTTTAATTCAAATAAATGCGAGGTGCTGCATTTTGGGAAAGCAAATCTTAGCAGGGCTTGTACACTTAATGGTAAGGTCCGAGGGAGTGTTGCTGAACAAAGAGACTTTGGAGTGCAGGTTCATAGCTCCTTGAAAGTGGAGTCGTAGGTAGATAGGATAGTGAAGAAGGCATTTGGTATACTTTCTTTTATTGGTCAGAGTATTGAGTACAGGAGTTGGGAGGTCATGTTGCGGCTGTACAGGACATTGGTTAGGCCATTTTTGGAATATTGTGTGAAATTCTGGTCTCCTTCCTATTGGAGAGATGTTGTGAAACTTGAAAGGGTTCAGAAAAGATTCACAAGGATGTTGCCAGGATTGTAGGATTTGAGCTATAGGGAGAGGCTCAAAGGCTGGGGCTGTTTTCCCTGGAACGTTGGAGGCTGAGGGGTGACCTTATAGAGGTTTACAAAATTATGAGGGGCATGGATAGGATAAATAGACAAAGTCTTTTCTCTGGGGTGGGGGAGTCCAGAGCTAGAGGGCATGGGTTTAGGCTGAGAGGGGAAAGATATAAAAGAGACCTAAGGGGCAACGTTTTCAACAGAGGGTGGTACGTGTATGGATGAGCTGCCAGAGGAGGCTGGTACAATTGAAACATTTAAAAGGCATTTGTATGGGTATATGAATAGGAAGGGTTTGGAAGGATATGGGCCGGGTGCTGGCAGGTGGGACTAGATTGGGTTGGGATATCTGGTCGGCATGGACGGGTTGGACCGAAGGGTCTGTTTCCATGCTGTACATCTCTATGATTCTATGACTCTCCACACGACAAAGATCAGACTATACTAATTCCTTTTTCCAGTGTTGGCCCATAGCCCTGGAGGCAATTGCAACACAGGTGAATACCTAAATATTGCTTCAATGTTCTAATAATTTCTGGCTCAATCTCCCTTTCAGGCAGTGGTGTGGTACAGACTCCTGGGTGTTAGTATTTATTCTCAACTTTCATTTTAGCCTTCCTCCTCTCACATTGAGGCTACATTCCCTGGTTATTGACACATCTACAAATGGAAAAGGTGCCTTCCTACCTGCATTATTAACTTCTCCACTGGATTCATCATAATTTACCAAAGACGGATGATAAACACATAATGTGGTTCCTTTGTACCAGCCTTTTGGCAGCACAAATGAGACCTGATCTCTGCTGGCCTGCAGCTCCTTGGATGACTGTGGCTTTTCTGCTCCAATCCCTGAGGCTCTCGAATTATATTTGACAGCCGTTGTGCATAGAAGCACCTGTTGTGGGTGTGTAGCTTGTTGTTTGAGAAGACCACTCCTTACTGTGGTCAGGGTGGGTCTCTCGCCATTTGCAGATAAAGCAGTTAATTAAAAACTGACAAATAGCGAAAGTACATAAATACAGGGCTTTATTTTGCATAAGAATTATTGTATGAATTTCCTGCAACATGCTAAAGTGACAATGTGAATACGGAGCAGCTGACTGAGTAACAGAAATTGTTCCCTGATAAAATGTGGACATAGATGTGATACAGTGAATACTGGCAGAAAGTGAAGACTGCAGATGCTGGAGATCAGAGCTGAAAAATGTGTTGCTGGAAAAGCGCAGCAGGTCAGGCAGCATCCAAGGAGCAGGAGAATCGACGTTTTGGGCATAAGCCTGAAGGAGGGCTTATGCCCAAAACATCGATTCTCTTGCTCCTTTGATGCTGACTGACCTGCTGCCCTCTACAGTGAATACTGGGGCAACATACAGTGCGGACCCTGTGTATACATCTCGATAGCCCTGTAGGCATAATGTGGAGTCAATGACTCTGGTGGGTTTGGGAGCAGAGTCTTCACCTTTCTGCCCATCATTACCTCTGATTGCACCAGACCACACTGGCATGGGAGCAGATCTATGATTCAATGGTGCTGTATCAAAGTTGCTGTTATTTGTCAAGATCAACTGAGTGTCCTGACCCAATGCCTGGCTTGCCCATTCAATTGTGGGTCTCTCGAAACTGGCTTGAGTTTGGCCTGATTTGATTTGATTGATTGTGATCACATGTGCCTAAGTACAGTGGAAAGCTTTGCTTTGTGAGCAGTCTCCAGACAGAACATAACAAACAAGGACAGACAGATCATACGGTGCTAGACAGAGAAAGGCATATGAGTTACACTGCACAGGAGGTGTGCAAAGCAAGATCAACTTTATTTAAAGTTAGAGAGTCCTTTCAGCAGTCTAATAATGGTGAGGAAAAAGCTGTTCTTGAACCTGTTAGTGCATGTGTTCAAGCTTTTGTATCTTCTGCCAGATGGAAAAGGTCAGAAGAAAGTATTCCCGGGGTGGGAGGGATCTTTGATAATGTTGGCAACATTTCTGTGGCAACGAGAAGTGTAGATGGAGTCAGTGGATAAGAGGTTGCCTTCCATGATGTTCTGGTCTGTGTTCACAACTTTCTGAAGACCACATTAGCAAACTAAGGCCTGATAATCAAAATGTCCACATCCAGGACAGCATGCATTGCAAATATCTCATCTAAGCCTCAATGCGTTGTTGTGGTTTGTGACTCCTTAACATCTAGCCATTGGGAGAAATAATCAATGACAATGAGGGACATCCTTTCATCAAATAAGTATGTGTCCTCAGGTTCACAGAGTTTGATGGGCACCAATGGCTCTTGTTACTCTGGTCGGTGGATGGTACAACTCTCACACTTAATACAGAGATCCTCAATGTCTTTGGTGATCCCTGGTAATGACCAGAACCCCCTGTGGGGGTTTCAGTAGGTCTGGGTCTGACTGTGGTGATTTCAGTCGGTCAGGATCTCCCTGTGGGGATTTCGGTCGGTCTGGATCTGACTGTGGTGATTTCAGTCGGTCTGGGTCTGACTGTGGGGGTTTCAGTCGGTCTGGGTCTGGGTGTGGGGGTTTCAGTCGGTCTGGATCTCCCTGTGGGGGTTTCAGTTGGTCTGGGTCTCCCTGTGGGAGTTTCAGTCGGTCTGGGTCTGACTGTGGGGGTTTCAGTCGGTCTGGATCTCCCTGTGGGGGTTTCAGTCGGTCTGGGTCTGACTGTGGGGGTTTCAGTCGGTCTGGGTCTCCCTGTGGGGGTTTCAGTCGGTCTGGGTCTCCCTGTTGGGGTTTCAGTCGGTCTGGGTCTGACTGTGGGGGTTTCAGTCAGTCTGGGTCTCCCTGTGGTGATTTCAGTCGGTCTGGGTCTCCCTGTGGGGGTTTCAGTGGGTCTGGGTCTCCCTGTGGGGGTTTCAGTCGGTCAGGGTCTCCCTGTTGGGGTTTTAGTCAGTCTGGGTCTCCCTGTTGGGGTTTCAGTCGGTCTGGGTCTCCCTGTTGGGGTTTCAGTCGGTCTGGGTCTGACTGTGGGGGTTTCAGTCAGTCTGGGTCTCCCTGTTGGGGTTTCAGTCGGTCTGGGTCTGACTGTGGGGGTTTCAATCAGTCTGGGTCTGACTGTGGGGGTTTCAGTCAGTCTGGATCTCTCTGTGGGGGTTTCAGTCGATCTGGGTCTCCCTGTTGGGGTTTCAGTCAGTTGGGGTCTCCCTGTGGGGGTTTCAGTCGGTCAGGGTTTCCCTGTGGGGGTTTCAGTCAGTCTGGGTCTCCCTGTGGGGGTTTCAGTCGGTCTGGGTCTCCCTGTGGTGATTTCAGTCGGTCTGGGTCTGACTGTTGGGGTTTCAGTCAGTTGGGGTCTCCTTGTTGGGGTTTCAGTCGGCCTCTGACTCCCTGCGGCATTTCCTCAGCATCATGGTGGGTCTGGCCCAGGATTCCAATGATGGGAGAGCCCAGAACCATGAAATGGGCAAAGTGGACATTGTCTTTAATTCTGTTTTCTGAATTTCTCTTTTCTTTGTTTTCTTATCATGGAAGGCTGTTATTCTGGACTTTTTATTTCTCTATTTGTTTATTTTTCTAATTTAGTACTATGATTTTGTAGTTTTGAAGGTCAGTATTGTTGGACTTTTTATTTCTTTATTTTTCTAATCTGTTTTCCTAAAGAAGTTGTACTCAACAATCTGTAGCTGGGTGCATACCAGAGATGGCACTGTAAGTGGTGACTTTTAAACTTTTCACTGTACTCATGCGAGTATATGTGCCAATTAAGCTATGTGTCAATAAAGCTAATTCAATTAAGGGATGTGGAATCCTCCTGGGTGGGTAGAGACATAAGGGCTTAGTTCTTTCTTCAGAATAATGCTGTCTTTATTATTACATGTCATTTATCCCTTTAAATAATTTAGGACATTACTGTTTAAAGGAACCCCCTCACTTTTGTCATTTTACCTCTTCCATATTTTGAATCAGATTGAGATCAGGTATGTCTTTCTACCTGAGTGAGAATTCTTGGTTATGAAGCATGGTTGGATTTTCTATGTTGTTGTCATGTATGCGAGAGTCCCTTGCAGCACAGCTTCAACCTTAAGTGCTCTGTAACTTGGAGAATGCAGTTGACATGTTAGACAGCATTTTCTTCACATCAATATCTCACAGTCTAGTTGACAATGGTCTCAGTGCTTAACCTGAAATTCACAAAGTGACCATTGACATTAATATTATCTTGCTGAAATATAAGAACTAGATCTTCTGTTTCTCATAAGAATGTTTTGAGTTTCATTTTTGATGTTTTCTTCTGTTCTGTTGTGTTAAACTATTTGTGCGGATAGCAATTTGATTTCCTGCTTTAGTGCAAGTCTGTTTTTGTGGCTCAGTGGTTAGCACAGCTGCCTCACAGCATCAGGGACCTGGGCTTCATCCCAGCCTTGAGTTTGCGTGTTCTTCTCATGTCTGTGTGGATATCCACCAGGTGGTCCAGTTTCCTCCCAATCCAACAATGTGCAGGCTGAGTGGGTTATCCTTGGGAAATGTGTAGTTACAGGGATAGGGTAGAGGGGGGTGGGGGCAGAGTCTGGGATGCTCTTCAGAGGGTTGGTGCAGAATCAATGGGCCGAATGGCCTCTTTCCACACTGTCGGAATTCATGATTCTTTGACTCACTTCTGACCATTTTTTGAAAATGACGACTTGTGTGACAGATAAAGCATGCACTTTATGAGCTGGGCACTGTTTGCGCTGGTGAGGTATCTTTGCTTTGCAACGCTAACAAGGATTTTTAGTGTCTGGTGTCTGTCCTCTCACCATTCTTGTTTTCACAATAGTTTTTCCTCTGTGCCAAAATTGATCTTTTCCTCTTAGGATTGATCTGTGTTGCTGCTTCTGCATTTCTACTTCACTCACCATCTGAATGGCTTTCTCTCAAGACTGTAATAAATCTGACAAAGACTCATCAACAATACCTAAGTTAATTCTGTCTCTCCCAAATTCGAAGTGGAAGTCACCAGTTACATTTTCCCCCACTAATCCATAAAGATCATAAATGAAGTTTGCAATGGATACTGAATTATTCTATTAATTCTCGCTGTTTCAAGAATTTTCTTAGCTCTTAATTTGAAATATAAGTCCAAGGCTTTCAGGAGTTTCTTCTGGAGGGTACTTAAATCTTTAGCTTTTCTCTGTTGCTGACTTGTGCTGTATGAGCAGACAACTTAACGCTGAATCTAAAGATCTCACACTGCTTCTCACCGTGTAGCATAGGCAGTCAAATCAAATCTGCTGCCTTACCATGTTGCATCAGCAGCTACTTATAATGGAGTTGCTGCCACTATTCTATTTAAGTGTAGGGATCTAAGGGTTGTGAAGGAAAACCACTTCCTGGTCTTCCTAGAAGTTTATTATAATTAACAAGAGATGGTTTATTGCACATTAGCAATTAATTACAGGTTACATTGCTACAACAGACATTGTTATAGATACTTTGAGGAGGATCAGATGTTGGGTCTCATTCATACAGATGTACAGCACCCTTCGGTCCAACTTGTCCATTGCTGACCAGATATCTCAACCCAATCTAGTCCCACCTGCCAGCACCCGGCCCATATCCCTCCAAACCCTTCCTATTCATATACCCATCCAGATCTCCCGTGAGAGCCTAAGCTGTTCTGCCTGCAAGTCCATACAACATCATCATAGTGGGTGGTGTTTACGTCAATCCTGAGAATGAACATTTTCAGCCACACAGTTGGTACAATTGCAACATTTAAAAGGCATTTGGATGGGTATATAAATAGGAAGGGTTTAGAGGGAAATGGGCCAGGTGCTGGCAGGTGGGACTAGATTGAGTTGGGATATCTGGTCGGCGTGGACGGGTTGGACCGAAGGGTCTGTTTCCGTGCTGTACATCTCTGTGACTCTAAATAAATTTGGTACTGAGCCAGATCAAACTTACAAACTTTGTGAATGGTCTGATTCAGCCACAGACAGCCAGAGAGGATGATAGTGATTGGCCAGGTTTTAATTACTGCCTTCAGCTACCTGGGTGAAGCTCTGGAATTCCCTGACTTCTACCCCTTTGCTCCTTGGGGATGTCTTACGATGTTCAAAGGCAATTTCTTGATTTTGTTCTTTGATTCAACAGGCCGAACAGCCTCCTTTCTGTGCCAGAAAGCATGCACACTATCAGCTGAGACTCAGTGGGTGGCATGCACAGCTCTGAGCTAGGAGAACAGTGATGGTGGTGAGGTGGGGGAGTGTGGTATGATCACAATCAAAGCTGATATGCCAGGGCAGTAATGTGGGAGTGCAGCTCTGTCAGTGACACCTTCTTTCAGGCGAAAAGATACATCAAGGGAGTTATCCCTGGTGCCCTTATCAAGACTTACCAAGATCAGAAAAATAACCTGGACACTATTGCTTTGCTCTTTGTGGGAGTGAATCTATTGGTTGCTGAGCTGCCTACAGTGAGTGACTACACTTCAAAGGGATTTGATTGGCTGTTCAGCACCTTCCAAGGCGCTACAGAAACGGAATTCTTTATTTTCAGCCAAGTTTCTGGAACTCAACTTCAACCTGCATTTGAATGCAACTGCATAGAAGGCCACAAAACACTTCAAATTTTTACAAATATTTATTTACATATACAACAGAGAGAGAGAGAAAAAAATACAATACCCGATTCAAAGAAGCACTGCATTGAAAGTAACAAAGACGCAAAGGTCCATTGCTAATCTTCAATAGTTAGCCACTGCTTTAAAAGAAGCTAGATATAGAACTGTACTTCCAACATAATGTACTGCCCACTCTCCTCATCCAGGTTGTAGCTTGCTTACACTGGAGGTTTTATCCCTTTCTTGTCAGTGGGACAAGGCGCTGGTGTCTTAGAATAAAATCAAAATACTACAAAGTCTGGAGATCTGAAATAAGAACAGCATGGAGCTGAAGAAATACAGCAGGTCTGGCAGTATCTGTGAAGAGAGAAGGTAAGTGAATGTTTCGAGTCTGGTATGACTCTTCTTTGATATTTTGGAATGGCCAGCTCCATCTTCAAGACAGCACCTGCTGCAAGGGGTGAACATGGGCAAAGTTTTCCTTTTACTGGATCCTGATGAGCAGGTCACACAGACGATTGCAATGGGCAAACACACAAACCAGATTTTGGCTTTCCTTTATGTTGAAAGTACCTTCCCTACAGGTCCATACACCGTCCCTTCAACTCAGGGAACAGCTCAGATCAAATTAAGTTTTGGTTTCTCATGAATTTGAGGGCCAAGAGTAAACTTGCAATCAATTACCTCCCCGCTCTTCCTTGCCAGGAGTCTGAGACCACAGCTTCTAGATGCTGACAGTTCTGATCCATAACGCTTTCTGCAGACACGTTGGTGTTAACAATGACTTCTATTTAATTCACCTTAGAATCTGTAGTGACCATGACTTAGAATGCCACAAATACCTGGATTCCACACAAGGGAACTGGATACAGAAACTGAATATTGAACGGGAAATAGTTTCAGAGCTAAGGGAAAATTGGGAGAATTGGATGGCTCTTACAAAGAGCTGGAACAGGCACATTTGTCAAATGGCCTTCCGTACAGGACTATTTAACTTGGCTAAGCAGGTTTCCCCACACATCAAAGTTACTTGGGCAGGGCGTGGTGGGTTAACTATTGTATGGGTATAGGGTGGGATGGTCTTTGGATGGTCGGTGCTGACTGAATGAGCTGAGTGGTCTCTATCAGCACGGTAGGGATTCTCTGATTTTACTTTGACTAGTTGCCGGGATACAAAGTCGGATATTTTTTATTGCAGATTGAAATGATAACAAATGCGTCCTTAGGGAATTAAGCAGCAATAAGCTATGGCACAAACTGGCAGAGCTAACGTGTTCTTTCTCTTCCCATGTGCTCACAAGCTCAGTTGACTGGTAGCTGGGAGAGGTAGCTTGAGGTTAGCAGGAGTGGGAGGACAGCTGCTAGAACTGTCTATTGCCATGTGGCACAGGGAGCCCTTAAGGGGCATGTGGTGACTGACTGTAAGAGGGTGGGATGGGAGGGGTAAGGAGTGGTGTGGAAGAAAAGGCAATCAAAATCCTGAGGATAGCACAACTACACTATCACCAGAGATTTATTATACACTCTCTATGAGGCCGGATCTTCACTTTGAAAGCATGTGCAACAAGCAGTCCATTTTACAACTGTTGAAAAGTATCGGAAACAACAAAAGGGAACTATATAAAACAGGCTCCTGACTGGATGCCACTGCATGGGGTCAAGATCGAGTTGTTTATGGCTGCAGAGTTCACAAATCACTCATGCCCACTACCAAAATTAAAAAGCTGATATCAAAAGCTAAATCTGATTTAGTTTTTGCGATAAAGATGTGAATATCGCTCAATGGTCTAACTCCAGTCTCCCCGGGGTTGTCGTTCAAGGCCCTACTACAGCCAATGATGCTCCCAGCTTCACCCCACTCCCTGGCATAACCAGATCACTCAGCAGAACTGTCAACATTACTTGTGTTTCAATCATTTGATCACATTTCATTGGCAGCAATTTGTATTTTAGCTTGTTTTTAAGATGGCGGGACCTTTGAGAATTGGCAAACGCTTTGGAGTTCTGGCACTGATTAAAACTCAGGGTACAATATCTGGGCAGGAAGTGCAGTGGAGGATGGCCAACTGACCATCCAGTTAGTCAGGTTAATTTGGAAATTTTATATTTTTATTCTGAAAATCCAGATTGTATTGATATGATTCATGGAGTGAAAGAGGATGGAAATTGAAAGAAAAAAAACTTGAGAAACCAGAAATTAATTTTGTACAACCTGTAATTACATATTGCACAATTTGGGACAACAAAGTCACCAAACCACAGGCTGATTAATTCTTCACGTTATACCAGCGTAAAATTCATACACCTCTGAGGAAAAAGCAGAAAGGAAACGCTCTGTGGTTTTCCCTCGGGAGAGGATAGCTGTTGTCAGGTTAAAAAGTTCCTGAAACTTCCATCATGTTGTGGGGTTTGGGGAGGATACAAAGATTAGTCAATGTGACTTAATGGAAGAATGGTTTTTGTTAGTATTGCTCACATTGACTTGGCCTACAGGGGCTTAGCTATAGTTGTCATGTTAACCTTTTAAGAAAAAAACATCTACTCCTATGTGTCAAAAGCTGAAGAGATCAACATTTGGGAAAGAGGTGGGAACAGAAGCAGTAAATATGGCTTTGGACAATAGTAAATACAGTTCAGAAACAGGACATTCATTCCAACTGCACTAAGCTGGTGTTTAGACTTATTGTGATTGCATTCCCATTAACACCCGCCCCACCTCAGTCTCACTTTCTACTCCTTTTCCTTTCATGTCCTCATCTAGTTTCCTGTTGAAAGCATCAAATCCATTTGCCTCAAGTCCTTCCTGTGGAATTCCACATTCTAACCAATCGCAGAGAGTGAGGAAATGTCTCCTTGGTTCTCTGTTGGATTTGGTTGCACAGTAAAAGAGGCAAAATTGAATCAACCCAATTGCTGTCCGTCTTTCCTACTTCAAGTTTGTAGAAACGAATCAGGAGAGGAAGACCCAGCATTGTATGTTTTACATATTGCCCAGTCTCCTCCCAATAACCACATGGCAGGCATTAAGAGCAGGAAGCAATTGATGCAGAGAAGCATCCCTCAAGCTATAGACCCTGGTGACAGACTGATGACTGTTCCAGGGAAAAACTAGCCATGGAAACAGCCACAGGCATATTTCCTGTGTTCCTCTTCTGTTATTGGACATGGGAAAGCCTTTATGCCCTAGGTTCTCTCTTCCTCATGATACTTTTATTAAATTCCACTGAAAACAGAGTCCTCTCCCTGATGGTAGGACAGAACCCTCTGGAATCCACACCTTGAACTGTCTAGTTCACAGATCAACTAAAGGGAGCAGTGTTGAAGGAGAAAGGATTAAAGAGGGAGAGACGTTTTAAAATATGAAGCAGTTCCTGTGGTCCCAGCTATGTCCTCTCCTCTCCTGGAGATTCTTCACGGCATTTACAGCAATCTGTTTGAGAAATACCGGGCGGTAGTGTAGTGTAGACTATCATCCACTAACATTAGATGAGTATAAGTCCCACCATGGCAGTTGTGCAAATTAAATTTGACTCATGTAATAAAAATCTGGAATTAAAAATAGCTAACAGGAATGGTCCTGGTGATTGTGAAACTAACAGACCGCTGTTAAAAAAAACCCATCTGGTTCACTCATTTGCTTCAGGGAAGGAAATCTGCCATCGCCACTTGGCTTGGCCTACATGTGACTCCAGATCCACATGAAGGGGTTAACTCTGAACGAGGCAGTTGGTTGTATTCAAAATGATGGCTTATCATTGACTTCTCAATGGGCATTAAAGATGGCCTGATTGGCAAAGCTCACATTGAATGAAAATAAAAATGCGTACCCATGCGTTTCAGCAATCTGATGGTGCCTTCAATAAGACTGGCTCTTTATCTATTTATAATGGATGGAAGTATCATTGTCAGAAGCCAAGAAGTGAAGAGAAGAGATCTCATTGTAATTCAAACATCTATTTCTAAATGCCCTTAAGTCAATAACAATGGAATTTCACTTCTCTTCTCCTGACCCCACCTCAGCAGTCTGTGCCTGAGAAGATTCCAGAATAAACAGCTAGCTGTTATCTCGGTGTTCCTTTCCTTGGGGGCTACAAGAAAGAGGAATTAAATGAAAGATGGATTACACCTTGAAGGAGTCAGTCTGTCGGTGTGTAGAATGTTAAAGAGAGACAATGACACAGGGATTATCTTTTGGAGAGGGGAGACAAACTGTTGCAAGAAGCTATGCCAACGCTTTCATGACAAGTTCACCCGACAGGCCCTGAGTGCACAGGAAGACAGGAGTTAATTCAACCTGATTACAATCAGAAAATAGGCGATTAAATCAACTGTAGCACAAGCCAATGACATAGAACATTTTTTTTTAAAAGAACTGGCAGGGCTTAAATTGCCACATATCAGTTGCATACACAAGTTCTTCTTAAATAAAAAAAACATTTAAAAGAAACCCAAAAGAAGATAAAGAATTCAGTAATCACAACACGACAGCTTCACAGAACAAAAAGGGCAGACCCTTAAGGACTGCTTACACTGACGCCAATACTACAATCCTTCACATTAACTGGTCACAAATGAAACAAACACACTGTACTTCTCATTCACTTACAGAGACACACAGCTGAACAGAGGGATTAGATCAATCAGTTTTGTTTTGTTTTTGTAATGAATCCTGAACTATGAGGTTTTGGTTGTTGGCCTAGACATTAGGCAACCTCCCCTCGACTTTCGGTAAGCCGAAGAGAGAGAGAGTTTGGCTTGGACAGTTTGGTTGTAATTTGGTTCAGTTCTCATTTTGGTGGACACACAAGAGTTGTGCAGCTCTAACTGTTCGCTTCCAATCCGATCAAAGTTTGGGATACCCTTTTGTGCTTGGTTTCAGCGGAATCTCTGTCCTCGGCAGGCAAACGTCGCTTCGCGTTTAGAAGTCAAGGGAATCGAGAAGGGGAAAACGAAGGCTCCCAAGTCCTGAAAAGAAACTGTGCCAAGAAAAGGGAATCAAAAATAGCTGTTCTCACACTCTCCATTTCTTGTGAGCAGGGAGCCGGAGTTTTAATTTCTGTCTTAGAGAGAAAGGGGATGAATTGTGCTTAGCCAAATAGAAACTAGGAGTTAAAACACAGGATAGGATGGGGAGCGGGGAAATGGACAGACGTCATTGATTATCAAAAGAAGGGAGCAGGGACATCACACACAATGGAGGAGCAATACATTTTCACCCGTTCAACTTAGACATTGATTAAGATCTTCAGGCAGCGATTGCTCTCAATGTAGAGGATAGTAAATGTGATTGTACATTAAAGTTACGGCACAGTGCACAATGTTATCTGGCACTGTAAGGTGATGACATTGTGTATTTCAGTCCGTACCCTGCTCACTTGCCAGTTTGCTACTTGCTCGTGTGGTTGCCAATTCACCAGGAATTGTAGACTTTTCTCCAGCACCCCGCTTTGAGTAACAGAAGGAGACATATCATAGTCACTGAAAACTTTGGTATACTTTTCTTCATTTCTGTGAGGACTACTATTTTAAAATCACAGAATTAAAGTTGGGGCAAATGAAATTGAAAGATTGAATCAAATTGGTCAACGGAGACTCTTCTGTGCTTTCCACTTGGAGTGGGCAGGCAGTGTACCATGGGAACGGACTTGTTGCACAGTCAATGGCATCAACCTAAGGGAAGGATATTGGGTGCCAAGAAGTTATGTGATGAAATCTCCAGGATGTGCTCAAGCAGAGTTGGCAAGAGTGAGCAGAAACTTTGTGACCCCTTGTGGGAGAGTCTCGAACCAGAGGGCATAATCTCAATGAAGGATCACATGTTTAAGACAGAGAGGAGCAGCCAGTTCTTCCCTCAGAAGTTTGTGAATATGTGGAGTTCTTCACCATGGGAGCCTGGTGAGGCTGGGTCATTGAGTATATTCAAGACTGAGACAGACAGGTTTTTAATATGTGAGGGAATCAATTGTTATGGGGAAGAGGCAGGAAAGTGGAGTGAATGATTATGAAATCAGATATGATATTACTGATTGGTAATGAAGACTTGATGGACTGAATGGGTCTACTTACAGTCTTATGGTTGATGGCGATATGAATAGCTCTCCCTGGGTTTCTGTTACACTTTTCTGTTCTGTCAGCTCATGGGCATAGCAGATCTGGGAGGTAAACCTTCAAAGGCCAGACTAACCTTTAACTTTGCTGTACACAAGAGGGTCAAATCATGCAGTGGACTAAAGGGCAACATTTCTAAAATGCTCATGAGGAAAACCAGTTTACCATTAATCTGTAATCTGTCACTCGGTGCTATATGATCCTGTTCCTCAGATGCTGCCTGACTTGCTGTGCTTTTCCAGCACCACACTCTTAGCTCTGATCTCCAGCATCTGCAGTGTTCACTTTCTCATGCTCTATGACACAGACTGTGGCAGAACAATCCTGTTTTGCTTTACATAAGCCCAGCAGAGCACATGGGCACTGCCAACACTCCAAATCCCTCTGGAATCTCCAGGAATCGAGAATCAACTTCTAGGGTATTCCTGGAATCACGGGGGGAGGGGGCATTACTGAAACAGTTTACATCCTCAATTTTCTTTCAGTACTTTTTGAATATTGAGGGTGAGGATGTTGGGGATTGGGGGGAGGCAAAATCAGGGAAGTCAAAGGCAGGGGTTGAAACCTCCAGGAATATATGCAAGCCATGTTGGCTACTTTAAGGTCACGCCTTGGCTCCACCTCAACACATCAGGATTATTTTTTGTTACAAAATGGAACATAATCGCTGACAAGCTGGGCACCCACAAGCCTAAGAGATGAACAACAGTCAAATACCCCTCAATCTTATGGGGACCAATCACAAGGTCATGGTGGGCAAACTCTATCTTGACACAAACCCTGCAATTTGACCTTTCAGTTCTACCACCTCATGCTATCTCAGAAATGCAGCATTATTTATTTAAAGAACACACATTCAGGACTGAGGGAGTCACACCTCGGCTTGAAATAACATTGGAAAAGTTCCACAGCCCAATCCCTGCTGTTCAAGGTGCTGCTTGAGCCCTTCAGAGGATCATCACTTTGTAATAAACAGAGCGATGCTAAAGCCAACAAAACCCTGTAACTCATCTTCCTGGATATACTAATTTGTCCAAAAATACCACACACTTCGAACCATTTTGCAATTAGATAAACAGTGGGACAGCAATTATATGGAGAATTAGCTATTAATAAAAACACTCAAGTGTTATCTGAACCCCTCGATAATGTCTTAGTCTCTTAAATCGCTCCCAATTGCCTATTTCTGAGTGGGTACTGCAGTCTGAACCATCAATTGGTTGTCTCCCAGCTCCCATAAGTTAAATATGATGACTGTCCCTGTATTTTTCTAAGCTTCCATTCACCACATGGTAAAATTTGCCAATAGACAACCACCAGCAAAATGGTACGTCTATCTGCAAAGATGAAAAACAAAGGAGAGACAATCATAGTGTCCAGCTGCAAAACGCCAGTAACTGATCCCCTTTGACTTTGCTCATATACTAGAGACTGTACAGTGCATCAGGTGGACACTGGTTCAGTGGAAGATAGGAACAACAGCAGTTGTAGAAAATGGAGAGGGAAGTATAGCTGGGCAAGTTTGAATGGTTCTTCTGGGAGATTAGGGTTTGATGCTGAAACAGCACTCTGATTATCAGTTGGATTCTGGACACTGTCAGCATCGTAGGCAGTGAAGCAGGGTACCTGAAGCAGAAAATGCCACCAGCCATTTGAGGTTTGCAATCTGCCTGACCGGTACCAGACCAAGAAGCAGAAAGCAGTTGGAACGGTGCATCTGTAGCGACACAAATTCCGGTTTGTGGTGAAATGGATTCCACAATCAGACAGCATTGAATGAATTACGCTTTGGGACAACAGTGTGACTTTAAGACAGTGGGACACTTGCACAGCTACCACAGAACCCAGGTAGTGTTCCCAGAACACCTCAACTCTGAGTGATAGAGGAGCCTCAAAAACAGTGGGCTGCCTCACCCCAATCTAGTATGTTCCTCGTGACCAGGTTTATCAAACGTGGACCAGATTCTTTACTTCTCAAGTCATTCAAGGTCACTGAGGATCAGCGTCACAGAAGCTGGTTGATGGCTGCCTCTCTTCATCTCTGCTCCCCTGATTACTAGACATGGGGATTAATATTTAAAGTGGTGTGTCTTCAATCCTGTACCTTCATTGAGAGGTCGCCAAATCCTTTCCCACAGGGACACCGTTTCTTGGTCATAACACCACCAAGACCCTCTCAGTGAGAAGTGAAAGAGCGCAAGGGGGAAAGGGAAGGAGAGGGGTTGGCAGACCTGTGAGAATGGGGGCTGGGATGGTGGCAAACCTATCAGAGAGGAGTGGAGAATGGCTTGTAATGTGTGTGGGGGGGGGTGGGGAGCATGTGGCACAAAGACGCAGAATTGAAGAATTCACACCATTTTCCCGAAACCCATCGTTTTTTTTCAAAAATGGCCGCAGGGGCCCAACTTGAGGTTGGCTCATTTGAGCTGCTCTCCAAACTCTGAAACGTTTGGAAGGCCTTGATTCGCTTTGTGCTTTTGCTGCTAGAATAGTAGGCCTCAATCAGTATGGTCATTTGTTGGGCTGGGTTGGGGGGGGTGTTGTGGAGGGGAAGGAGAAGAGGAGGAGGGCGGTGTTGCTTGGGCGACCGAAGAGTGGAGGGATCCTTTGGCCAGTTTGAGTATTTGAGGAGCCACCAATTTCCCAGCAAAAGCTGCACTGAATCCCTTGTCTTGTGTTTCCTTCTGACCTTTTGGGATCAGCAGCAACCCCTCCACCAATGGCCAATCACTAAACACGTACCAAAAAAGGTAGATGTCATTGTTAGTCAGAAACGCCTGCCAAGGGTATCATTCTTTGGCGCAAAACATTAATTTTGTCAGATATATGTCTAGCTCCGCCTACAGCCAGATAGGAGGGAAAACCAGATACAAGGTGGGCCTCCAGATTTCTAAACCCCCGACAGCGAAGCATCTAAACACACTCTCTCACTTCAACTCTATTTTTGTAAAATTGGACTTCAACAAACAACCTTATGTGCGCATGTGCGTGTGTCTGGAGCTTGTCAACGTGTGACACAAACTGTCCACTTGCTTTCGGGAGATCACAAAGGAGGTGAGGAGTAACGTCTCGAGAGGTCAGTCGTTACAAAAAGTCATACGAAGAGCAGTTTTACACACACCAAAGCCGGACCCAGGCCACCCGCTTCCTTCCCCATCAAGTACACCGCCAGAGCACATCAGCCACCGTCGGATCTTTCCGGAGTGTTTCCTTGGGGCAGGAACGGAATGGCATCAGGGAAGAGCAATCAGTGTACAAATCTTTTGCGGGGACAGGAAGACGGGAGATTTCCTTTCACACGTTTCGAAAAGGGATATACAAGTCAAAAGAGAGTCCCTTTACCCCCTTCAAAAACCAGCGACAAACCACATTCTTTTGACATTTCTCTTCGAAGGAATAAGTTCTAATCTCTTGAAAAAGTCCCTTTTTTTTTAAACCAAGAGGTAAAGAGTGTTTCGAGTAAGTAGGATCTGAATTGTTACTCCTCGTCCACTTTGATTGCACAGGTAAATGTTTACATTTTCTTTTCGGACTGCAGAGCAAGATGCAGGATTGTTATGGAGTCAGCAGTGAGTGGGGAGAGACATACAGGAGAAGGTTCATGTCCCAGTCCAAACCATTTCTGCAGTCATCTCATAAATGGCAGTGTTTCTGGCCCGTGGATACAGCAGCCTGCTTCCTCTGTTGCCAGGAGTCCGACTGTAGATTTTGCTTCTGTGATTTTATTTTTTTTTGCTGGCCTACATTTCAGTCGAAGCTCTCAAGAGGAGCCTTGAGCCCGAATTGTCTCCCCCTCAATTATGTCTTTTTTTTGAACATTAAAAGGGAAAAAAGGGTATCTTTAAAAACTGAGGCCTACACCTGATATCGAACTGTGGCCCCAGGTGGGAGTTTCAATTCCAATGTCTCCATTTGACGTGGGGGTGGGGGGGGGAGGGGGAGGTCAGAGGTCACATTACTGCACACTGGCATCTGGAGCAGCCGGTGTGGCCGATCTGGAAGTCACGGTGGACGGGGGAGCCTTCTCCAGAGCTGGGCTCTTCTCGCCTTTGGTGGCCTTTGGACCAGAGCCTCCTGCGGGCACCACCTTGGCCTGAGCGTGCAGGTTCTGGCCACAGATGCGGTGGTGCTTTTCCCAATCTTTGTGCTGGCAAAAGGAGCCGCAGTAACGGGCCGCATTGCAGCCGCTGCAGGTCTCGCTGGCCTTGCGCCCGCAGTTCCAGCAACTCTGGCAACAACAACAACAACACGAAGCAGTACAGTTACAACATTTACAAGACATTCGGACAAGTGACGCGCGGTGGCTCGGTGATTAGCGCTGCTGCCTCATTGCACCAGGGACCCGGTTCAATTCCCACCCCTGGATGACAGTCTATGTGGAGCTTGCATATGTTTGGGTTTCCTCTGCGTGCTCAGATTTCCTCCCACAGTCCAAAGATTAGATGGATTGGCCATGCTGAATTGCAGGCATGTGCAGGCTAAGGCGACTATCCATGGGAAATGCAGGATTACAGGAATAGGGGTGGGAAGTGTGTCTGGGTGGGTTGCTCTTCAGAAGGTTAGTGCATGCCCGATGGGCTGAATGGCCTGCTTCTACACTGCAGGGATTCTATGAGTCCATAAGTTGGGTGGGAAGACTTGTTGCCACATTGTAAACCTCTATGACAGAGTACGTGGACAGGAAAAGTTGAGAAGGAAACAGGCCAAACACAGGCAGATGGGACTAGTTCAGTTCAGGGAATTTGGTCAGTGTGGACAAGTTGGACTAAATGGTGTGGGTCTGTGCTGTATGACTCTATGATATCAGGGTTAAAGGTCATAGAACATAGAACAGCACAGCACAGTACAGACTGCTATTAAACAATATTTTGTATGGACATTAATCTGAATAAAATTTTATGAATTAATTTGAGGAGAGGGAATATGGGAAAGGAGGTGATGGTGTAGTCGTATGATCACCAGACTATTAATCCAGAGACCCTGGTAATGTTCGGGGTGGGGTTCTGGTTCACATCCTGCCATGGCAGCTGATGGAATTTGAATTCAATATTAAAAAAAATTAAATGAATAAAGAAATTTTACAAAAACAATTCGGTGTCTAATGATGAACATGAAGCTATCGTTGATGGTCAGAGAAATCCCATCTGGTTCATTAATGTCCTTTAGGGAAGGAACTGCCATCCTTACCTGGTCTGGCCTACACGTGACTCCAGACACACACTAATGTGGCTGATTGCTCTCTGGATTTACAGTGATGAATCCACCTTAGTTTCTGGTCAATGGTAATGCACTGGAAGCTAATTGTGGGGGGATTCAGTGATGAAGATGACATGGGGCAATGGTTAGATATTTAATTGTCCACTCTCTGGAAAATTAGAGATGGGCAATAAATGCTGGCCTGGCCAGTGACATTCACATCCTGCCCAGGTCAAACTGTGTTTTCTTGCCATGGGTGGAGCCCATGGGTGCTGCTGGGTTAGTCAACTACAACTCTGTTGTCACCTCATGGAGTGGAGGCGCTGGTGTTGTACTGAAGTGGACAAGGTCAGATGTCATGCCAGGCTTCACCTGATGAAGAAGCAGCTCTCCGAAAGCTTTCAAATAAACCTGTTGGACTATAACGGAAGGTGTGGTGACTCCTGACCATGGAGGCACATCCATGGGCCAATGATCAGGATTGGGAAGTCTTGGCTGATATATTTGCTCCAGTTGTGCCCTCAAGCCCCCTGACATAATTGAGACCAGCATGAACTAGCTGAGCTGGATGGCCCAGTGTGGGGTGAGGTCCAGGTCACAGACCTATCACGCTCACAAGATTCAACTCTACATTTGGGCGACTGAGTCTTGAAACAATCAAGTGTTGGCCAAAAGAGGATTCGCGAATGCTCACCCTGGCACCAACGTGCGCGTGGTCCCAGGAAGGATATGAGAGGGTAGCCTACCTCGCTGGTGTCTTCCTGCTCATTGATGACGGTGAAAGCATCTTCAGCTGCTTGCCGCTTGGCATCTGCTATCTTCTGCTCCATCTTGGCCCTCTCTGCCGTTATCATCTCGTACGCTTTCTGCTCGGCCTCGGTTACCGCCTTCTGTAACTGTGACACGGCCTGGCGTTTGACCTCGTTCACTGCCTCCTCTGAACACAGGGTGGGGTGGGGAAGGAACAGACATACAGCTGAATGAGAACAAGCAGGTGCTCAAATTCATTAGGGGGCTCTGACGAGAATAAATGGGAAGGAGCTGTTTCCACTGACAGCAGGGATCGCAGGTAATTGTCAATAGAAGTTCAGAAACGGACGGTAAGAGGTTTCAGAGAGTTGTTACATAAGAAATAAGAGCAGGAGCAGGTCATTTGGCCCATCGAGCCTGCTCTGTCTTTCAATGGCTGATCTTTTCATGGCCTCAGCTCCACTTACCCACCTGCTCACCATACCCCTTACTTCCTTTACTGTTCAAAAATCTATCTATCTTTACCTTAAAAACATTCAATGAGGTAGCCTCAACTGCTTCACTGGGCAGGGAATTCCACAGATTCACAACCCTTTGGGTGAAGAAGTTCCTCCTCAACTCAGGCCTAAATCTAGGAGATAGCGAGGTGTGCAGAGGCTCGAGAGTCAGAAATAATAAAGTGTGGCGCTGGAAAAAGGCACAGCAGGTCAGGCAGCATCCGAGAAGCAGGAGGACTGACGAAGGGTCCTGCCCGAAACGTTGACTCTCCTGCTCCTCCGATGCTGCCTGAGCTGCTGTGCCTTTTCCAGTGCCACACTCACCCAATCTTCCTAATTACAGCCTGGGATACACTGCCTGAGAACAAGCTGGAGCAATACTTTTCAAAAGAGAATTTGATAAATGCACCTAGATCCCTCCTCTGTGAACCTGGGAGCTTCCTCGATCCTTCAAACCCGTGTGTGGGGGGCTTCATCAAAGAGCTGATTCCTACAACACTGGGCGCAAAAGAGGAGCTTGGTAAAAACACTTCTGCATTTGACAGAGAGAGCAATAACTGACGTTTACATAGTACCTTTATTTACATATAAATGCATCGAGGCATCATGAGGCAAATGTAAGGAGGCGGACAAAATTTGGATTGTTGTTTAAAAAGGCTTGCACAGGCCTGGCAGGTGAAATGTTCTGTTTATATGTTGCTCTGTGTTGGACTGGGCAGGATTGTGTTGGCAAGGGTCAAAGAAATGTCACTTCCTCTTGGGCATTATTGGAAGAAGACAGGAGTTTCAGTATTCAAAAAGGGCTGACACACTAATGTCAGACACTGGGGATATGCTCCTCTGAAGACTGGAGGGTTTGAGCTAAAGGGAGAGGCTGAATAGGCTAAGACTTTTCTCCCTGGAGTGTCGGAGGCTGAGGGGTGCCCTTTATAGAGGTTTATAAAACCATGAGGGGCATGAATAGGGTAAACAGACAAGGTCTTTTTCCTAGGGTAGTGGTTGCCAAAGCTAGCGGTCATAGGTTAAAGGTGAGAGGGGAAAGATTTAAAAGGGACTTGAGGGGTAATCTTTTCATGCAGAAGATGGTGCATGTATAGAACGAACTGCCAGAAGAATTGGTGGAGGCTAGTACACTTACAACATTTACAAGTAATTTGGACAGATTAGATGAGATGAGATTAGATTCCCTACAGTATGGAAACAGGCCCTTCGGCCCAACAACTCCCCACCAACCCTCCGAACAGCAACCCCCCCAGACCCACCCCCTACATTTACCCCTGACTAATGCACCCAACACTGTGGGCAATTCAGCCCAGCCAACCCACCCAACATGCACATCCCTCCGAACGTGGGAGGGAACTGGATAGGTTTAGAGGGATAGGGGCCAAACGTGGACAAATGGGAGAGTTTGGTTTAAGAAATCCTGTTGGCATGTTTCCATTCCATATGATTCTAAATGGGCACTTATGTCAGAACACTGGCAAGGTGCTGAGACACTCATTTTGTATGGTGACCTGCAAAGGGAGCCAGGGAGGAGAAATGTTTGCACAGAGCAAGTGTTTCAGGGCTGGAATGTATTGCCTGAAATGTGGTGCACCCTGGTTCAATCCAGGCATTTACAAGAGCACTGGATGATGATGAGGGCATGGGGCTATGGAGATTGGCATTGGGTAACTTGTTTGAAGATCTGGTGCTGATACAATGGGCCGAACGATCTCATTCTGCTCTGTTACAGATCTGTGACTTTTATTTATACTTCAGTTCTGTTTAAACTTTGCAATATGCTTCCATCCGATGAGAAATAGATAAATGACAGGTGCCCGATGTCATGGTTATTCTTGCAGATGGCACTGCCATGCACAGAGAACTAAATTGCCCAGAAGGTGTCAGGGCAGGGTGACAGTTTCACGTCAGTTCCGCTCCTGGCTGGCAGATGGTGCTTTTCTTCTGCGGGTAATATATAGCGTGACAGTTTCCTTCCTTCTATCCTCTGCTCTTTCTCTCCTCACCTTCCACCTCCCCCACAAAAATGGAACGCTGTGCCGTGCACAAAATGCCAAATCCGTGCTCCTCCGGCTGCCAGCTGTCGAGCTTCCCGAATGCCAAAGGAATGACTAAACAGCAAGCTCACATTCACTACAAAGCTCTTTCTCATCATCCCCCCTGCCGCTGCCTTTCATAACCCCTCCATCGTTCAGCGGCCAGCTCTCACCTCCTAATACCATGCACCTTCTTCGACCTTTGCTTCATAAGGCAGTTGAGGACAAAAGCCTTAGATTGCAGGAGAATACACTCGGGCTGATTCAGTGGCAAATGGAATCCAGTCCCGATAAATGTGGGGTGATGCACTTGGGCAGAACAGATAAGGCAAGACATGACCAGTAGGAAGCACTAAGGATCAGAGGGACCTTGGTGTGTATGTACACTGGTGCTGTATGGTTTCAGGACTGGTAGATAAAGTGGTAAAGAAGGCATTGCCTTTATTAGCCCAGGGATAGAGTTTGAGAGCAGGGAGGTGATGTTGGAACGGTTTAGTAACGCTGGTTAAGCCACACGGTTTTGGTTCTAATTTGCCGCCAAAGCACGTCTTTCGACTGGACTCACCTGTTTTGTGGGGAAGCAGAACAAGCAACAGATTGACTACTTATCGTGAAGCTGACTGATGATTGATAGACAGCCAAGGAGTCAGGAAAGCTCTCCATATCACCTCTCCCCTTCCTTTTTTTTTGTTTATTCTTGGGGTCTCTTTGGCACAGTGACTCAGTGGTTAGCACTGCTGCCTCATGGCGCCAGGGACCTGGGTTCAATTCCAGCCTCAGGCAACTGTCTCTGTGGAGTTTGCACATTTTCCCTGCCTGTTTCTTCGGGTGCTCCAGTTTCCTTCCATAGTCCAAAGATGTGCGGTTAAATGGATTGCCCCATAGTGTGCAAGCTAGGTGTATTACCCATGGTAAATGCAGGGTTACAGGGATAGGGTGGGGGTCTGGGGCTAGGTGGGAAGGACATTACAGACTCGATGGGCCAAATGTCCACTATCTGCACTGTAGGGACTCTGTGATTCTATTCCTACCCCTGGCAAGTTCACCTTTTATTGCTGATCCCTGACTAGTTGTTACCTGATAAGGAGCAGCGCTCTGAAAGCTAGTGCTTCCAAATAAACCTGTTGGACTATAACCTGGTGTTGTGTAATTCTTCAGATGGTCACGTCCATCAGTTTATCCCGTTTTAAGGTTCCCCAGGTGTGTTGGGTATTTCAGTACAAACCCCCAAACTGCTGTAAATTAACTCAAGTTTGCCTTACCCGCTTTCTTCCAGATCTCATCTGGGACGTAACCCGCTGACGGTCTGTGACCGATCTCCCGATGAAGCTCTGCAGTACAGATACAATTAGGTAGATTCATTGTCCCGGATCCCCGTGACAGAGTTAAACCAGAAAGCAGGACAAAACAGGAAAGTGAAAGGAACCAGCCGATAACTCCCTCCCTTCCCAGTGAAGGGGCGCTTCCAACCCATCAGCTCACTCCTCAGCCTCCCTCGGACAAAAAGCCCAAATTTAGAATTCAAACAGAGAAAAGGTTGGTGCAAAACTGACGAGATGCCACTGCATTCCTACAGAATAGTTTTCCCTGTAGGTGCAAGGTTATTAAGGGTTACATAATTAAGGTGTGTAGATGGAGGTTAGCTGCAAAGAGGTTAATTATTGGTAAGACAGAGTCCAGGTATGCATTTTACCAATCAGACTTTTATTTCAACTCACACACCACCAATACCCACACCACTGATGACTTATTCCTCATGTATGTTACATCCCTAAATACACCCAGTCACATTCTTACCCAATCATCCTTAATTTACCTATGACCTAGCTCCTGATCCCTCATGACCTCTGGCTTCTCTGCCAGACATGACTAGATAATAACACGGATGACCCTGGATCTGATTGAGTGATGGATCAGGATTGAAGAGCCACAGCGTGTTCCTATCTCTTCAGGAATTGTTGCTACACCCCTTTGAGAACTCCAGAAGAAGACCATCCCATAGCAGCTGGGAAGTCCTTGCAGCTGCCATTTCTGAGATTTTCAGTCATCCTATCTTGACAAGGTTGCCTCCCTGAGAGTACTGCCAGAGAAATGGGCTCCTTTCACTTGGAGATCAGGCAGCCATATTAGCTGAGGCATGTTTGAGGAATAAGGTTAGCATGTCAACAGAGAGTACCAGATGGATTACAAGTACTCATCACTTGTATGGGATTATCCAGACCAAGGGAGCACCTCCCTGTCCAAAGACTGCAAAACCTCGTTTGAGGATAGGAAATGGATTGACCCTCTTTCATAGGGATACAAAACTGTCTGGATAGAGTAGGTTTGTGAACCCTGATTGGACAGATTACTGAAGCTGTCACATGACTTCCCGTCGCACCCTCACTCTCCCACTATTGGTTATCCATCAAGTCTGTTTTAGGTCACATGACCTTCCCGCAATCAATTGGAAAGCAATTGCACACCTCATTATTTGATAGACTGACAATAAAAAAAGGAATAAGTTAACTTTATTCTCCACAAAATACTTCTATATTATTTTCAGAGAAAATGCTCCCCTAGATGAATGTAGAAATTTTTAAAAATAAATTCATTCACAGAATGTGGGTATCACTGGCTGGGTCAACATTTATTACCCATCCCTAAAATCCCAGAAGGCAGTTAAGAGTCAACCATATTGCTCTGGGTCTGGAGTCACATGTCAGCCAGACCAGGTAGGGATGGCAGATTTCTTTCCCTAAAGGACACTAGTGAACCAAATGGGTTTCCCCCAACAATTGGCAACAGATGCATGGTCATCATTAGACTCTTAATTCCAGTTATTTATTGAATTCGAATTCCCCCAACTGCCCCGACAGGATTCAAACCTGGGGTCCCCAGAACATTACCTGGGTCTCTGGACTAACAGTCCACTAATAATACTGCTAGGCCATTGCCTAGTTTTGAAGAAGGACAGGGGAATTCTTTTTCTGTAAACCTGCTCAGTATTTAGTCCTCGATGCAGATCATGAAAAGGAGCCCCAAATGATCTGGTCATGATCACACTGTTGATTGTGGGCGAGTGCTGTGCCCAAGTAGTTTTCCTGTTTCCAATATTACAACTGTCTCAGGGAGGAGGTGACATCGCAGGAATGTCACAGGATTGCTAATCCATGAGAAACAGGTTGTAGGGAAAGGCCTGAAGTCTGGAATTAGCTTCACTGGGTTAAAGCACTGAGTGATGGGATCACACAAACAGCGAGCGTTCCAACCTGGCCCTGAGTTGGGTGAATTCAGCTGGGATGGCCATGTCAGTACCACAGTCAGTCTGTAATGGGATTGTGGATGTGGTGGGCACGGGAACAAACAATATGGCAAAAGAGCAAGGGCAGCAGTATCCTAAATATACTTCACCTTAACTGGCACAAGGATGATAACTAATAACACTGCAGGCTCAAAGTGAAAGGGCACTAGATTCTCTAGCATTAAGAACCCTTGGCTTGATGAGCAAGATAAAACTTACAAAGAAATTTAAAATGTGTTTGGCAGCCCTCATTCTAAGTCCTGTGGTTTGTAGGGTTGGAGAAACAGATCAACAGAGTCAACTCATAGTCCACTGGGGAGACCTTTTGTGATAGTGTAAACCAGTGCATTGTGATTCAGTGGTCTCCCTTCCAATTAATCGTACATCCTCTTTCCTAAAATCCCAAAAAGAACTGAGAATGCTGGATATCAGAAATGAAAACAGAAATTGCTAAGAAAACTCAGCAGGTCTGGCAGTGTCTGTGGAGAGAAAAGAGAAAGTGAGGACCATAGATGCTGGAGAGTCACCGAGCTGAAAAGTGTGGCATTGGAAAAGCACAGCAGGTCAGGCAGCATCTGAGGAGCAGAAGAGTTGATATTTCAGGCATAAGCCTTTCATCTGTGGAGAGAAAGCAGAGTTAGAGTTTTGACTCCAGTGACCGTTCTTCAGAACTGGAGGAGAAGGGTCACTGAACCTGAAGCATCAACTCTGTTTTCTCTCACTAGACACTAACAGACTTGCTGTGTTTTCCCAGTAGTTTCTGTTTCCATTTTCTATCCTTTCATTCCCATGCATCATTATCATCCATTTCATGCAATCTCGTACAACCAGACTTATCCGCTCTCATTTCAGATACCTCCCTCTTGCAGCTAGGCCATAATTCTCATTAAAGGCTGAAAAAAGCAGCTGAGAGCTAAAGCAGAGAAAGCTCAGTGTTACTCACCAGCCTGAATGGTCTCTGTGTTCCCAGGGCTGAGCTGCCTGAGGTGAGTGCTGCCCCCCTTTCGCACATCCTCTGTGTCATTGTAACGCCTCATCCAGTAGTTTAGCTCCTCTCGGTCAGCTTCTTGGCAACGGCAGAGAACAGCTAGTGAGCGACGAGTCTTCTCCACCATGTCCATGATGCAGTTCAGGAGCTGGAAGGAAAGCGGAGGTTTGTGTTTTTCTCTGCGAATTAGCTCCACCAGTTTTGCTCTGTTTTGGAACGACGAGATAACAGCAAGCTTCCATTAACTGCGACTCACTTCGGTCCCTGTGCAAACATGTCATCGTCATCAACAGATCCAGACCGGGAATGCTGCTGAGGAGGAGGCCATTGAACCCAACAATGTGCACCTTTTCCACAGTCATGTCTGCCCTCTGGTGGCCCTGTCGAGGGAGGACACAATATCTACCCATACACCCGGTTTTGCACAACCATTGGATATTGCAGGGGCTAGAGTATCAGCAACCCTAAAAGTGCCATTTCATTTGAACTTTCATAGACTTAGAGTCATACAGCACAGAAACAGACCCTTGGTCCAACCAATCAATGTTGACCAGACACCCCAAACTGAACTAGTTCCACCTGCCTGCACTTGGCCCATATTTGTCCAAACATTTCTTATTCATGAACTTGTCCAAATATCTTTTAAGTGTTGTAACTGTACTCACACCTACCATTTCCTCTGGAAGTTCATCCCACACACAAACCATTCCCTGTGTTAAAAAAATGTTGCCCCTCATGTCTTTTTAAAATCTTTCTCCTCTCACCTTAAAAATATGCCCCCAGTCTTCAAATCCCCCATCCTAAGGAAAAGACACATGCCATTCACTTAGCTATACCCCTCATGCTTTTATAAACATCCATAAGATCACCTGTCAACCTCCTACACTCCAGTGAAAAAAGTCCCGGCCAATCCAGCCTCTCCCCAAAACCCAAACCCTCCATTCCCCAGCAACCGATTTCCTCTGGGTGCTCTGGTCTCCTCCCATAATCCAAAGATGCGCAGGTTGGGTGAACTGACCATGCTAAATTGCCCACAGTGTTAGGTGCTTTAGTCAGGGGTAAATATACGGTAGGGGAATGGATTTGGGTGGTTTACTCTTCGGAGGGACGGTCTGGACTTGTTGGGCCGAAGGGCCTGTTTCCACACTGTAGAGAATCTAATCTAATCTAATCTAACATTCTGGTAAATCTTTAATGAACCCTCTCCAGCTCAATAATATTGTTCCTATAGCAGAGTGACCAGAACTGGACACAACTTTGTGAACTTCTTTATAAGATTTGTTTGACAGTGGCCTTTAAAGGGGCTAATACTACTCAATTTTGTTCAATCTGGTGGTTTATTCTTTCAAAATGGATCCTTAAACTTGGCAGAGCAAGTTGGTAAAGCAGTTAAAAGAACTTGGGGTTTCAAAAACATTTGGAACATTAAAGTAAAGACATCATTCTAGAACCTAATCAATGGTTAGGCCTCCACGGAACCATTGTGGACAGTTCTATGGCCCCCACTTCAGGGAAAAGTACAATGGATTTTGAAAGACTATAATCTGTAGCATCACTGGACTGTCTCTGAAACCCAGTTTATACTTTAGGAGTACAGGTAAAAATCTCACCAATTAACAAAACTTAACCCTTCCAGGCTCAGGAACTGTGGTTGATTGTAATACAAACTCCATCTAATTCACTAATAGCCCTTGAAGGAAAAAAAGTCTGTCACCCTTACTTGGTGCGGCCTGCACGTGACTCCAGACCCGCCCACATCAATGTAGTTGAATCTTAACTGCCCTCAGAAATGGCAGAGCAAGCCACTCAGCTCAGAATGGCCCTTGCCAGTGATGCTCACACCCCCACCCCCCACCCCACCCCTCCCCCAATGGAAAATGGTTTACCAGGGAATGCCAGACTTCAATTAGGAGCAGAAATTGGAGAAATTTGGACTAGTTTGCCTGGAACAGAAACGGTGAGCGATGGCAGGAAAGAGGCTTTCAAGGTGATGGAAGGTTTTGGTCAACAAAGAGTTCCCTCTGGAGAGTGGGTCAATAACCAGACATCATCAGATTAAAATCATTAGTAAGAGATCTTCAATGGAGAGAAAAAGCATTATCTCTCAGGGATATCGAAAGTTTTTCCTGAAAGGGAGGTTGGTGGAACTTGATTCGTAAAGTAATTTGAGATTGGAGCTGACCAAGTATGGGAAGCTTAGGGCTTGTGGGATCAAGGAGAATGGGGCGAAATTGGAAACAGTGTACCAAGCTGCATGGTCAGCCACGGTCATGTTGAATGGCAGAGCAGGCTCAAAGGGGCTGAATGGCCTACTTCTGTTTCCTACGTTTCTGTGTGAGGATGAGGATCTCACTGAGTTACAAGCAGGAGGGATGGATGTGGGGGACAACAGACAAGTGATTTCTCAAAAGGTCCAGCAGAGGCACAACTGGCCAAATGGCCTCCGTCAGTGCCATATGTTTTAATGGGCAGGTTTTATTGGCAGGGACCTCCCGGATGGAAAAATCGTCAGAAATCACAGGCATTTAATACTCCATGGTGGAGAGGCAACAGCACTGGGGTAATAAACCAGATCTGCAGTACGGGGACACAAGATCAAATCCCACCAATAAATGCAATTGATTAAAAACAGAATTAGGATTGAAAGCTATTCTCAATGAGAGTGATCATGAAGCTATCATTGTTTGCTGTAAAAACACATCAGAATCCCTAGGGTCCATTGGAGAAGGAAATGTGCCATTTTAATCTGATCTGGCCTACATGTGGCTCCAGACCCAGATCATCAAAATTGCCTCTTAACTGCTTTCAAGGGTAATTATAGATGGGCAACATAAAACTAACTGTAGTGATTAGAACCGGGGGATCTCATTGACTATGAGATCTTTGATTGGGGTTGTTAATCCAGGCCAATCAGGGAGCCCTGGCTGACAGATAGAACCAGAGGATTTAGAATCTCCTCCATTCAGGAGACTGACTCTGAGCTAGCTGACTACAGACAGTGCACTGTGTACATTTAAATAAGGGGTGACTTGGTGACAGGGTACCAGCCTCTGTTCAGTCATTTCACTGTCTTTGCCAGCAATGTTCACACCCCCTCCATGAGCAAATACAAATAATTTGGGCGGAAAACGGCAAATTCTGGACACTAGAGAGTTGGCTCAGCTAAGGTTCTCATAGCAGGGAGGTGAGATGAGGCGAGGGGTGATCCGGAATGTCGGGAGGGTAGGCTGGAGATGATAGAGAAGTCAAGAGGTGAAAGAAGAAGCTGGGCTTTCCATCCATCCTCGACCTTTCTCTGACCGTCTCAAACTAAAGGCCCAATGGGAATGAGGGTAAGGGTGGGTGAATGGCCCCAGGTCTCCCTAGCTCCAATGGAAAATTGGGGAAAGAATAGAGGCAGATAGCCAGGCCACCTGGAGAATTTTACACTCCTCCCCCAGCCTCTGCAAACCATCCAATAGGATCGGTAACATCTGTAAAGTTGCTAAGAGAAGGACAAGGAGTAGGAGAAATCAGCACCTACATGATCCAGATGTTTCCATTCCTCAGCCCACTCACGGTCAGTCAGTCGGTGATCAATCATCTCTTCCTGGTACACTGCACGGGATCCTCCTGTGGAGAAAAAAGGGAAGAATAACGGTCTGGAAGTTGCTGTTGTTGAAATGCCTTCAGACTTGTGGATGAAGGGTGAGTCAATGCTTTGAAGATTTTGAGTATCCTTCTTCAAAGCTATCGCCAATGTCTCAAAATGTTAAACATGAGAAACCTGCAAGGTTAACAGTATCCACCAAAACCCCCCCCGAAAGTTAACAGAGTCTACTATGGAAAGTACATTGGAAATCAATCCCACAGTCACCTCAAAAGTTAAAGATTTTAACAACTACGTAGAATTCCCCAGTTTGCCTGTCTCTAGATTCCAGGTTGACAGAAAGTATGGACCAAGTTTCTGAATTTAATGAAAATGACTTTATTACAAGTAATTAGACTCTAGCTCCAGGTAACCGTTGGCATTTAACTCCACCTTAAAAAACTCCCCCTTACCCACACAGCACAGACTGACAGACATACACAGGGAAAGGTGGTGTTTATGGATGATAGGAGGAGGGGGAAGGCAGTTCGGTGGTTCCTATTAGAAACCTTCAGTTTCCTGAAGAAGGACTTATGCTTGAAACGTCGAATCTCCTGCTCCTCGGATGCTGCCTGGCCTGCTGTGTTTTTCCAGCACCACACGTTTCAACTCTGGTCTCCAGCATCTGCAGTCCTCACTTTCTCCCAATGGTTCCTATTCCCAGGGTTGCTGAGTTGAGCCTTGTGCTGGTCAGAATGTTGATTCTCAGTCTTCCTTCTCCGGATGCTTCCGCTGGTTTGCTGGAGGCATAAAGTGACTGGCTCACTTGTACAAGAGTCTCTGGCTTATAATAAAAAGTCACAGCTTATAGCAACTTTGGAAGGAAAGAGAAACTGATTTTCTTCAGGCATTTATCTGCAGAATACAGAGAAGGAGAGATCCTGGGCTAACACTGGTCTGACCACTTCTCTATCTTGTTCACAGCTCCAAGTTGTTCAGCTGCTTAACAACCAATCAGAGTTGTCTGCAGGCAGATGACCATCGAAATTGATAGCTGGTCACTCGCCCACAAACTAACCAGCTTCTTGTTGCCAAGTAAAGCTCCATTTGCACACAACTCTCAGCTCCAGTTCGTCTGCACACTAAACTTCAATCACAGCTTGGTGGCACAGTGGCTCACTGCTGCCTTACAGCACCAGTGTCCCAGGTTCGATTCCAGCCTGGAGTGACTGTCTGTGTGGAGTTTGCATATTCTCCCCTTGGGTGCTCCGGTTTCCTCCCACAATCCAAAGATGTGCAGGTCGGGTGAACTGGCCATGCTAAATTGCCCATAGTGTTAGATGCAATCGTCAGAGGGAAATGGGTCTGGGTGGGTTACTCTTTGGAGGGTCGGTGTGGACTGGTTGGGCCAAAGGGCCTGTTTCCACACTGGAGGGAATCTAAATTTAATATAAATAGTTATGTAAACAATGAACATCAGGTTTACCCAATTTTCAAAACATTTGGGAATCTCTGGTTTTAAAACAGTTCTCTCCCATTTAAGTGTGAAAATAACTCACAAAGAAATAAGAAGACGTGTATACTACATGCAATCTGAATTCATTGGGCATGCATCCTTACTTCACTCTATGAATGTTTGTAAGTCCCATTCTACTCCATTGAGAGCTCTCTTGGACACATTGAAGGTTACCTGGTAAAATCTACAATCCCTCATGGTTGCGTACTGAGTCCCGGGTGTTTGAAAATCCAAGGCGATTGTGAACTGGATCCCAAACCAAAGGATGCAACTGGGCATCAATTCCCTTTCTGGATAACAGATTCATTTACCAATCTATAATCGGCAAAACCAGCCACAGCTGCCATCCGTGAAGAATCCAATTCTTCACGGGAACTGGTACCACCGTGCGTTCCTGCCATGATCACCCTGTGCCCATGGGCTCACCGTGATGCCTGTGTCGCTCTCTGTATTCTGGAAGTCTCTGTGGATCTCTGTACAGGTGGTTGATGGCCACATCGTCCAGGCTGTAGTGCTGGAGGGGAGGAGGGGTTGGATGCAGTTGCCCGTTGGCAGGGTGAGGTATGCCAATGTTTGGGCTGTGCCGCTGGGCAGGGCTGATAGTGCACACCCGCTTTGCTGGAGGATCTCGGTCAAAACCATTCTCTTTATTCCTGAGGAGATGGGGAGAAAATGTCATCATAAAAATCAAAACTTTCAGGAGAACAGTCCCTAACTCACACACTTATCAAACCACAGAGTCATAGAATCATACTCAACAGAAGAGGCCCTTTGACCCATCAAGTCTATACTGTCAAAGGTACACCACAGTCAGTTCTTCTGTAAAGCGATGGTTGTGTTCTTGTACACCCCCATGTTATAGCAAAATCGCGCTTTAGAAACAGCGCTTAAAATGTTGGTGCTGTCATCACTTTCCAGCCAACACACCTTCAAAGTTCACGCTGTAGAAACAATATCCTCAATTTATCGTTCACATTACAGTGAATTTGTGTTGATAAAATGCACACTATTAACAGAATGAACTGCGCTAGTTAGACTAGTCCTACTTTCCTTCACTAGACCCTTTGCTTTCAATGTTATGACATTTCAAGTGCTCTTCCAAACTTTATTTTAAGGTTTGATGAGGTTTCCCAACTGAATTAGATTACTTACAGTGTGGAAACAGGCCCTTCAGCCCAACAAGTCCACACCTACCCGCCGAAGCGCAACCCACCCATACCCCTACATATACCCCTTACCTAACACTATGGGCAATTTAGCGTGGCCAATTCACCTGACCCACACATCTTTGGACTGTGGGAGGAAACCGGAGCACCCGGAGGAAACCCACACAGACACGGGGAGAATGTGCAAACTCCACACAGTCAGTCGCCTGAGGCGGGAATTGAACCCAGGTCTCTGGTGCTGTGAGGCAGCAGTGCTAACCACTGTGCCACCGTGCCACCCAGATAGTGCACTCCAGATTCCCACCACTCTCAGGGTGAAAAATGCTTTCCTTAAATCCCCTCTAAATCTCCTGCTGCCCAACTTACAATTGTGCCCCTTTGTTATTGATCATTCCAAATCTATGTGAGGGTAGACAAAGCCAGGGTTTAATGTTTGGTCTGAAATACAGTACCTGTGACAGTGCTGCACACCCTCGGCACGACAGTGAAGTGTCAGCCTCACTTCTCTTCTCAGTTCTCCAAGTGGACGCTGAACCTATGACTCTACGATGAGAGTGCTACTGCTTAGCCACGGTTGATACATGAACATGATTCCACTGCCTTTCCCCGGGTTCTGCTGTGGCTCATGCTGCTGTGTCAGAAGGTCATGGGTTCAAGCCCCACTCCACAGAGAGTTCAGCATTTTCCAGACCCATTCAGCAGGTCAAGTTATAATCCCTTGGGTGTGGTCCTGCCCATTGGTTTGAAAGTTACTGGGAGCACCCCACTCCCATTCCTTCAGTGGAAGGGGGAGGGAAATCGACTTTGCACGAGGCCGTCCAACTTGATCAGCGAGGATCCCAGAGGGTCAAAAGCCCACCTGTGGGAGCTGTTGGCCAATCAGGAGCTAAGCCCTAGGCTCATTGTTGGATCCCTGGACACAAAGAAATGGGGTCAGATGGGTTTCAATGGGGAGGGGTGGTTTTCAGTGACCTCTCCAAATGCTTGGCTCTTGATTGGGTATTGAGAGTCTGTCAACGGGACAACTCCCCATCACCTCGGCCTCAGGAGAATCTGATAGAGTCTGCTGTCAGGCTGTGGGGGAACCTGTGTTAAATCCTGGAGCCACCAGTAATTAGCACCAAGTGGCACATTAATGACCCTGATTGGCGTCATTGTTCCCAGCAAGTGGGATTCCTCCATTGACTTCTTCCTGTTCCCATTTTAATTCGGGACAGTTTTCCCAACCTCGAGAATCAGATGATTCTCCTGGCACATAGCCAGGCCTTCAGGCCCCTTTGGGTGGGGAGCCACTAAATTACACCCACCCTCACCACTGTCAGAGTGCTATACTGTTGAAGCTGCCATCTTTCAGATGAGAAATTGGAACTTTTTCTCTCAGGTGGATGTGAAAACATTATCTAGGAGAACAATGGGACGATTCTCCTTGATGACCTGGTCAACCAGACCCATAGATTCAATTTACATGAAATCTGTATTCAAACAGAGTTAACAACAGCCACTGCTACAGTGCCGGACATGGTTACAGACTGATATTGTTCTGCAGTTGCAAGATGATAGTTTGTTCTCAAGCCTGGACTGTAGAGCGGAATACTCTAACGACTTTTGTTTTGACAAAGATAGTCTGTCTGAATTTGGCAGGCTTGCATTTCTTCTGGCATTTCTGTGCACACCACAGTCATCGCATTGGAATGTCAATCCCTCCTTCATCAGATGCCCACAACCACCCCACCCCCACCACCATCACCACCCTCGTTGGCCCATTGCTCAAACTGCCTGGAGCTGGTCCAATCCCACTTAATTCTCTCACCACTTGAAGCAGAGTGGCAGGAAGTATATTAGCAGATCATATAAGGTCTTAACTGTACTGGCTTCACACAACATTTCTTTACAGGACTTGGCAAGTCTGAAAGCTCATGAAACAACATTTATTAATTTACAGTTTTTAAAGCACGTTCTGGGGTCTTTTAAATTAAATGCTTTCTAGCTATAGTGATTGTTTATGAGTCAAAGAGAGAGCTGTCTTCAGGGCAACAGAAATGCCTGTCTTTTGCAATAAAAAGGCAACCAATAAAATCATAAGAGATGTCTTGGCGTCATCGCAGAACCCATTTTACTGCCGGAGAATACAATCAGACAATGATTACTGCACAGGAGGCCATTCAGCCCTTTAAACCCATGCCACCTCCCAGCAAAAGTGAGTCTCGCCCACATTCTTACTCCCTGTCTCACTGTAATTTGTCAGCCTTCAGATTCTTATCCAATTGCCTATTCAAAGTCATGACTGAATCTGCCTCCGCCATTCTCCTGGCATCCACATCCTGATTACACACTGCATCTCCTCATGTGGCCTTTTTAAAAATTCTTTTGCCAGTCACATCTGTATATTCCGATAACTGACCATTCTGCCAATGGAGCAGATTTGCACTGTCCACTTTGTTTAGGCCCCTCGCAATTTTGAACACCTTCCCCTCTCTTCCATTGAGCATCACCTCTTTATCCTCATGACTGAAGACCCTCAGCCCTGGAACCTTTCTTGTAAGGTTTTCTCACACCCTCTCAATCTTCCTGAAGTCCGCTGTCCAAACTTGGACATCCAAAACACCAGGTGGAGCTGTTTCACTTATACAACCTGTGGCTGCGATCTCCTGGAGAATCGCACTAGACAGGCAGGACAGTTACGTTCACTGCCCACCACCATCTTGCACGATGTGCCCATTCCCTTCTGGACATCATTCCTCCTTCCCATTGTATTTTAGCTCCCGCATGTCTGACCCACCGCGCCCAGGGGTATCCAATCCTCGATCCAACTGGTTTACCTTTCCGGGCTGTTCCTCTTCCCATTCTCATTGACCTCTAGCAGATCCGTTGAGTTGACTGGGGACGTGGCATTGGCATTGAGCAGGAGGTGTTCATGCTGAGCCAGGTACTGAGCTGGCGTTTGCTTGGCAGAGCGGGCACAGTGCAGTAGTTCCCGCTGCAGCAGTGGCAGGTTGGCCTGGAAAAACAAAAGTCACACACAAGACCTCAGCAACACCTCCATGCACGATCCATTATGCTCCCAATTTCACCCGCTCATGGTCCCCATTGGCAGATTTTCTTTTTCCTTGGCTCACCATTATCCATCCTTTCATCCATCTGTCTGCTGTTGTCTCTGTCTGGGCTCCATCTCCACTTACCCTCTCATTCCTTGATCCCCTCACCATCCCCAATCTCCAGCACATATACCGCCTTTTCCTAGCTACTAACAGTTTTGAAGAAGGGTCACACTATCCGCAAAATTAACTCTGTTTTTCACTCTATAGATGCTGCCAGACTTGCTAAGTTTCTCCAGCTTTTGTTTCAGACTTCTGGCATCCGTAGTTCATGGTTTTATTATCCATTATTTCTCCAAGTCATTGACTGCAATAACTTGCATTTACACAGCATCATCCATGCTGTATAATGTTCCATGCCACATCACAGTAAAACAGATGATCTGTTCACCATCACTTTGCTGTGTGTGGGTGATTGCTGCGTGCAGATTGGCTGCTGCAAGTTCTACATCATAACAGTAGACCAACATCCAGCCAATAAAGTGCTTTTAAAAGTATTTAAAAGGTTCCAGAGAAAGGTAAGCCTTTCTGTTATTTAGTGTGCTGAATTAATTCCACCCATAAGGTCACCCTTTCATATACCTTGATACAACAATTTTACAGAATGAAATGTTTTTGTGATCTTGGGCATTGGTTAGGCCACTTTTGGAATACTGCATTCAGTTTTAGATTAGATTAGATTACTTACAGTGTGGAAACAGGCCCTTCGGCCCAACAAGTCCACACCGACCCACCCATATTTGCCAAAGCGCAACCCACACATACCCCTACATTTACCCCTTACCTAACACTACGGGCAATTTAGCGTGGCCAATTCACCCGACCCGCACATCTTTGGACTGTGGGAGGAAACCGGAGCACCCGGAGGAAACCCACGCAGACACGGGGAGAACGTGCAAACTCCACACAGTCAGTCGCCTGAGTCAGGAATTGAACCCTCTCAGGCGCTGTGAGGCAGCAGTGCTAACTGCTGTGCCACTGTGCCGCCCACGGTGTTCTGGTCTCCCTGCTCCAGGAAAGATACTGTTAAACTTGAAAGGGTTCAGAAAAATTTTGCAAGGACATTGCCAGGGTTGGAGGGTTTGAACTATAGGGAGAGGCTGAATCGGCTGGGGCTGAGGCTGTTTTCCCAGAGTGTCAGAGGCTGAGGGGTGACCTTATAGAGGTTTATAAAATTATGGATAGGGTGAATAGACAAGGTCTTTCTCTCAGGGTAAGAGAGTCGAATGAAGTTGCAGTCCAAGAGGGCGTAGGATTAGGGTGAGAGGGGAAAGATTTAGAAGGCAACCTTTTCACACAGAGGGTGGCACATGTATGGAATGAGCTGCCAGAGGAGGTGGTGAAGGTTGGTACAATTACAATATTTAAAAGGCATCTGGATGGGTATGTGAATAGGAAGGGTTAAGAGGGATGTGGGCCAAATATTGCCAAATGGGACTGATTAATTTTGGATATTTGGTCAGCACGGACGAGTTGGACTGGAAGGTCTGTTTCTGTGCTGCACATCTCTATGACTCTATGGTACGAAACGCTCACAGACAAACCCTTCCAGCAATGCTATTATCAGTCAGCGGAGATAAAATCCCTGGGAGAAAAGGGTCCTTCAGTGACTAACTGCGGCTGTGCCATGCAAAGTGGCTGATTAGTGGATGCTTCACACGTGCCTCTGTCAATGTGCCATGTTGCCCAACAAGCCTGAACTCCAGCTACAAACCAGCCAACACGATAGAACCAGGATTATGTTTTTGGACACTAGCCCATATTGCCAAGGGGGAGCCAGAGAAAATGAAGGATCTGCCTAAGTGTGTCTTGAGACGACAGTGAAATCTGAAACAAACATATTCCCAGTGACAAGCCAACGAAGTGTGCTAACGTGCAATAAAAAATATCTTCATTTCCCAGGCAACAGGGAGCCAGTTCCCCTTTCTGATTCATTTGGGAAATTTGGACAGGTTTACACAGAATTAAATCAGATGCACAGCGCTGAAACAAGCCATTTAGCCTAACCAGGCAACACTGTGTTTTTGGCCACCTGTCTAATACCTCTGTGTGTGATCGAACTTTGTTGATAACACTCCTGTGAAGTGGCTTGGGACAGTTGACCCCATTAAAGGTGCTTGATAAATGCAAGATGTTGTTCTGTTCCATGTGAACAGGAAAGATTTGGAGAGATTTGGGTCAGGAACAGGCAGGTAGGACTAGTCGAGTTGGGATTATGGTTGGCATGGACTGGTTGGACTGAAGGGTTTGTTTCTGTGCAGTCTGACTCTATGAGCCTTTTCCTGTGCCTCTTTATCACACATTATCAGCATAAAGGGGTGATGGTACAGTGACATCATCACAATCCTAGTGGGGGGGTTCTAGGTTCAAATCCTGCCTTAGCAGTTGGTAGAATTGGAACTAAGAAATACTTTCTAAAAATATTTGGAGTTGAAAATCTTTAAATACTCATCTGGTTCACTTATGCCCTGCTAAGGAAAAAAAAAGGCTGTTTTTATCTGGTCTAGACTCCAGACCCACTGCAATGTGGTTGATTCTTAACTTTGGACAATTCGGGATGAGCAAGGAAATGCTGACCTAGCCAGTGATGATGACGTCTCATGAATGAATTACAAACAAGCCCTATTTATTTCTAAAACAAAAACAGAAATTGCTGGAAAAGCCTAGCAGGCTTGGCAGCATCTGTGGAGAGAAATCAGAGCTAACATTTTTGGCACAGTGACCCTTCCTCAGAACCAGAGGGACATTAACTCTGCGATCCTTACATTCCATTGTTTGGGGGAAAAGGAATAATAAATGGAGTTAGCCTTATCTCAGGATTTTAACAGAAAAGGTGCTACACAAATGCAAGATTTTGTTCAGTAAATTTCACATGGAGAATGTGCTTTTGGGAGCATATTAAGTTTTAGCAGAGAATGTTGGAGTATCCTGACTGCCTGAAATTTCATAACCCCAACTCTGGACAAAGGTTCCTGAAAACTCTTTGATGAAATTCATTCCCCAAAGAGGGAAGTGAGAAAGAGAAAAAAAGATTCTCACAGATGGGCAGACACAGAGGCAAACAGACACACACATGCATGCGTAAAGGGAAGACCTTTTAGAACAGAGATATGGAGAAACTTCTTCAGCCAGAGAGGTAGTCTACATAATTCACTGCTACAGAAGGCTGTTGAGGCCAGGACATTGAGTATATTTAAGACTGAGATAGATAGATTCTTGATTGCCATGGATCAAGGGTTATGGGGAGAAGGGAGAAGATTGGGATTGAGAAACTCATCAGCCATGATTGAATGGCAGAGTGGACTCGATGGGCTGAATGGCCTAATTTCTGCTCCTACAGCTTATGGTCTTATACACACATGCACACAAAGACATACACTGACACGTGCACAAAACTGCATGCACACAGATACGCACATACATGCACACATGCATTCTGACACATGCACACAGACTCACATGCGTATACAAATGCACACAGTCACACAGATATGCATACAGACATGGACACAAACGCATACACACAGACTCACACACTAACAGATACACACAAATGCACAGGTACATGCACACATGTCCAGACACAGACATTCATGACCACACATGCACATACAGATGCAATCATGCACACACTAATATATCACACATACAGACAGATACAGATACACATTTGCAAACTTAGCTCAAAATCCCATTTTAATAGCCAGACACAGTTTGATATTATGCAAATAACTGCACTCCAGCGAGCTTCCCTTTCTCTTTGGTGAGATCAGAGACAATTAAAGCTGGGTAATGTTGATCGGAATGGGCCGCAAAGTCTTGCTGGTGCTAATGTCAGCAGTGGACCCAGTAATTGAAATGGTTTCCATTATCTTTGCAGCGAGCAATTTGACATACTGCAGATTGGAATGGGAGTCGGAGGGTTACATTAATGTAATGAAAGGCAGGCTGAAGTGAAGGCAGTTACAGCTGCTTCCTCTCATTGAGGATTCAGCTCAAATATCCAAACACATATGGTCTCTGTCATTTACTTTTCCCTCAGAGGGCGGATGCTATAGCGTTGAGCGAGAAAAAAATCCTCCCGTTCAAATGATTGCCACTAAGTGATATGGAGCCCATATGGTGTGTGATGCTTCTACAAACAAAAAAAAAGGTTGCAGCACGGTTTCACACTCACGCTCTGCAACAGACATCACCACCACCAGCATCCCCCTTCCCCGTCTCACCAACAACACTCCTCCTCTACCTCCAGCCTCAGGAGGACAAGTCCCGTGGTAAACATCACTCAGTCAAGACAGTACTAAAAATCTTGACTGCAGGAATAAGGCAAAAAAAAAGTCCCCACTCCAACAGAAAATAAAATAAGGTTAAATACCAGGAATAAAAATTGCAAATCGATGAAATGAGGCAGAGAGAAAAAAAAAACAGGAAGAACTGAAGACGCTTGAGATCAGAAACAAAGGTAGAAATTGCTGGAGAAACTCCGCAGGTTTGGCAGCATCTGCGGGGGAAGAGAGAGAAAGAGAGAGACGGAGAGACAGAGAGGGAGAGAGACAGAGAGGGAAGAGAGACAGAGAGGGAGAGAGAGAAACAGAGGGGGAGAGACAAAAAGAGAGAGAGACAGACAGACAGAGACAGAGACAGAGTGCAGAATCAATGTTTTGGGTCCAGAGACCCTTCCTCAGAATGGGTGGTGGCTAGGAAAAAGTTGGTCTTTAAAGATTTTCTTTTCCCCTTAGCTGTCAGAGCTGCTGAGTTTTTCCAGCAGTTTCTGATTTTGTTTCAGAAAATGGGAGAAACATCGGGATGCTTCAGACAAGAGATTAGCATTTACTAACTAATGGCGGCTTTGAACCAACGAGTTCTGGTACGATCAGGTAAATTCTCATGTGTCACATTTTCTCTGTATTTAATAAAATGGGATGATTAGAGACATGCCCCCACCCCCCCACATCCCCAGAGCCTGCTCTGTCTTCCCTAGGATCATCTTCATTTTCCTGCCCTGGTGCCACGTCACTCAAATCTTTTTTGCAGTCCAAATACCTATTGAGTCTTGAACATTCAACAGTTAGGAGCAGCCACACGTGTCTGAAGTTGAGAATTCCAAAGATCCACAAACCCGTGACATTGAACCTTTCCCCATCTCAATCCAAAACGGCTGACCCCTCATTTTGAAAAGGTGACCTCCCAGCAGCCTTCATTCTCCACTCCCTCAGCCAGGAGAGCAAAGAAACTCAGAAAAAGGAAGTATGGCGGTTGGTGATTGGCCAGTGAGGGGTACCATTGAGATCGATTGATTTATGGTCACATGTACTGGAGTACAGTGAAAAGCTTTGTTTATGAGCTGTACAGGCAGATCATAGTAAGCAAGAACGTACAGATCCGAAAGACATAGATGGAGGTGTTCATTGCACAGGGTGAGATCAGTGTTAGCAAGGTCAACATTACTTAAGGCTAGAGAGATGTAATTAATTAGTAGCTTATACTGAGACACATTTACTGCCAACGCTCCCCTTCCTCCCCGTATCCAGGTTTGGGATCTGACAGAAACACACCAGCACCATGAATGATGTCCCTTTGTAAAGCTCAGGTATCACTTGCAGAGAATTGAAGGGTTGGTACAGTTGAATCCACCTCTCTAACTGGATGGATATTCCTTGAAGTTTCATCACATGAACTCTGTCAAGTCATGTGCATCCGCTTCAATACTTCCAAATTTTCAAAGTAAATGAAATTAAAAATACCCTCTTGTCTGTTTGCTTGCTGCAGCATTGGAGGAGGTAAATTGTTGAATTCCTGGTCACCCCAGGCCAACCATGAATAACTTGGCATCTCTAAACTCCCCAGGATGATTCCGACATGGGGTACAATGTGACTGGGGAGGGAGGGTGAGGTTAAGGCCTGTGCAGCCTTCACAGGGGGCTGTGAAACAAAATTAAAGTTGGGAGGGAGAAATAATAGAAAGGTCTTTGCTATTTTTCTTTCAGACTTCCCTGTGAAACTTCAGATGGGCTTGCTGCGTGTGCCAATGGAGTGGCCAATTGGTCCCAATGGATTGTAGGAAGTGGGCAGTAAATGGGGGAAGGGCCCAATCCAAGGTCCCCCTAATCCTGACACATCACTGTCTGACTTTAGCGAACTCTTGCATGGATGACAGCGAGCTATGTCCCCACTGTGACCCCATTTCACGGTTCAGAAATCATCCCAACACCTCAGAGGGAAGTGAACGTGGATAGGGGTTTGGAGGCAATGAGAGCAGGAGCTGTAATAATGTGGGCGGAGCTCCACAGTGGTCTCAGAGTTCATGAGCTCCCGCCCCCACCCCGACTTCTGGGGAGCTCTGCCCTCGATATCCAGTCGGGCACTCTCCCGGAGTAAGTGGTTCAACGGGACACTTACCGGTCCATTGACCCCATTTGGAGTATCACAACAACTCCAGCTGCTACATGAACGCTGTCATTTAGGCAATTCTGCGGCATTAATAGAAAGTGTATCATTTCCACACCTCAAGGGACTAATCAGGTATTTGTCCAGAGACCAAGTCTGCAACAGCTCCACTAATGCAGGAGTGAGAGTCACTGTCATGAATTCATTCTCTGAGATAAGTCTTTAACATATCAAAAATGCTTAAGACCCTGAAGGCCCTATTCCCCCAGTGACCTCATTAAAGGACTCCTGACTGGTGCAGTCAAAAGATGTCATTGAATTGCCAGGCCACATCACACAGTGCATTCAGCCACTGATTATCACGACACCTTCCTTTTCCAATGACTTACAAGTGGAACATGAACAAAAGCCCTGTAAAGGTGAGGTCATTATTCTTTGAAATATAAATCCCGGCATCCAGTGTCCACCAGGCATCATCCATTGTAGCAGCTGCAGAACTACTTTTCTCAAACAAACGTAAGAAATAAAAAGCCAGGAACCTAACCAGGGTGGCTCGAGTTGAGAGTGTGATGCTGGAAAAGCACTGCAGGTCAGGCAGCATCCAAGAAGGAGGAGAATCAACGTTTCTGATGAAGGGCTTATGCCTGAATCGTCAATTCTCCTGCTCCTCGGATGCTCCCTGACCTGCTGTGCTTTTCCAGCACCACATTCTCAACTCTGATCTCCAGCATCTGCAGTCCCCACTTTCTGCTGGCTCAGTGGTTAGCACTGTTGCCTCACAGCACCAAGGACCCAGGTTCAATTCCACCCTCAGGTGACTCTGTGTGTAGTTTGCATGTTCTCCCCGTGGTTGCCTGGCCTTCCTCCGGGTCCTCTAGTTTCCTCTCCTTCTCCCTAGCCCCACCCTCCTCCCATTTATCTCTCCACCCCCAAGGCTCTCAGCCTCATTCCTGATGAAGGGCTCGGGCCCATAATGTTGATTCTCCTGCTCCTCGGATGCTGCCTGACCTGCTGTTCTTTTCCAGCACCACACTCTCGACTCTGATCTCCAACATCTGCAGACCTGACTTGCTCTGGTTCCTCCCAAAATCCAAAGATTGGCAATGCCAAATCGCCTGTAGTGTCTGGGGATGTGCAGAAATGGAGATAGGGTGGGGGCTGAGATGCCCGTCAGACGGTCAGGGCACACTGAATGGCTTCTATCTACACCCTAGGGATTCTATGCATAAAACTTTAGAGGTTGCATTATTTGAACTGGCCTATTTATGACCCACAGCCTGAAAGAGTTAGTTTGGGTTTTCCCAGTTAAACATTAAACCCACTGAACAGCTGTGCAATGGCTAAATTCAGCAAACCTCACTGTCCTTCCTCATCATTCCACTGTATGCTTTGAAACAGGTGGATGAAGACAACACAGTGTGTAAAAAAAAGGTTATTTCACACGCAAAGTTCCAGGTGGAGGAGGAGGAGGTTGAGGGGCTCAGGGTTGGGGGTGGTGGCGATAGAAGGTGTGGAGCACTATTGAGGCTGGAGACTGTCACCACCACACAATTCACGCCTCCAAAAATCAAACTTTAGAAGCACAAAATGCTGAGCAATAAAAAGGAGGGCTAACCCCAAGTGGACTGCAACGATTCAGGACAGCAGCTCACCACCACATTCTCAAGGGGCAACGAGAAATGATGGCCTCGCCAGTGATACCCACAATGCACAAGTAAAAAATAAAAAAGTTACCACCGTCAGGTTGGCCTTTCCACAATCCAGTAAAGTTCATTGTCCCTGGACTGAAAACTTCTCCTGCCCAAACAAATCCCAAAAACGGGAAATCACTTTAAAGACGTAGTTTGCCAATCTTCCACAACTGATCAAACATCTCCAGGGATGGCTAACTTTCTACAAGAGAAATCACAGGGGCATTAAAAAGAGAGAGTGAGCTTGTGTTTGAAAAGTTGGCCTTGTTAGTGATAAAGGTCTTGGGGAGTTTGGAAAGGTGGGCTGTCGACAATCACCTGAGCTGCTCAGAGACCTGGTGTGGGCAGGTTGTGGGGGTTGGGGAAAGTTGGGGGGGAAACAGCGTTGCTGATGGGGAGGGTAGTGACAGGTCAGAAACGATAGGCCCACCTCACTCTGCAGTATCTGCACCGCCCACCTTTGCTCCAGTGGCCCCCATACAGGCCAGGATTCACAGTAGAAACAAATTAACACGGACAAAGAATCCAATGCAGGATGTTCAATGAGCTGATGAAGGGCTTATGCCTGAAGTGTCGATTCTCCTGCTCCTCAGATGCTGCCTGAACTACTGTGCTTTTCCAGCACAACACTTTTCGATTCTAATCTCCAACATCTGCAGTTCTGCCTTTCTCTGAGCTGCTAACCATGCAGTGTAATGCTTAACAGAAGCGAGGGAGGGTGTGAGAACGCTGTGGTTAGGGTCTGGAATGCACTGCCTGTAAACATAGCGGGGGCAGGTTGAATGGAGTCATTCAAAGAGGGGCATTGGATGGTTATTTGGATAGTAATGGCGTGCAGGGATATGGGGAAAAAGGCAAATGTTTGACATTGGGGGATAGAACCAATGGAGGCACAATGGACTAACTGCTCTCATTCATCAGATACAGGTTTTGTGATTCTGTGCTGAGTGCCAAGTGACAACTGACTTTGGAGCAGGAAATGCTGGAGAGACATGGGTCAGACAATGTCCGTGGAGAGAATCCCAAGGGTCATCTCTATAAAATATTGGGGGTGGGGGAAGTTTGTAGAGGGATGGGGTGGAGGGGGGCAAGAAGGAGGGAGTGTTCCCCACCCGTTGCCTTGACAGCCAGACAGAGACTCACTGCACCCTCTCTGGGGAGTTCCATTCACTGCTCCCACTTTCCCTCTCAGAGACTAAGAGCAGGTGGTCGCGGGGATGGAGGACAAAGAGTGGATCCCAGCAGGATTCTCCCCAGTGCCGGGGTCTTCCATGGGGTTGCTGGTCATGCTCCTGACACAGTGACAGGCTGATCCCAGCTGGTTACTGTGGGACTGAAACAGTGCGGTGGTGGGAGCTGACGGCCAAATCCCACCCTCTCCAACTTGGGTTTAACCTGAGCCACAAATGGGGAAGATTTTCAAGCAATATTCCGGGCCTGATTAAATCTATTCCCTCACCTCCCAAATGTACCTTATGAGAGGGTTAGGGATTCTATGCCCCCCCCTCACCATTAACTCGCTTTCTCCCAGTGATAAAAAGGGGTTTTGAGAACATTTAATACTCTTCTAGACAGATCTTTCATCAGTAAGGGAATCGGGGGTTATGTGGAAAAGCAGGAAAGTGGAGTTGAGGATGATCAGACTGAATGGCTGAATCTAATGACAGATTAGATATGATGGGCTGAATGGCTACTTCTGTTCCTCCACTTTGCAGTCTGACTCTGAGTATTCCTACCACTTCCTGTTTCTTTCTCAGATTTCCTACATCTGCCACCCTGTGCCTAGCTACCAGTGACAACTTCCATGGATTTCCCATTCTCTCCCTTCTCCCATTCCCCCTCCCCACGCACCCACACCAGAAGCAAGCTGGGTTCACACAAAACAATGGATGTTCATGAAAACGGAGGAAGACTGCATTACCTTTAAGAATGGAATTACAAAGGGGCGCAGTGGGAAGTTTGTTGCCTCTTGCAGCTTTGAGTGAAACTCTTCAATGGTCACGGTTGAGTTCTGGAAGGGTAGGTAAGAAAATAAAAAAAAAGTGTCAGCTGTGTGTCTGTAAGTGAAGTCATATCCTTAGGACTTTAGCTTTGGTGCAATATTCCAATATCACCGCTCTCTCCAAAGACAGTTTTAGGCCCCCCATCAAGAACTGATCCTTGTTGAGCTCAACACTTGGGTTTATAAACTACCACCTAACACAAGTGGGGCAGGCAATGGCATAGAGGTTTTATCATTAGGCTATCAATCCAGAGAAAAAGCTAAAAATGTGTTGCTGGTTAAAGCGCAGCAGGTTAGGCAGCATCTAAGGAATAGGAAATTCGACGTTTCGGGCATAAGCCCTTCATCAGGAAGCCCTTCCTATTTCTTGGATGCTGCCTAACCTGCTGTGCTTTAACCAGCAACACATTTTTAGCTGTGATCTCCAGCATCTGCAGACCTCATTTTTTTACCCTATCAATCCAGAGACCCAGGTAATGCCTGGGAACCCAGGTCCAAATCCTGCCACTATAGATAATGGAATTTGAATTCAGTAAGAATAACCTGAGGTTAAGACTCTAATGGTGAAGATTTTGGAAAAAGCCATCTGGTTGACTGATGCCCTTTAGGGAGGGAAATCTGCCACCCTCACCTGGTCTGGCCTGCATGTGACTCCAGATGGCACTCTCAACTCCCTCTGGGCAATTAGGGACAGACAACAAATACTGGCCTTGCCAGCAACGAATGCAAAAATAAATTCCACTCTGGAGCCGAACCAATCAGCCTCCAAAACTGACCATATTAATGTGAACGATTCATTCAATGCCTTTCAGGAACTCTCATTAATTCCTAACAATGAAGTGTAACCACAAAAAGAGCCAGATGCAGTTTTCCATAACACGCCCAAACCTATATCATCAACTTGACTGAAATCACACGAGTAACACAAAATAAGATTCACTCGCTCAAAAATCAATTTCCTTGTGTAAAGATTGAGAAAAACCTTTGAATGTCAGCTGACACACTCACATTGAGTTACAATAATAAACAAATAGCAAAATAATGTTAGTCACAAACAACATCGGGGTAGACCCAGGTTAATTAGTTGTGTGTTCCCTAGGCGTAAGAGAATTCTGAAGTAATTATTGGTAGATTAAGTAAAATTTCAATCAATTAAGGAGGCCATATCCACACTAGTCAGAACGAAAACGTTGTCATGTTTAAATCAACTCGATTTGACCTCATTGATGAAAAACACCACCTTGGTATAAATACAGACAATGAGAGGATAATTTAAGGGAAGTTTCATTTGACCCTATGACGATGATGATGATTGCACCTTCATTGTCGATTGTTCAATATGATTGCCAATGTGTCCATTCTATCCAGAAGCAGCTCAGGAAGTACATGAAGCATCAGTCAATATAAAAATGGATGTGTAAGTTATATCTTATGTAACATCATAGGGCCAGATATAAAGAGACTCTCTTCAAAACACTATAAACAGGACACAAAAATGGACCATTTAGGCACAATACAAATTGACACAATTTAGTTTTCTGTTCACTAAACTGTCACAGCTTGAAACAGAGCATTTTCTATAACCTTTGTAGGCAGTGAAGGGATTAAACAGCCCAAATCGAGCACAGCAGAGCCCAGTGACAGAGTCAAGGTTGCTTGATCAAAGTGCGCCAGTCCCCACAATGCCTCACTGTGACATTGCTCGGAGACCACAAAGTGATAGCTGTTGTGAATTGAAGTTTTCTTAATATGTGCTGAATTTGGGGCTTTGCTCTGTTACTCATGACCTCACCATAACTCATTTCACAGTGGGCAGGGTAGAACTAAGACTTCAAGCTGGTCATTGACCTGTGTTTTTAGCCATTAGGAAGACCCAAAGCAGAGCAAGTCACTGGTGAGGTGGCTTGTACCCAATCTACACGGGCATTGTCCTTAACCCTAAATTTGTACAGCGCACCTAAAACAGCTCTGAACCCCCGTGGTAATGTTGACGATTGGGCCTAACTTTAAGGGAAGAAGTTGAGATGCCATGAGCAGAACAAATCCCTTTCACGGCGAACACAGGCATTCCTCCTGGACACCTACTCCCTGAGATTTCTCAGCGTCCTATCTTCCTGCACCAGCCCATCCTAACTCCCGACTCCGTTGTCAGTCCCTCCTCTCTCCTGAGGCTTAGCAGAGGGCCACTGAAGTACAAAGTGCCTTTGGGGCCTTGATAAGTGACAACAGATTCCTCGGAACATGTCAGGCCAGTTTCAGATCTCTCCATCCCAGAGTGTACTGCTTTGACAAGAGAATTCTGAAATAATTATTGGTAGATTAAAATTTTAATCAACTAAAGGAGGCCATATCAGAACAATAATGCAAATCCCACTCTGATTTCAGGGTAACTGCCTGGGGTTAGGCAGGAAGGAACTTGCAAGGGGATACCCATCAAACAAGGAACCATTCCAAAGAATTAGACAACAATGGGTTGTTGAGAAAAGTGTGGAAAGGGGAGAAAAAGATAGGGAGTCATGGAGAAACAGAGGGAAAGCACAGCTGTACAACATGAGAATGGAGAGTTTGATTTATAAGGAGAGGCTGGATTTCACTTTTTCCCTGGAGTGTAGGAGGTTGAGGGGTGACCTTTGAGGTTTATAAAATCATGAAGGGGTATAGACATGGTGAATGGCAGGTGTCGTTTCCATAAGGTGAGAGATTTCAAGACTTAGGGCATACTTTTAAGGTGAAAGGGGAAGCTTAAATAAAACGCGAGGGACAATGTTTTCTACACAGAGAGTGGTTCGTGTGTGGAATGAGAAAGTGGTGGATGTGGGTACAGTTACAATGCATAAAAGACATTTGGATAAGTACATGAATCAAAAATGTTTGGAAGGATATGGGCCAAGCACAAGCAGATAAGACTAATTTAGTTTGGGATTATAGTTGGCATGGAGTGGTTGGACGGAAAGGTCTGTTTCCGTACTCTCTAACATGGATAGCAGCACTGCCAGTGTAGAAACCCAAAAACTAAACTAATAGAATTATACGGTGTTATGACACAAGCTTTAAATACAAAAGCAGATGGAACAATGAGTCTAAACCCACAGTTAAAGTCGGGTGTACATTTGGGATACCACACTCAAGAAGCAATTGACATGGTGTGCGGTTGATTCACTGGGATGCTGCAAAGTTGTCCGTGACCCACAGGAACACAGGCCTGGTCTCTCAGTAAAGACAAGAGGACTGGTGGCAAGTGTATCCATACTTTAGACAAGGGCACATTTGCAAAGAAGGGAACTTCATGGTCATCTCAGCCAGTGCAGGAAGTGAACCTGCACTATTGGTGTCACTCTGCATCAGACAGCAGCTATCCTGCAAACTAAGCGAGATGACTCCCGGCCACTAGAGTGCCACATGATGTGGGAAGGTACATTCTTGGCAATACAAACGTAGAGAAATGAGCTTAACAAATTAGGGTTAATTTAATTTGAACAGAGGAGTTCAGAAAGAAGCTCTTTAAAATGACGAAAGATCGGGACAGGGTAGTTTTCAGTGGTTTAAGAGTTTAGAGGTTGAGGCAATTGATATAGAGATGTATTTAACTCAGGGAATATGGGAACTTTTTCACATGAAGGGCTGGGAGGCTGTGGAAGGCAGTTAGAATTAGTCATTCGGGTAGAGAGCATGTCAACATTCAAGATTAGATTAATTAAGTGATCAAAAGGAAAGGAATATTGAGTCAGAGCTGCTGCTTGTCATGAAGGAAGGTAGAGTTGAATGCTCTGTTATTGCTGTGGGTTTTTTTTTTATATAATTCCATAGCGAGCTGTTTCTTTGTAAAATGGAAAAGTTGCAAAAAGCAGGTGAACAAGTTCAGAGTTTCACCTTCAAACTCCATCTTTCGAACTAACACCTTTACCTGTGGCCTGCACAAACTTTTTCTTGAGGAAGGATGATAAGAGTGTTGTGGACCAAGATGGTCAGTCACAAACAAACTGAACGGCAGACTAGGCTGCAGAGGGGCTGAATGGCTAACTCTCAACTCTCGCTCTCATGAGCCTCCGGATGAGACTGTACTCACCACCAGTGCCAGGACAAGGCTGCGGACTCGCTCCCCGATCTCCGGCGAGATGTCATTGCCAAATTGCTGCAGGGTGGTCAGAAAGCGCTTCAGTTTGCTAAGCTGGCGGGCACCACAGGTGGCAGGGAGCTGCTGACTGGCGAGAGAGGACGAAGGACCATTGCTGAAGCGTTGAGGTGGGGATGGCACGCCATTCAGGGCAGGTGGAGAGTGGTCAACACCATTCGGCACTGTGTGGGGGGGAGGGGGGAGGGGGGGGTTGAAGAAAGAAAACATTGTTAAGACTCCTGAAGGAAGTCATTGCCATTTTTGCCTCATTGCATAGCAAAACAGACTTGACGGGTTGTCCCTACACTTCATGGCTTTTAATATTTTAACTCAATCCTTTGAAAATAAACAGGGATCTTGTGGCACAGTGGTAGTGTCCCTGTCTCTGAGCCAAGAGGCCCACGTTTACGTCCCCCACCTCCCCTCAAGTGCGTAACAACTTTGCTGTTTACCTAGATGATATCTATTCAAATGTGCCGGGGCTCTTATGTTGTCGTGACAGCTTAACTATCCCTGACGGTCAAGCTTCAATTCCAACCAACTCAATAATCTCAGTGAACAGATTGGTCAGGAATCCCTCTGGCGAAGCGTTACGGTATTTTCGGGTTCCACTTACACATTGCCCAGACGAGGGTTGCGAGGGCACTGAGTTCTTTAAACTGTGGGGTTTTCAAATTTATATTAAAAAAAGCATTTACTTTATCCGCAGCAGGAATTGGGCCTTAAAGGTTGATCAGGTGGGCCGCACCAGCAATTCAATAAATGGTAGGAGTTTGAGGAGACCCCACTGCTGTCAATGCTCAGATGGAGCTCCATCTAGCTGCTGTAAATTGCGACACAGAGTTTGTAACTGCATAATTCCACCTCATCACTCCACAGAGGGTCACAACTCTCGGGTCAGAAAGCCCCACTCCATGAGGCCAACTTTCTTTCTGAAATATTAGGCTGGTGGCACAGTAGAATTTGAACCTGCATCTCCAGAGGATTAGCCTCAGGCTCAGAATTACTAGCCCAGTGATATTACCGCAACCCCACTGACTCCCAACCCTTGTTCTGAGGAGCTCTGAACGAAAGCTTGATGGATAACGTTGAAATGGGAGACATGGGTACAGAGGTTAAAACAACAAAAAACTATTTCAAAATCACTTGAGAGCTTCCTTTCAATCAATGAATCCCTACAGTATGGGAGCAGGCCATTTGACCCATCAGGTCCACACTGACCCTCTGAAGAGGGTCCCACCAAGACCTGTCCCAGTAATCCTTCATTTCCATTGACTAATCCGTCCCTGGACAATGGGGCAATTTAGCATTGCCCATCCACCTAACCTGGACATCGTCGGAGGAAATGCACACAGATATGGGGAGAAGGTGCAAACTCCACACGGACAGTCACCCAAGGGTGAGATCAAACCAGGGTCCCTGGCACTGCGAGGCCATTGTGCCACCCATGAAGTTATACCTCGCAACGAATGTTGATGAATACGGGAGGGGGATTTTACTGGCTTGAGTTTTAAATGTTCTCTCTTATAGAAATACTGAAGCTGTGCACTGGTTAAAGTTACAGAGAATTGTTATTCCTGCTATTCTGCCCTCATCGATTTAAACTTGTTCTGTCTTATCTAGGGTTTTAGCAAAGCACGCAGATGAACGACATAATAGACCCCAGAACAATGGGATATCGAATGTAAGAAACGTAACCCACGTGAGGTCGGGGTGAAGGAGTTTGGCCGAGAATTCCCTTGGTTTCCAGACGGAGGTGGCGGAGGCATGGTCGGGGGTGTGGCTCGAGACTGCACTTTCACATCCACTGGTGACCCCGGCATTGCGGAACGCGTCTTTTCTCCGTTGACTAGAATCACAACAAAAAAAAGGGGTTTTTCTTCAGACCTCAATGTTTGAAATGAGAAAAATCATTGACACAGCTGAGACAATTTTGCACATCACATTGTAGTTCTGTCCTCTTAATTACCTTACCTGGTGATGCCTCCTCATGTCATTTACAACATCTTCCCAGTGCAGGGCAGGCAATGACCCAGTAGACCTCTTGCTAGACTATTCATGAGAAACTCAGCTAATTAAATTCCCTACAATGTAGAAACAGGCCATTTGGCCCAACAAGTGCACACCATCCCTTTGAAGAGTAACCCACCCAGACCCGTTTCCCTCTGACTAATGCACCTCGTACTATGGGCAATTTAGCATGGCCAATTCACCTGGCCTGCAGACCTTTGGATTGTAGGAGGAAACCAGAGCACCCAGAGGAAACCCACTCAGACATGGGGAGAATGAGCGAACTCCACACAGACAGTTGACAGAGGCTAGAATCGAACCCTGGGCCCTGGCGCTGTGAGGCTGCAGTGCTAACCTGTTCTTTTTCTCGACTGGGACAACACATCCATCCTAGGACAAGCCAAACAGAGACACGTGCGAGAATTCCTGGAAGCATGGCACTCCAACCGGAACTCTATCAACAAACACATTGACTTGGATCCCATTTACCACCCCCTGAGAAAAAGAATAGGAAATGACATCACCACAGGAAATGATGTCACCACAGGAAATGACATCACAAAACCCAAGGAATCCTATGCCATTCCACCAGTGCTTCATCCGGAGGCTCACAGATGATATTACTTAATATGATGATGAAACATCTGAAAACGCACCTTCCAGCTCAGTGAGCAAAACTACACCAAGAACTATGGACGATTGTCACAGAACAATCCACCTGGTTCTCTAATACCCTTTGGGGAAGAACATCTGTCATTCTTACCTGGTCTGGCCTATATGTGACTCCAGACCCACAGCAAAGTGATTGACTATGAACTGTTCTCTGGACAATTAGGCGTAGCCAGAAAAGCCCACATCCCGAGTGAATTTAAAAAAAGGCCATTTGACCCATCATACCTACGCTGTCTTTCTTGTACTATCACTCCCCACATCCCATCTCTTCAGATACTTCATGCCTGGGCTTGGTGTGACTGAAGATTGTTTGACTTCAGGAGGAGGTTTTAGCAGCACAGAGAAAGACCCTTCAGTCCATTGTGTCTGTGCAGGCCATCAAAGATCTGAGCCTGTGGTTCTATTGACATCCAGCTGGGAGAAGGTGAGGACTGCAGATGCTGGAGATCAGAGCTGAAAAATGTGTTGCTGGAAAAGCGCAGCAGGTCAGGAAGCATCCAAGGAGCAGGAGAATCGACATTTCGGGCATAACCCCTTCTTATGCCCAAAACGTCGATTCCCCTGCTCTATGGATGCTGTCTGACCTGCTGCGCTTTTCCAGCAACACATTTTTCAGCTCTGACATCCAGCTGGATCTGGAGGACTTGCCCAGGCTGACGCTCCCTGCGCAGGGAGGCTGACTTACATCCTTAATCCTTTCCAGGCAGGGTCAGGAAAACAGAGCATGGCTCACCGTCTGCTCTGCGGTGTTTCTCTTGAGCTACACAGCTTCGGCAAATGAAGCCAGTGGCTTAATTTGCAGACTTGAGCAGTAAATGTGTTGCTGGAAAAGCGCAGCAGGTCAGGCAGCATCCAAGGAACAGGAAATTCGACGTTTCGGGCATAAACCCTTCTTATTCCTGAAGGAGGGCTTATGCCCGAAACATCGAATTTCCTGTTCCTTGGATGCTGCCTGACCTGCTGCGCTTTTCCAGCAACACATTTTCAGCTCTGATCTCCAGCATCTGCAGACCTCACTTTCTCCCCAACTTGAGCAGTAACTCTACACCCAATACTCCAGTGACGTGCCAATGGAGCCTTGCACTATAAAAATACAGTCTTTTGGGTGACATTAGAAACGGAAAATCCCAACTACTCCTTCTTTAAGGGGATGTGCCAGGCACTGTCATGGACCTGCTGGGCTGAATGGCCTCCTCCTGTTCTGTTAATGATGTGTAATTGCACTTCTTTTGAAAACAAACACAAGGGAACTCCCTATATCCTGGCCAATAATTTTCTGTCAACCAGAAATCGCTAATTCAGCTGATCTGATTATTATCGCGTTGCTCTTTGTGTGGGTTCACTGTGTGTAAATTGGCTGCCTTGCTCACTATAAAATCAGTCAGTTGCGAAGTTATGAAATGCGCTACATAAATGCGGGCATTTGTTAACCCAGTGCAACAGGAGACAATTAGCCTGGAAAAGCTTCAAAGTAACATCATCACTAGGTTGGTTGTTAAAAAAAACCTTAGTGTACAACAGGATCTTGATCACATTTGCGCTGAGGAGTGGCAGATGGAGTTTAGTCTAGATAAATGTGAGGTGCTACATTTTGGTGGGGATAATCACGGCAGGACTTATACACTTAATGGTAAGGTCCTGGGAAGTGTTGCTGAACAAAGAGACTTTGGAGTGCAGGTTTATAGTTCCTTGAAAGTGGAGTCTCAGGTAGATAGGATAGTGAAGACGGCATTTGGTATGCTTTCCTTTACTGGTCAATGCACAGAGTCTAGGAGTTGGAAGGTCATGTTGCGGTTGTAGTTGGAAGTCATGTTAGGCCACTTTTGGAACAGTGTGTGCAATTCTGTTCTCCCAGCTATAGGAAAGGTGTTGTGAGACTTGAAAGGGTTCAGAAAAGATTTGCCAGGATATTGCTAGGATTTGAGCTATAGGGAGAGGCTGAATAGACTGGTGCATTGTGGGCTGAGGGGTGACCTTATAGAAGTTTATAAAATCATGAAGGGCATGGATAGGGTAAATAGATAAGATCTTTTACCCAGGGTAGGGGAGTCCAAAACTACAAAGCATAGGTTTAAGGGAGAGGGGAAAGAGTTAAAAAGGGACCTAATGGGCACTATTTTCACACAGAGGGTAGTACGTGTATGGAATGAGCTGCCAGAGGAAGTGGTGGAGGCTGGTACAGTTACAACACTTATATGGCATTTGGAATGGTTACTTGAATAGGAAGAATTTAGAGGGATATTCCTGATGAAGAGCTTATGCCCAAAACATCAATTCTCCTGCTGCTTGGATGCTGCCTGACCGGCTGTGCTTTTCTAGCAACACACTCTCGACTTAGAGGGATATGGGCCAAATGCTGGCAAATAGGGGGACTGGATTAATTTTGTATATCTGGGTGGCATGGACAAGTTGGACCAAAGGGTCTGCTTCCATGCCGTACATCTCTATGACTCTATGGGTGGCACGGTGGCACAGTGGTTAGCACTGCTGCCTCACAGCGCCAGAGACCTGGGTTCAAATCCCACCTCGGGCAACTGTCTGTGTGGAGTTTGCACATTCTCCCCGTGTCTGTGTGGGTTTCCTCCGGGTGCTCCAGTCCAAAGATGTGCAGGCCAGGTGAATTGGCCGTGCTACATTACCTGTAGTGTTAGGTGAAGAGATAAATGGGTCTGGGTGGGTTGCTCTTCGGAGGGTCGGTGTGGACTTGTTGGGCCAAAGGGCCTGTTTCCACACTATAAGCAATCTAATCTAAATGGACCATATGTGACGGACAGGTAAAGGAGGTAATGTTTGGTTCTGCTGTTGGTTTCCTGACTGTAGTAGGGGCAGTGACAGCGAGTAGCTGCATTAATGTAGTGGTTTCCTGGAGAGGTCTTGATCTGTTTTACTCGATATGTAGTGGTGGAAGGAAGCAAGTGTCAAAACCCTACTTATGGCATGGTTCCAATTTTAACCTGATGAGGACACCAACAACAGTTGCATTTATATAGTGCCTTGAGGTGGCAAAACATCCTGCTACCAAGGAGCATTACGAAACAACAACTTCACACCAGACTGCAAGAGGAAGCAATAGGACAGGTGACCCAAAGCTCGGACAGATGTTCGAAGGAGTGGACCGAAGGAGGTGGAGAAGAGGAGCATCTCGGGAAAGGAAGTGTGGATTTTTTTGTGCCCGGATATCTGACGGCACAACCGGTTAATGTTGAGATGATTAAAATCGTGGATGTGCTAAGGGTGGAACTGGGGGGAATATGGAGATTTCAAGAGGGTTGTAAAGCTGGAGGAAGTTGCCGAGGTTTCGGGGAAGGGGGTGAGGGGTCAGACGCCTTTTGACATCAGGGATGAGAATTTTAAAACTGAGGCGTTGTCAGATGGGGAGCCAGTGTAGGTCATCGAACACAGGGGTCACTAGCAAACAGAACTTGGCACGTAACTGGATTCAGCGCAGAATTTTGGGTGACACCAAGGAAGGTGCCAGTATATGATTGGAATGGACAGATCATAGAAACCACACAGCATGGAAATGGACCCTTAGCCCAACTCCTTCATCCCAACCAGGTTTCCTAAACTGAATTGGTCCCATTCACCTGCATTTGGCCATATCCCTCTAAATCTTTCCTGTCCATGCATCTATATAAATATCTTTTAAATGTCATAATTGTACCCACCTCATCTACTTCCTCGTTCCATACACACATCACCCTCTATATGAAAAAGTTCTCCGTTCTCTTTTAAATCATTCTCCTCTCACTTTAAATTTCTGCCCTCTAGGTTTGGATTTCCTTACCCAGGGGGAAGAGCCTTGGTTATTCACCCTATCTTATGTCCCTCATGAAATTATAAACCTCTCTAAGGTTAGCCCTCAGCTTCCTATGCTCCACTGAAAAAAAAAATCCTGGCCTATCTAGCCTCTCCTTATAACTCAGACATTCCAATTTCAGTGACATTCCTGGTTAATTGTTTTTGTATCTTTTACAGTTTAATCACATCCTTCCCATAGCAGGGTGACCAGAATTGCACTTAGTGACAGCCCAGAAAAGGGTTTCAGCAGCAGACAAAAATGGGGAGGTTAGATTACCTACGGTGTGGAAAGAGGCCCTTTGGCCGAACAAGTCCACACTGACCCTCCAAAGAATGACCCACCCAGACCCATTTCCCTCAGACTAATGTACCTAGCACTATGGGCAATTTAGCACGGTCAATTCACCTGACCTGCACATCTTTGGACTGTGGAGGGAAACTGGAGCACCCAGAGGAAAACCACACAGACATGGGGAGAATGTGTAAACGCCACACAGATAGTCACCCGAGGCTAGGATCAAACCTGGGACTCTGGTGCTGTGAAACAGCAGTGCTAACCACTGAGCCACCGTGTCAGCTTGGAGAGGGAGCAGAAATATTGGCTAGTTGGTTCACTTATTTTGATGAGCAAGCATAATGTCAATGTAGAAATGACTTCAAACTAAAATCATGTGAAATCGCCCGGCACTATATAAATGCAGGTCACTGCTACTGCATTTTTAAAATAATTAAACAGCAGAACCCATGTCATGAGCAGTGCAAGAACCCAGAACCGTACGGATCTCCCCTTAATGTAAAATTTTTCAAATTTGAAAATCTTGTTATAATGAGCTTATCTCATCTTTAATGTACACCAGCTGCTGCCAACTGAAACAAGGACAATCATTTTTCTCCCCCTTAGCTACAGAACAGGAATATTGAAAATTTGCTTAATGCAGTTTAAATTTCTCCGGCGGGTTGCTCAGGGTCCTCTGAGGCTGTGCCTGTGATGGATGACAGCAATGTGCAAGGGACTCATTACTGATTCTGTTTGTGGGCATCGCATGTGAGAACGTGTGGAATTAGTTCAGGGAGTCCCCCGACAACAAACCATCTCCTCCTGACTGACGGCAGTTCAGGTTTCGTCAGTTATCGCATCGCTGTGGAAAGGCAGAGTCAAGTCAAGGGAGCGGCAGAGATTCCTCCAATGACTCCCTGCTAGAGAAAGGGTGTTGTGAAACTTGAAAGGGTTTAGAAATGATTTACAAGAACATTGCCAGGGTTGGAGGGTTTGAGCTATAAGGAGAGGCTGAATAGGCTGGGGCTGTTTTCCCGGGAGCGTCGGAGGCTGATGGGTGACCTTACAGAGGTTTATAACATCATGACTATTCACCCTATCCATGCCCCTCATGGCTTTTTTGCCCCCAGGGTAGGGAAGACCAAATGTAGAGGGCATGTGTTTAAGGTTAGGGGGCGAAAATGTAAAAGGGACCTAAGGGACAACTTTTTCCACACAGAGGGTGGTGTGTGTATGGAATGAACTGCCAGAAGAAATGGTGGAGGCTGGTACAATTACAGGATTTAAAAGACATCTGGATGGGTATGCAAATAGGAAGGGTTTAGAGGGATATGGGTCAAATGCTGGCAAACGGGACTAGATTAATTTAGAACATCTGGTCAGCATGGATTAGTTGGACCGAAGGGTCTTTTTCTGTGCTGTACATCTCTATGATTCTTATCTGGACAGTCAGGGCAAGGAATATTCAAAGTCAAAGCAGAGAGATTGGGAGCACTGTTTTCTGTTCAAAGTGAGGGATGTTGGAGCTGAATTAAAATCTCATTTTGGACACTATGAATGTACACATGATGTATACTTCCTAAACCAATGCAACAGACAAGTCCCTCAAGGTAGGCTGATCCAGAAGATAAAGTCACACGGAATCCAGTTGGTAAGTTAGATAGAAAATTGGCTGGGTCAGAGAAGAGAAGGTAACTGTGGAGGGGTGCTTTTCTGACTGCAGGCCTGTGATCACTGCTGTTCTGCAAGGATCAGTGCTGGGGCCTGTGTAATTTGTAACCTACACAAATGAGTTGTATGAAAATATAGGTGGTCTGATTAGAGTCAGAGATGTACAACACGGAAAGAGTCTGATTAGGAGGCTTGGAGATGACATGGAAATTGGTGGAGGTGTGGATAGTGAGGAAGGTTGTCAAAGGATGCAGCAGGATATAGATCAGCTGGAAAGTTGGACAGAGAAATGGCAGGTGGAGTTTAATCCAGCCAAGTGTGAGGTGATGCATTTTGGGAGGTCAAATGCAAGAACATAGCAGGACCCTTAGGAGCGATGACATACAGAGGGATGTTGGGGTGCAAGTCCATAGCTCCCTGAAAATAGCAACACTAAGAGATAAAGGTGGTAAAGAAAATGCACGGCATACTTGTCTTTATTGGTCAGGGAACTGAGTATAAAAGCTGCCAAATCACTTTACAGCTGCGTAAAACTTTAGCTAGGCTGCTTTTGGAGTACAGTGTGCAGTTCTAACACCATTCTAAAAAAAGGATGTGAAGGCTTTGGAAAGAGTGCAGAGGAGGTTTACCAGGATACTGCCTGGATTGGAATAGATTAGCTATCAGGAGAGATTGGTGAAACTGGATTGCTTTCACAAGAGTGCTGAAGGGTGACCTGATTGAGGTATATAAAATCGAGAGGCATGGATAGGATGGATAGTCGGAATCGTTTTCGCAGGGTGGAAATGTCAAATACTAAGGGGCGGGGTGGGTAATTTAAAGGAGGTGTGCGAGTCAAGTTTTTTTTAAACACAGAGGGTGGTAGGTGCCTGGAATGCACTGCCAGGAGCGGTGGTAGAAGCAGATGCATTAGCAACGTTTAAGAGGCATTTAGACAGACACGTGAATAGGCAGGAATAGACAATATTGACCATGTGCAAGTTGATGGGATGAGTTTAAAATGGGATCATCGTCACCACAGTCACGGTGGGCCGAAGAGCTGGACTGTTCTATGTGACATTCAGGACAGACACGAAACACTGGTATAAACATTCACTTAGTCACTCGGAAGGAAGGTAAGAGGCTGAAAAGAGAGATGTATTGATGAAGCTTTTTCTCGTGTGGTCTTCAGGACAAATGCAAGAATCCCAAATTTCAAACCAACAACAACCTACACATCAGGAGAGAAGGGTGTTGATTGGCTGGCAAATTCACTCTGATTGGTTAAGGCATTGTCATGGAGAAAGTAACTGAGAACTATAAGCTCCCTCAAGCTCCCAAGTAATGCAAAGCAAAGGTTTTAAGAAATTCCTTTTGTTTGCAAAGAATTGACCAGAAACTAAACTGGACCAGACACAAATATTGTAGCTACAAATGGAGGTCAGGGGCCAAGCACCTCATGGACAAGGCACAAGTCAGGTGTGTGATGGGATACTCCCCACTTGCCTGGATGGGAGCAGCTCCAACAATAATCAAAACACTTCACACATCCAAGACAAAGCAGCCCTGCTTGACTGTGTCCAATCTCCCATGTTCAATATTTACTCCCTACACCATGTTGCACAGTAGCTGTAGTATCTACCATCAACATGATGCACTGCAGAAACTACCCAAGACTCAACACCTCCTCCTAAACCTGAACTCTCTAATACTAGGAGCTTAAGGGTATCAGATAAAGGGAATACCACCAACAGCTGACTTGGAAGTACATCACTGTTCCTTCACTCTTGCTGGTTCAAATTCCTGCAACTCTCTCCCTAACAGCACTATGGCTCTCCCTGGAGCCCATGACTACATTGGTTCAAGAAGACAGCCGACCACCAGTTTCTCGAAGGCAAGAATAAAATGGTTCTGCTTTTCAGCAACGTTTAATAATCCCATATACATAAAAGGTGCCATGTTTAGCCTCAGACTGGTACAATTCCCAGAGGACAGAGTGAGGTGGAGGTACTGAACCCTGGATTACCAGTCAGAGAACAGACACTGAAATATACTTATGCAGTCTGAATGCCTATTGTTTCCTGGGCTCATGCCAATAACACCACCAAATCTCCTTCCACCATGAATATCCGGCTATTTCTCAGCTCACTGTAAACACAGTGACCCAATTAGCCAGCATATGACCCGACCATTCTGTCATTTCATTGGTCCAAACTGAAGCAAATCTGATCCAAGCAACGCAGCAAGGAAACGAACACTGTCGCCGTTTCACTGGCTCATTAACAGATCCCCTCCTAATTGGCAGTCCAGAGTTCCTTTTCATTTATCAGTCTCAGAGTCCCAGGGTGTGGGCACAGACATACATGAGATACAACTAAATAAGGTGGAGGGTCAGTCACACAAAATTGCATTGGGGGCATTCATGCACCAAGACTCATGAATTCAGGGCTTTATCGGAGGCACTGATTGTCCTGGGACACATTACCCTGCCCAAATATGGTCACCTTCATATAGAAATAGAAACAGAATGACTGGAGAAACACAGCAGGTCTGTCAGAAACTGTGGAGAGAGGAACAGAGTTAATATTTTCAGTCTGATTGTTGGAATGGATCCAATGGGCCAAATGGGCTATTTCTGCTCCTAGATCTTATGTTCCAGAGAATTTGCATTCAGTTTAAAGAATCTAGTTTTCACAAAACAAAAAAGCTGGCATCAGTGAAATGAAGCTTGTCATAAAGAAACCATTTTTCTTTTTGGGTAGGGAGGACCCTAACCAGTGTGACCCCAGGGCCACAACAGTTTGGTTTAACCGGTGCAGTTGGACACCCTCTGGCCCATCAAGGTGGTTCAAAACATTCGCCCATTACTATCTTTCACGTCACCAAGACAATGAGTTTGAACCTTGCAAGTGAAGCCTCCACTCTAAGTTGGAACTTCATCAGGGGAAAAAAAGCAAAATTAAAGTATTAACCTAGGATATCTGGTCAGCATGATGAGTTGGACCCAAGGGCCTGTCTCTGTGCTGTACAATTCTGTAACTCACAGGTTAGTTGCACGGGTCCATAGCAACCTGTCTCCCCATTTTCCCTAAATACACTGCCACAGTCCCAAAGTCAAAATCCTTGTTCCTGGGCACTGTTCAATTTCTCTGACTCTTGCTTTGAGATTGCCAATAAAGTGCAAATTCTTCAAAAAGACAAAACTGCGTTCAGGAGTTGAGAAGTGTCATAGAACCCCTACAGTGTGGAAACAGGTCATATGGCTCAACAGCTCTACAATGATCCTCTGAAGAGTATCGCACTCCTACCCTATTTCTCTATATTTATCCCTGACTAAGGCACCTAATCTACACATCCCTGAACCCTATGGGCAATTTAGCATGACCAAGTCACCTAACCTGCACGTCTTTGGGCTGTGGGAGGAAACTGGAGCACCCAGAGGAAACTCACACAGACACGGGGAGAATGTGCAAACCCCACATAGATAGTCGTCAGAGGCTGGAATTGAACCCGGGTCCGTGGCGCTGTGAGGCAGCAGTGCTAACTGCTGAACCGAATGGGGTGGGATGGTTGTCCAGAAAATTAATCAACAGGACAGCATAATAAATTCCTTCAAGCAGAACTGGACAAGCAACCCGGGAATTATGGGCAGGATTTTATACAACCCACAGGAGCCTGAAATTGAAAGCTGTCTCAATGAGAGGAGATCACAGAAATCGATTCTACTGAAGGAAGGCAGATGGACCAGGGAACTGGGAGGTCTAAGTCATCCGTTCTGATCCTCAGCCAGTACCTGCACCCAGAGGGATGAGATGTCATTACAGGCTGAAGAACAGAAGCTGCCTCAAGATAAAGCAAGTCTCCAAACAATTAAAACGGAGTTGAAAATTTGGACACAGTTGGTCGTCATTGTGGAAGGTGAACCCTATGTGTGTGTATGTGCATATGCGTGTGCAAATGAGTATGTGTGTACAGGTGTGTAGGGAGGGGTTTTACACTGGGCCTCACTAACCCCCCAGCCTTCCAGAGGCTGAGGTGGTAGGCTGGGGGGTAGTGAGGCCCAATGTAAAACCCCTCCCGACACACCTATACATGCACACTCATTTCACTCTCAAAGGAGGAGCCCCTCTGCTAGCTGGAGGACCTGGAATCGTCAAAGTCCCTCTAGAAGGTGCCTCAAGACCTTCCAACTTTATTCCAAATCCCAAAGTCAAACTTGCCTTGATGGGGCTGGGAAAATTGTGTCAGGTGGGTATAATCCCACCAGGGCCCATTGTGAATCTGACCATTTGTGAATGGGCTCCAGATTGGAAAGAAGGGTCACATAGATGGCGGATTGCAGCATTAGACAATCTATTCACTCAATGGCCTTCAGGGAGGGCAAGGACTTCCACACAAACCGGACTACACATGACTCCAGCCCCATACCCTGTGGTTAAGGTCACACAGGACAATGAAGAATAGTCAGTAAATCCTGCCTTGTTCACATCATCCACATCCCCAGAACCAACAGATAAATAAACAGTGCTCCTGGAAATGGGAGGCAGCATTGAGCCTCTCTGACTGGGTCTGATGGTATGAGTGAGCACACAAAATATGGCTTCCTTGAGCTCAGGCTCTCTCACATGTGAGAAACTGCACATTAAAACTCGCATGTGAAAATTCACATCAGAGTCCAATGCTTGAGAGTCTGTGTGAAAACTTGCATGTGAGAATCCATGTGTAAGGGCCTGCACGTGAGAGCCCATGTGTAAGAGTCGTATGTGGGAGCACGTGTGTAAGTTTGTGTGGGAGAGCTCACATGAGTCCATGTGAGAGGTTGTGCGTGAGAGCCCATAAGTCACACAGCTATTGTGTGGGAGTGTGTGTGAGAGAAAGGCTATGGTAGAGCTCTATTAAAAATGCAATTTGCAAATTTTCCAAATCCTAACCATTCGTAGCGTCTCAAACATACCTGGAATAATGGCTGGTCTGAATGAGGAAGAATTGAAGAAAGTTTTGCCAGAGGAAATTGGGAAAGAAGATTGATAACTAATGACCAACAGTCTGTCCGACACATGAACATCAGTGACCTACCAACTCCAGACACCATCAGCATGAAGGCATTGATCACTCAGACCATCCCCACTACTCAGGAATCCCTCTGAAGATTGGCACCTAATACAGAAACCCAATCTAATCAAACTGACTCTGACTGGTGGCTGATTGCAAAGTAAATACAGACCATGATAGAATCCCTACAGTGTGGAAACAGGCCATTTGGTCCAACAGGTCCACACCAACCCTCCAAAGAGTCACCCACCCAGACCGTTTTCCCTACCCTATTACTCTACATTTACCCCTGACTAATATACCTAACCTACACATCCCTGGACTCTGAGTAAAAAGTGAGGTCTGCAGATGCTGGAGATCAGAGCTGAAAATGTGTTGCTGGTTAAAGCACAGCAGGTCAGGCAGCATCCAAGGAACAGGAAATTTGACGTTTCGGGCCAGAGCTCAGGATGAAGGGCTCTGGCCCGAAACGTCGAATTTCCTGTTCCTTGGATACTGCCTGATCTGCTGTGCTTTAACCAGCAACACATTTTCACCCCTGGACTCTATGGGCAATTTAGTCTAGCCAATTCACCTAATCTTTGGACTGTGGGAAGAAACCGGAGCACCTGGAGGAAACCCACACGGATACGAGGATAATGTGCAAACTCCACACAGGCAGTCACCTGAGGTGGGAATCAAACTTGGGTCCCCAGCGCTGTGAGACAGCAATGCTAACCACTGTACAACCCCAGTTAATGAACAATATGGATCAGGAGGATTCTCACTGTATCACTGGCCTGTGCTGAACAAATGATCTCAGCCTGGGCTATGATTACACCTGGTGCATGTGCACCTGGGCTTGAGGCTGGGTGTTACTATCTCCCCCATCACCAAGTCACCCATGGGTTTTTTTTTTACATCTATTAACTACCACCAGTAAATCACCAGTCTTTCCCAATTCATTAATTTACCTCCAAAATCCGTTCAGGGTAACGTGGGCCATCAGAGGTGAGGGAGAGAGGCACTAACGGACCAAATCAGAACAGATTTGGAAGGAGTGTTAAAGCACACTACTCACTTCTCTCTAAAGACATCGAGAGTACTGGTAGACACCATGCACTCTCTTCCCAAGGACACTGGTATTAATTGGGTGATAATTAAATTCAGGTAGTGGAAATGAATTGGGGATTCACGTATTTGAAGGAAGTGGTTCCTACGGTACCAGGAGGCCCAGGTTCAAATCCCACCTGCACCAGAGGTGTGCCACCCTGAACAGATTGGCTAAATGTGCCTACACTTGAAAGTGGTGTCTCTTGTGGCGTAGTGGTAGTGTTCCCAGGAGACCTAGATTCAAGCCCGACTGGTTTCAGAGGTATGTCACCACATCTCTGAAAAAGATTGATTAGAAATTACCCTGTATTCGGAGGAACAAGCTAAGTGTTAGGTCTGTATAAAATGCAACGTGTAACTGCAAACTAAAGTCGACAATGTTTGGGTCAGAACCAATGCCAGGATCAAATGTGGAGGACAGCACGTAAAACAGGCCTGTGTCCGAGTCCACGTGTGTGTGTGTGCGCACGCACACCTACATATAAGAGACCGTGCTTATGCACTTCAATGTGCGTGCATAGGTAATACACTTTCTCCTGACCTCATAGCAGGTTGGGACAAGGCTCCTAACAGTAATTTTCCAAGATTTGGAAAGTAAGGCTCAGTAAGAACGTGGATAAACTCTTGAAGCTGGCAGTGGAGGACATAAAGAGAGCCAATAACAACATGCTCCAACTTGAAAGAATCTGGAGGCTGCATTTTCACTTTGAGGTCTGGCCTACACGTGACTCCAGATGCACAGCAATGTGGTTGACTGTCAATTGCCCTCTGTGCAGTGGCCGGGGGTGTGGGGGACACACACACAATGAATGATGACCCAACAACGCCTACAAATCAAGAATGAATAATAAAAAACAAAAGCAGCTTTTGAATACGTCCGAATTAACCATGAGCCATAGCTGCTGGGGGGATACCCTCCACAGGAAGGCCTGAGGCCTGAAGTGGGTGTGGGTGAACAGGAAATGTCTCCAGGCCCCTTGGTCTGCCAACGCCAGACCCCAACCCCTCCCAGGGCAGCTGGCCCAATCTCTGCCACTTTGGGAGCACACATTCCCCCCCTTCACCCCCACCTGCCACTGTGTGGTGTAATGGTAGTGTTCCCACCTCTGAGCCAGGAGGCCTGGGTTCAAGCCTCACCGGTTTCAGAGGTGTGCCTCTGAAAGGGTTTGATCAGAAAGTACCCCATACCCGGAGGCACAAGCTAAAAGACCAACAAGAGCAGGTAATTGTTCCAAGCCCACATCCAGAAAAACGACCCTAGGGGGTGGCTGCTGGGATGGTGCTGCAATCTGTCAAAACAAAGTCACATGCCCGCCCTCCTCAATTCTCCCCATATTTGGCGGGTTGGTGATGGGGGGTTGTTAACATTCAGGCTGTGGATACACAAACACCTTTGTACAGACTCACAAGAAAAACACACGTGCATTCAGTCCAACACACCCACCCACACTTACTGAGGTGCTTTCGCACTCTTCCTCGCCCGCCCATCCAGCTATGAGCAGAAGTGGATTCGCTGTCCAACAGCTAATCTTCGCTGGTTTTCTGTTAATCCCTTCCACACTATTGAATCAAAACCCCCAAAGGGACTCTCAACTCCTCCACCACAGAGAGAAACAGCAGGCATCATAATCAGCAGAGCCAGCTGTGACCACAACATTCCAACTGCTAGGTTTCTCAGAATTTCTTCACTATTTCGTTACTGGTAGTTAGGCTCAACCGTCAAAGCCACATTGACACCGGGCACCTCACTCAGCCAGGGAGAGTCGGGAGTCTGTTTAAGTCAGTCCTTGCACCAATTACTGGTGACACCCATCCAATCCCACCTGGAAACGGTACGAACCAATTTCCCGCTTAGGGTCTTACTAGTTCGCTATTTTGTGAAGACCCCCACCCCCCCCATGCCACAAGAGACAGGTGCTGTGCCGCACTGAGTTGGCCAACCCTGCTCACCACGCCAGATCTCGACACCCACTGAGTCAACAGAAGCCCAAGATTGTGCCTGTTCCCGATCGCCAGCTCAGGATTCTTGCTGGTGGGTGGACTCCAACTCAAGACAATTCCAAAAAGACCACAAAAACAGAAAAAAACTGCAGATGCTGGGTATCAGAAATAAAAACAGAAGTTGCTGGAAAAGCTCAACAGGTCTGGCAGCAACTGGGCAGCGAAATCAATTAACATTTCAGGTCCAGTGACCCTTCCTCAGAATTGCCAGGCAAAAGACTTTAATGCAGATATAATGGGGCAAGGAGGAAAGGAGTAAAGAATAGGTGGAGATAGAGCCCAAAGAGAGAGAGGAGAGGCTGAACAGGCTGGGGCTGTTTTCCCTGGAGTGTCGGAGGCTGAGGGGTGACCTTATAGAAGTTTACAAAATTATGAGGGGCATGGATAGGATAAATAGACAAAGTCTTTTCCCTGGGGTTGGGGAGTCCAGAACTAGAGGGGATAGGTTTAGGGTGAGAGGGGAAAGATATAAAGGAGATCTGAGGGTCAACTTTTTCACACAGAGGGTGGTACGTGTATGGAATGAGCTGCCAGAGGAAGTGGTGGAGGCTGGTACAATTGCAACTTTTAAGAGGCATTTGGATGGGTATATGAATAGGAAGGGTTTGGAGGGGTGTGAGCCGGGTGCTGGCAGGTGGGACTAGATTGGGTTGGGATATCTGGTCGGCATGTAAGGATTGGACCGAAGGGTCTGTTTCCATGCTGTACATCTCTATGACTCTATAACAGTTGGACAGACAAAGAATTGGATAACAATCAGGCCAGAATGGTGAATAGCTATTAATGATCATTTGTGGCTAACAATGGGTTGTGTGTAATAGCAGACCATGTGATAAAAGGCCCAGCGTGTGGGGGTTGGGATAAGGACATGGAAAAGCTCAAGCCCAAAAAATTGTTAAACTCAATATTGAGTCCAGAAAGCTGTAGAGTTCCCAAGAGGTGCTGTTCTTCCAGCTTGTGCTGAGCTTTTCTGGAGCCCCACAGCAAGACTGAGGTGGACATGTTGACCAGGGAACAGGATGGTGTGTTGAAACTTTAACTCTGATTTCCCTCCCACAGATGCTTCCAGACCTGCTAAGTTTTCCCAGCAATTTCTGCTTTCGTTTCCTCAGTTTGAACGGCACGGCTTCACTCCACCGAGGAGGATCCAGAACGGCTGCCCGTCTCTACGGCAGAGAGACGGAGGGGAAAAGAATCTCACCAATGAAGGTAAAACAACGTCTTCGCTGTACGGCAGGTGGTGCAGTTAGGGAGCGAGTGTTCCCGCTTTTGTGAAGAGGAGCTGGAACAAAGAGGCGTTGATTTAAAATGATCTGAAAAAGAAGCAAGGGTGAAGTGAGGAGAAATACTTTCCCCACAGTGAGGACTAGTCTGGATAAAGGCAGCATCAACAGAGGGCATCAGATAGTGATTTGGATGAATATAATGTGAAAGGGTTTGGGGTTAAAAGCAGGAGGTTGGCACTGGGCGACAATGGTCATTGAACGAGTCATTGCAGACATGATGGACTGAAAGACCTCCTCAAGTGCTTCCGTGATTCTGTAATTGTCTTTAAACCCTCCCCACCCCCACCCCAGAGCAGAGATGGTGCAGCCATCACCTTATGAACTGCACCACACTGAAGGAAGATTCCCAGTGGGAACTCAGCAAGGAAGTTATCCCAACGGTGAAAAACACGACCAATGGCACAGACTAAAATGTATTCCCTGCAGTATGGCCAGGGGGCGATCTAACCAGAGGTGTTCAAGGCAAGCAAAGGGAGTTGTCAGGGTAGACCAAATAAGAGAAAATCAAAATTAAAACTCAGTTGTTTGGGACGGATGTGAGGAATCAGAAGGTAATGAAAGCATCTCCTCCCAAATCTGGTGAGTCTGGGGGAAAGCAGCCAGTTCAAACTGGGAATGACAGGATTTGGTGGGGGGGGTGTCGGTGGGTGGGGTGGCTGACTGAGCCATGACAAGCAATTAGAGTGAGGATATGATCTGGCTGAATGGCACAGCTACCTCCTCCTATTCCAATAGGACAGACACATACAATGTGTGTGGAGTGCTGCATTTTGCAGTGTAAGTGGGCATTTCACTTTGTACAACACACAGCGTAGCACTTTTCGCATTTTCATAAAATCAAGTCGTCGCGTCCTCTTGTTATCTGTTGGACAATCTGTTTTGAATTGTCTGAACAGCCCGGATTTAACAGGAATTCGTTTTTAAAAAAAAACACTTGCGTCATGGCCTCTCATAGACTTTAACCAGATCCTGTGACTCACCAGTAATTTTGCCACAAGATGTCCACTCTTAATTAAATAGGTTTCTATGGTATTACTCCAACTGGGAGCTAGAGGTCAGACCTTGTTTCGTCTGGTGCCTGGGTAATAAGTCACGTTAAAAAGGTTAGTTTTATTGGGTCACATCCTGCTCCTGCCTAACCACAGATGAGCTTGGATAATATTCTGGCTTCTTTAGTCACTATCATAAGAATGCATTTGTATCCTGAATGTGGAATGTCATATCGCAAATAGTAAAACATTTATTATCATATCGAGTGGAACATGTTGTGTTGGGACATGTTGAATTGTCATGCAAATCTTGTAATATACAAGTCAAAAATTCTTCTGTTTACAAATTTTCTGAATTAAGCACATTTCTGGGGAAGAAACGTCTGTGAGGGATTAATCCCTGATTTTAGAACAGTCTCTGGTTCAAATCCCGCCACAGCAGCTGGTAGAATTTGAATTCAATAAAAATCTGGAATTAAGGATCTAATGATGACCGTTTGAATTTTTGGAAAACCCCATCTGCTTCACTAATGTCCTTTAGGGTGACAAATCTACCACCCTCATCCTGGTCTGGCCGACATGTGACTCCAGACTCTCAGCAAATGTGGTTGACCCATTTCTGGGCAATAAATGCTGGCCGCACCAACGATAGCCACATCCCACGAATGAACGAAAAGAAAATTAAATGTTTTATTTTAATTCCCAATCTGATCGAACCGGCACCCCAACTTTGAAGAGACCGCAAGATGTAACCAGAAAGAAAACATAATTTTTTTTAAAAAAGCTTAGCTGGTGGGAGGAGAAGGAAATGGTTCTGTTAGCTGCATTCACTCCATGGTCCAATTCCCTGACACCCAATGCCACCTGTCCCCCAATAGATCTCAGAGCCATTTTGAAATGAAGTGAATAACCAAGGTCAATCTTCAATTTGGGGCACTGCCTAATTTGACATTGCTGATTTAATGATAAATATCCTGGATGAGGCCTAGTCAAGGCCTAACATAGCACTGGCCTAGGTGGCAGTTTAGGAGAACTCTTATAATTCTAACTTTCCTGAATATCAAAATATCTTAACAGCTGAGAGAAGGGGTAGAATTGGACTGTCTGTTTAAAAAAAGAAATCCCTGCTAATTATAGAATGTTGGCTGTCTGTTACTGCGAGAGTTTTAGTTTCAAACTGTGGGGAGTTCTGAACAGTCAAATTATCAAAGATGACCATGTGGACTGGAGAGGGAGATAATGGGATTAAGCTTTTAGGAGATGACAACTGAAGAAATATGGGAGCTAATTTCAGGTTATAACCCAGCCACACGCACATACAGATAAAGTTCTTCTGCAAAAGATTAACTAAATATACTCAATGAATGTGGAAACGAAAAGAGATAGAGTGTATGCCTGTCTGAAAGGTCATTCTAGGTCAGACTTGAATTCATATGAAAATTACTCTCCTCTGATGAGTTATCCAGATGACAGTAAAGATGAAACAGGGCCCATTAAATAATTCACACTTTAACTGGTTCCAAATTATGAAATGTTTCATTATTTATACAACAGTTTTTTTTTGCAACGAATAGTTAGTAGGCAAATGATGACAGACAGGCAGTGGAGGAACAAGGTTATGCTTGCGTCAAGTATATCTGCAAAGTGACAGAAATTTTCCCCAAGGATTTCTTTCACTGTCTGAAAAGCATCGGCTTCCTGGCTGGGATATCACTTCACGGGCAACACTTGTTCTCCAAGACGTGAGACAAGTGACCATGATTCATGCTGTCAGCATCTGCGAGTGAAGGCTGACTGATCTTAAAGGCGATCTACAAATGCACGTCAGGGTCCGCATGGCATCAAACTCCATCCCTTAAACGTTGACAACACCCATGCCAATCTGCAGTGGGTGTCTTGTACACCTCCTGAATCACAACAATTTAAATAGCAGCTCCCAGCAGTGGGAGACTGCACCAAATATCAATTCCTATTCTAACCCTGGATCTCGTTGGGCCTTGCATGTATCAAGACCACTGGGTTACTTGCCCAACAACAACTGCATTACTATAAGTAACACCACGTGGAGAATCACAGAGCGTAGGAGGACATTCACTCCATCGTGCTCATTCCAGCTCTTTCAAAACCATTCAAGTAATCCCATGGGCTCCTGTTCTATCTTCATAATATTGCTGATTATTCCTTTTAAAAATTTATCTAATTCCCTTTTGATATTTACCAATAAATGTTTCGACCATCCTTTCAGACAGTGCATTCTAGATCACAACTCACTTCAGAAACGAAATTTATCTTGTCTCAACCCCATGATGTTCTGCCAACTGCCTCCAATCCATGTCTTTTAGTCACTGACCCTCCCATCCAGTCAGCCCACCCATCCCTAATTTCCTGTCAATGGTTGCGATCATCTCTACTCAACCTCCCTTTCGTCTTATAGGCTGCAAGAATAATCCCAGCTTTCCATTCTCTAAGTAGCAGAACGTCCTCATCCCTGGTCTCCAATGCTCTCACACAGTAGGGTATAGTTAAGCCTGGGTTTAGATAGCTGGCTTGCAGGAAAATGGGTCTGAATTTTAAATGTTGGAACGAAGATCAAATATATCCTGCATTCAGGTGACCAATGCACTCTGAGGTGAAAATCCAGACTTTAGCTGTTTCCAGAGTCTTGGTTCTGGAAATTCTCTGCTCCACTTCTCTCCTCTTAAATCTCCCGGTCACCTGTTTTGTTTGATAATCCTCCCTGTGTCCCAGAGACCTAGGTTAATGCTCTAGAGACACGAGTTCAAATCCCAACTGGGCAGCTGGTAGAATTTAAATTCAATTACTAAAAACTGGAATTGGAATCTAGTCTCTGTAAGGTATCCGTGAAAATATGATAGTTGTCATAACAACCCACCCATTGTCTTTTAGGGTTGGGATTCTGCCACTCAGGTGTACTACTGAGACTGTACAAGATCAGACCACATTTGGAATATTGAGCAGTTTTGGGCTCTGCATGTAAGGAACAGTGTAAAAACAATGACTGCAGATGCTGGAAACCAGATTCTGGATTAGTGGTGCTGGAAGAGCACAGCAGTTCAGGCAGCATCCAACGAGCAGCGAAATCGATGTTTCGGGCAAAAGCCCTTCATCAGGAATAAAGGCAGTGAGCTGGAAGCATGGAGAGATAAGCTAGAGGAGGGTGGGGGTGGGGAGAAAGTAGCATAGAGTACAATGGGTGAGTGGGGGAGGGGATGAAGGTGATAGGTCAGGGAGGAGAGGGTGGAGTGGATAGGTGGAAAAGGAGCTAGGCAGGTAGGACAAGTCCGGACAAGTTATGGGGACAGTGCTGAACTGGAAGTTTGAAACTAGGGTGAGGTGGGGGAAGGGGAAATGAGGAAGCTGTTGAAGTCCACATTGATGCCCTGGGGTTGAAGTGTTGAAGTGTAAGGAACGGTGCATTGGCATTGGACAAAAGATTCACAAGAATGCTCCCAGGGATGAAGGGCTTGTCATATGAGGAGAAGTTGACGACTCTGGGTCTGTACTTGGAGTTCAGAAGGATAATCTGATTGAAATCTGATTATAGAATACAGCAAGGCCTGGATAGAATGGAAGTGGAGAAGATGTTTCCATTAGTAGGAGAGACTAGGAGCCAGGGGCACAGCCTCAGACCACCCTTTAGGAGTGAGATAGGGAGGAATTTCTTCAGCCAGAGGGAGGTAAATCTGTGGAACTCATTCCGCAGAGTGCATTCAAGACAGAGAAAGGCAGGTTCTCAATTAACAAGGGGATCAAAGTTACAGGGGAAAAGGCAGGAGAATGGGGTTGAGATATATATCAGCCATGATCAAATGGTGGAGCAGACTTGATGGGCTGTTTGGCTGAACTGGGGCAGCACAGTGGCTCAGTGGTTAGCAGTGCTGCCTCACAGCACTAGGGACCTGGGTTCGATTCCATGCTCGGGTGACTGCCTGTGTGGAGTTTGCACATTCTTCTTGTGTCTGTGTGGGATTCCTCCGGGTGCTTCGGTTTCTTCCCACAGTCTAATGAGGTGCAGGTTAGGTCAATTGGCCACGCTAAATTGTTTACAGCATCCAAGGATGTGCAGGCTAAGTGGATTATGCATGGGAAAATACAGGGATGGGTCATGGGGTGGATCTGTGTGGGATGCTCTTTCGGGGGGGGGGGATGCTGTGGATTCAAATTGTCTGCTTCCACACTGTAGGGAGTCTACATTTCTAATTCAGCTCCTATATCTTATGGTCTTGTGATCCTTACCTGGTGTGGCCTATACTTGACTCCAACCTGCCAAAGCAAGGTGTTTGTGACTCTTAAATGCTCTCTGAAATAGCCCCCACACACCACTCAGCTCAAGGGCAATTAGGGAGAGAGGGCAAATGCTGGCCATGTCAGCAACATCAACATCCCATGAAGGGGTACGTAATAAAGCACTGGATAAGCACAAATAATGAGAATGACTGGGGAAGGCAGGATGGTAGACATAGTGAATAGGGAGAAAGTGAGGACTGCAGATGCTGGGGATCAGAGCTTAAAAATGTGTTGCTAGAAAAGTGCAGCAGGTCAGGCAGCATCCAAGGAGAAGGAGAATCAACGTTGAAGGGCCCGAAACGTCGAATTTCCTTCTCCTTTGCTAGTGTATAGTGATTTCAGTCAGGTCTTTGAGAAGGTTCCACATGGTAGTTAGACCGCATGGAAAACTGCCCAAGCTGGCAAATTAGACACAAAATTGGCTTGATGGTAGGAAGCAGAGGGTAATAGTAGAAGGATGCTTAACGGATTGGAGGCCTGTGACTAGTGGAGTCCCTCAGGGGTTGGTGCTGGGCCCATCATTGTTTGTTATCGAGATCAATGATTTGCATGAGAATGTACAAGGCATGATTTGTATGTTTGCTGATGACACAAAAATAGGTGGTATCATGGACAAGGTGAGGAAGGTTATCAAAAATTGCAGCAGGATCTTGATTAGTTGAGGAAGTGGGCTGCGAAATGGCAAATGGAGATTAATATATAAGGTCTTGCATTTTGGAAAGCCAAACCAAGGTAGGAGTTTCATGGTGCATGGTAGTGGAACATAGGGACTTAGGAGTTCAGGGCATGGTTCTCAGAAAGTGGAGTCAAAAGGTAGATTATAGGGCATTGCAGAAGGCCTCTGGCACACTGGCCCTAATCAATCAGGGCACTGAGTATAGAAGTTGGGAAGCTATATTGCAGTTATACAGGACATTGGTGAGGCAGCACTTGGAGTATTGTGTTCCTTTTGGACACATTGTTATCGGAAGGATGTTATTAAACTGGAAAGAGTGCAGAAGAAATGTACAAGGATGTTGCTGGACTCAATGGTCTGAGTTATAGGGAGAGATTGGACAAGCCTCTTTTTCTTCAGAAGGTAGGAGACTGAGGGGAGACCTTACAGAAGTGCATAAGATTATAGGTGGCATAGATAGGGTGAATGCACTCAGTCTTTTTCCCAGGGTTGGGGAATCAAGGACTAGAGGACATCATTTTAAGGTTAGAGAGGAAAGAATAAAAGGGAACCTGAGGGGTAACGTTTTTTCTTCTTTTTCCTTTTTTACTCCTGTTGTTTATTTTTTCCCCTTTTCCTTTCTTCCCCCCACACTACTGCTCAGTGGTAGTGCTTATTTTTCCCCTGCACCGTGTCATGTGTGTGCAAGGGGCAACTTTTTTTTTACACACAGAGGGTGGTATGCATATGGAATGAGCTGCCAGTGGAAGTAGTTGAGGCGGGTAAATTAACAACAATTAAAAGGCATTTGGACAAATACATGAATAGGAAAGATTTAGAAGGATATGGTCAAGGAAATAGGGTTAGTGTGGATCAACGTTTTGGTCAGCGTGGATTAGTTTGGGCCAAAGGGCCTATAAGCTGAAAATGTGTTGCTGGTTAAAGCGCAGCAGGTCAGGCAGCATCCAAGGAACAGGAAATTCAACGTTTCGGGCACAAGCCCTTCATCAGGAAGGGCCTATAACTCTACAACTGGCATTTCTCTGAGCCTCTCTAGAAAGCAGGCGAGCTCTCTCCATCAGAGTCTTGCCCTGTTTTTCTGGCCTGCTTTGGATTAGAGGAAGTCTAGCTTCAGGGTTGTAATACATATGCTTCCCTCCTCCCACGCTCAGATTTCAGATGATCCCGAATCCCAATGTAACCAAAATAAACATGAAGGAAAGGCAGCATCAAATGCCAACCCAGTAGAGCCACTAACAAACCCTTTAATCAGTGCACGGCATCCTGAATTTCAGTCACTTCTCCCTGCGGGCACATCATGTGCACCAGGTGGTTTGAATCGAATCCATTTCCTGAGTGAGAAGGTGCCAGCAAACAGCTGAGGGCCAATGCAGGTGACTTACACAATAACCTGTCATTACTAATTGCACATTTTCCCACCCACATTTCAAAACATTCCCTGCAACCTCATCTTTTAGCCATAAAAAAATGGCCAATTGGAAATAATTCATCCCGTCTCCACAACTCGCCAACTCTGCTCCACTGGCTGTAGCCCGATAGCCTGGAACTGAATTCTACTTCAGGAGACTTTTATACCGGCTTGATCTCTCTCACAACAGGAATACACATACGCACCCACCAAGATTCAATTAAGCTGTTAACCTAACACATTATCCTTTTATTCTTAAACAAAAATAGAAGGTGCCGGAAAAGCTCAGCAGGTTTGTGGAGAGAAATCAGTTATCGTTTCGGGTCCATTGACCCTTCCTGAGGACCGACCCTTCCTCCAGACTCCGTTTCTCCTTCCACAGATGCTGCTAGACCTCTGCAATTGCTATTTTTGTTTCAGATTTCCAGCAACTGCTGTTCCTTTTTTATCTTTTTATTCTGTGCTGCTGACTCTCCTGGTGTTCCTGTTGTGCAGTAGATAGCGTCCCTGCCTCTAAGCCAGAAATGCAGAGCTCACATCCCACTCCATGACTTAATGGCCGTCGATGCTGCGTTCATAGGGAGACAGGAGCCAAACAGTTTAGAACTGTAAGTCCTTCTAACTCGTGCCAATGGGAGACGAGTGAGATTCCTGGTCAGCTATGCAATGCTGGAGAAGGCACGATGTAATTCTTTCAAATGCACATGATCTGGGGACCACTGCCAAGGTCAACACTGACCAACCACCTCTCATTGGCCTTAAGTGAATGAGCTGTGTGCCGTTATCCTGAGTCACTGCGGTCCAGTTCTGTCTCAGAAAGGTTGTTCCGGAATTTCGATCCAAAAACAATGAATGAATGGTGCAATGGTGAATCAATGGGTAATTCCAAGTCAAGATGCCGTGGGACATTTGGGGGGGTATCTTGCTTTGTCCTGGATGGTGTCGAGTGTTGTTGGACCTGTACCCATCCAGAAAAGTGGGGAGTATTCCATCACACTCCTGTCTTGTGCCTTGTAGATAGCGGACAGGTTTTGGGGAGTCAGGTGGTGAGTATTCTGTAGTCGCTGATTGTAGCCATTGTGTTTATGTAGCAGCTCCAATTAGATGTCTGGTTAATTTTAACCCAGGATATGAGGTTAATGCCCTCGAACATCAAGGGGAGATGTTTAGATTCTCTTTTATTGGAAAGGGCAGTTTGAGGCAGAAATATTACTCGTCGTTTATCAGATTCAGCCTGAAATGCACATCTTTTCACTTTTGAAAACTGCATTGGAGTTGAGATTCTAAGAACAAATGTAACTCTCTCCTTCCCAAATTAAGAAATAGACTGCATACTGGTCTAAAAAGTGGCCAGGACTTTTATAGGAGGGACCCAAATAACAATGCTGAGTCTTTTTCTCAGGAGCTTGGGGCCTCTGGAGTTATCAGCTGGAGCAGTTATATTTCTCCTCCAGCGAGTGGATGAACTGGCCACATCAATTCCCAAATGAGAAGGTGGGCAAGTGACTTTGGCCAGGGACCCTGCTGTGCTGCAGGTGTCCACAAGGAGGAGCAGCAGCCTAGGACGTCCAGGAGGGCTTTCCCTCAGCCAGGCCCCGCTGCAGGAGACCTGACAAAATCCAAGCTGACAACTCCAGTGCGGTACTGAGGGAGTACTGCACTGTAGGAGGTGCCACCTTTACAATGAGATATTAAGTTGAGCCCCATCCCCATTCCCAGGTGATAAGAAACCAGGAGAGTTCTCCCCAAATTCCTGGTTAATAGTTATCTCTCAACCAATACTGGGGAAATTAACAATCACACATCATCAGGTTATAGGTCAAAAGGTTTATTTGAAAGTACAAGCTTTCGGAGCACTGCTCCTTCATCAAAGGAGCATTGCTCCAACAAAGGGGCAGTGCTCCGAAAGCTTGTACTTTCAAATAAACCTTTTGGACTATAACCTGGTGATGTGTGATTGTTAACTAATCCAACACCCGCACCTCCACAACACTGCTGAAGGAAAAGATTGATGCCCACTCTCATCATTACCTCAGTGCTGTTTGCAGGAGTGTGCTGTAAAAGATCCCCCTCCAGCCCACTCACCATCCAAACTTGGAAATATATCCCTGTTCCTTCAGCGTCACTGGGTCACAATCCCTCCCTCGGGGCACAGGGTGAGGTTAACTAAAGAACATGAATCACAGTCATTCAAGAAGGCAGCCTTCTCAAGGGGCAACTAGAGAGCAGGGCAATGTGAACGAGCCAATAAATGACGCCTTCACCTCAGAAGTGAAAACAAAGAAAAAACAACTGATGCATTTCCAACCTTATAGCAGTAAAGTCCAAAATACTTCACTGGGTGTGCAGTGTTTTGCAGCATCCAAGAAGGTGCTACATAAATGCAATTGTTATACTTCTTTCTTGTGGCTATTTGACCACCAGAGTGTCTGCGCCACCTGGTAAAAGACTTGCTCCCTCTTTCTTGGGGGTCTTCCTGGTGACATTCTAAACAGAAATCCACCACAAAAGGCAATAACTCACGGTCCCGCAATCCTGTGCTACTCAAAAGGAGAGGGCTCTAATTCCACACCGACCAACACCAACCCCACCCCCACCCCCCGACCCCAGCATCCTCAGATTAACAACAAACACTCCAAGGGTTCACACCGAAACAACGTACATGACCGCAGAGACACTGCCGGAATGGTTATGCAACTAGTGCAGGTGTGCTCTCTGTCAGAAAGCAGCTTTTCCCCACCCCCACCTTGCTCCCTCCCTCTCTCTCTCACACACACAGACTGCAGTTCATGTCCTGGCCCGCGTCCAGAACACGGCAGCTGTGAATTAGGTTGGCACAAGCGCTCAATAAAATAACAACTTGCCTGGATTTAAAAAAAACTCACTCACTCGCTCTCGCAAAACGCAGGCTGCTGTATACCAGGAGTTGGCCAGTGTCCAAGACAGGGCATCTGTGACTTTACACTGGCACAGAATCCTGCCCTGCGTCTCCCCCACACCGCACACTCATAAAACTGGCCTGATAAAAGCCTCTCATTAACTTAATAGATTACAAAACCCAAACACTCACGTGCAATACAAACACATCAACAGATTCCAGGGCCTGTAAGTTACCAGCAATGATCCAAAATAATACAAACTGTGGGGGGGGAGGGAGAAAACGGTCTCTCAATTTATACTCGCCCGAGTTACACTATTGAATGAGATTGTTGAGGGACTGCACCACCCCTGTTATTTTGGCCAATATATTAGCTTTTCTGCATGAGCAACCACGCAACGAAATGAATGACAAGTTTGATATGATCTGCCATAAATGCAATCCTAAGTTTCGCCTCCAACAGGGTATTTATAGCAGATGAGCTGACACTAATGGTAGCTCCAGTCACATAAGGTCAAGATGTGGCTAATACAGTACTGAAGGATCTAATAAACTGATATTACAGCTCCCGAACTTATACCTATTACAATTAGAGGCACTGTCATGTGCAGGCTAGCACTGAGTAACGCGATTCCATAATGTACTACTCTTCCCTCAGCATGTCATGCTGCAAGTGGACCCAGTAAGAGAGAGACTGAGAGCCTTATATTATCAGGTTACATGCTACATAATTTTAATTTTAAAATTTCTCTGATTATGGACAATTTACAGCTTTGTGCATGGGAAATTGTGTCTCACTAACTTAATTTAGTTTTTTAAAGACATAACGAAGAGGATTGATGAGGGCAGAGCAGTGGATGTGATATATATGGACTTCAGTAAGATGTTTGACAAGGTTCCACATGGTAGACTAGTTAGCAAGAGTAGATCACATGGAATATAGGGAGAACTAGCCAATTGGAAGGGAGGAAACAGATGGTGGTGCTGGGAGGGTTGCTTTTCAGACTGGAGGCCTGTGACCAGTGGTGTGCCACAAGGATCGGTGCTGGGTCCATTTCAGAAGGGTGGTTAGTAAGTTTGCAGATGACACCAAAATTGGTGGTGTAGTGAACAGCAAAGAAGGTTACCTCAAAGTACAAAGGAGTCTTGATCAGATGAACCGGTGGGCTGAGGAGTGGCAGATGGAGTTTAATTTAGATAAATGCGAGGTGCTGATTTTTGGAAAGGCAAATCAGGGCAGGATTTACAGACATAAGGGTGAGGTCCTGGGCAGTGTCGCTGAACAAAGAAACTTTGGAGTGCAGGTTCATAGTTTTTTGAAAATAGAGTCGCAGGTAGATAGGATAGTGAAGAAGGCTTTTGGTATGCTTTCCTTTATTGATCAGTGCATTGAGTAGGAGTTGGCGGATCATGTTGTGGCTGTACAGGACACTGGTTATGCCACTTTTGAAATGCTGAAAGTTCTGGTCTCTCAGCTATAGCGAGGATGTTGAGAAACTTGAAAGGATTCAGAAGAGATTGACTGGGATGTTGCCAGGGTCAAAGGGTTTGAGCTAGAGGGAGAGGCTGAATAAGCTGGGGCTATTTTCCCTGGAGTGTCGGAGGATGAGGGGTGACCTTATAGGAGTTTAAATAATCATGAGGAGCGTGGATAGGGTAAATAGACAAGATCTTTTCCCCAGGGTAAGTAAAGTCCAAAACTAGAGGGCATAGGTTTAAGGGAGAGGCAAAAGATTTAAAAGGGATCTAAAAAGCAACTTTTTCATGCAGAGAGGGGTACGCATATGGAATGAGCTGCCAGAGGAAGTGGTGGACACTAATACAATTACAAAAGTTAAAAGGCATCTGGATGAGTTCATGAATTGGAAAGGTTTAGAGGGATATGGGCCAAGCACTGGCAAATGGGACTAGATTAAGTTATGATATCTGGTCAGCATGGACAAAGTGGACCGAAGGATCTGTTTCTGTGCTGTACATCTCTGTGACTCTATGATATTGTGACAATATAATGAGTCTGTCTCTTCAAAGTGTATTGCATATTAGCAGTGAGACGTTAATCTTTGAGGCTTTTTCAGTTGGAATTTGACTTAAATGCCGTCTGAAATGGCCTGGCAATTAGCTCAGTCTCAAGGATGGGCAATAAATGCTGGTCTAGTCATTCCAGGAAGGAATTAGAGAAGTCTCATTTTTGATAGACAGAGAGGTTGTTTCTCCTTGTGGGAGAGTCTAGGACCAGACAGCACCATCTCACAGTAAAACATCACCCATTTAGAACAGAGATAAGGAGGGTACTGAATCTGTGGAATGCTTTATCACTGATAGCTGTAGAGATTAGGTTGTTGAGTAGATCAAGATGTGGAGGTGCTGGTGTTGGACTGGGGTGTACAAAGTTCAAAATTACCCAACACCAGGTGATAGCCCAACAGGTTTACTTGGAAGCACTAGCTTTCGGAGCGCTGCTCCTTCATCAAGTAACTAGTGGGGTAGGATCATAAGACACAGAATTTATAGCAAAAGATCACAGTGTCATTCGATTAAAATGATATATTGAACAAACTATATTGTTAGAGTTTCAATATATCTTTTAATTGCATGACACTGTGATCTTTTACTATAAATTCTGTGTGTTATGATCCTGCCCCACTGGTTGCCAAATGAAGGAGCAGCACTCCGATAGCGAGTATATTCAAGGCTAAGAAAAGACAGATTTAATCCAGGGAGGGAATCAAGGGTTATGGGGGAAAGGCAGGAAAGTGGAGTTGAGGATTATCAGATCAGCTACGATCTCACTGAATGATGGAGCAGACTTGATGGGCTGGATGGCCTATTTCTGCTCCTACACCTTATGGTTTGTGAGTCAGAAAAATCTGGTCTCAAGTCCAATTCCAGGATTTGAACTCAAAAGCCTAGATGGACACTCCAGTGCAATGCCAAGGGATGCTGCACTGGTGATGGGTCTGTCACTGCAATGAAACATAACTTTCCAATTGCCTTTCCCAGGCAAATTATCCAGTGGAACAACTTCAAAAGAGGAGTTTTCTTTGATGTCTTTGCTAATATTTAGCCTTTAAACAATACCACAAGAACAGATTATCTGTTCATGATCGCATTGCTGTTTGTAGAAACTTGCTCAGCACAAAGAGGCTGCAGTGCTTCCTATATTGCAACAGTGGTTCCATCCTAAGTGCTTCATTGTTTGTAAAACGCTTTGGGACATTGTGAAAGGAATATAAATGCAAGTTTATGTGGTCACTCATCTCCTTACGTCCCATGCAGCAGTATTGTCTCTCAGTGTCTGCCATTAAACAATGGACTGGCTCGCATTACAGAGAGAGCCACAGACAACGAGGGTTAATGGTAGTGCACCTCTAATCGTCCAGTGCAGAGAAAGTGAGCTGGAAAAGGTACGCATAAATAAATTATAGGGATGTTACACAATCACTTCCAATCACCTAGCACCTTCACTGTAGTAAAGGTCACACACACACACACACACACACACACACACACACACACCTCCCCCCCCTCCTGAAATCAGTCACGGGAGCAAATTCTAACACTTCCATGCATTCAGTGGAGATAGGAAATAAAACAGCAACATCATACACACGCCAAAGGAGGATATTTGGCCCAATTTGTCTCTGCTGGCTCTTTAAATAATTTTCAATCCCCTCCCCCATTCTTTCCTCATAGCTCTGCGATAACCTTTACTGAAAGTATATGAGTTCTTTACTTTTGAAGGTTACAAATGTTAGACAATAGACAATGGGTGCAGGAGTAGGCCATTCCATGATCTGTTGCCACCTCTCATTCCAGATCATAGTCACTTCAAGAAGTTTTAATTTTCCCTTAGCTCTTTTGCCAGTTATGAATCCTTCAATTACCAACTCTCATTCTGCTCCTTATGCAGCTTATCAAAATACCTCAAACATTTTGAACAGCTTTAGGAAATCTCCTCTCAACCTTCTCTCTCTCTCTCTCTCTCGGGTGGAGATCAATCCCACTCACTCGAGTATCCCTACTTAACTGAAGTGCCTCATGATTGGGACCATTCTGGTAAGCTCCTCTACACCCACTGCAAGGCATTACATGCTTCCTAAAGCGTCGTTCCCAGAATTAGACACAATGCACCAACTGAAGCTTAACCGTTGATTTATGAACTCTTTTGCATAACTCTAAGCCTTTGTGTTCTCTATTTACAAAGCCTTAGGGATTTTAAAAATTGTATCAAACAAATGAATGACACGCACCTAGAAGAAATGTGTTTGAGAATGCTTTTGTTTCAGTTGCATCATACTATCGAGGTTAGCTCTCTCTCCCTCTCTAGCTGGAAGGAAATCAATATAATGATTACCCACATGCTTATTTCGATTTTGTTACGAATCTCTTTCGGTGTTGACACTAACCTGTTTCATGCTTCCCCAGCACCTCCTCTCCAACTGATAGCCCCCTCAAGTCCCTCTGGCCCCTGCCTCTCTAAGTTCGGGTATGCTCCTGTATCTTCCATCATGAAGGCTGACACAAAAAACTGCTTCAGCTCTTTCACCATTTCTTTGTTTCCCGTTATTACTTCTCCATTCTCATTTTCCAGCAGTCCAATGTCCGCTCTTGCCTTTTTCTTATCTTTCATATATCTAAAAAAAACTCTTGCAATTTTCTTTAATATTAATAACTAGCACACACACATGTTTTTGTTTGAAAGAACAGACTTTGTAATATTTACAATGGTTGACAGCAGTTTGTTTCTTATAAATGGGAGGGCAAAAGTTACATTTTTAAAATGTACTTAATGTATCAATTTACATTCTTGCTTTGAAAATAACAGTTCACATTTAAGCTCATCCTCAGGCTATAAATGAATATGTCTAGCAGGCCCCCGGAATAATGGTCAATTCAATCTGTGGAGAAAGTTAGGACTGCAGATGCTGGAGATCAGAGTCGAGAATGTGTTGCTGGAAAAGCACAGCAGGTCAGGCAGCATCCGAGGAGCAGGAGAATCGACGTTTCGGGTAGGAGCCCTTCATCAGGAATTCTATCTGTGGCACAGCCAGTTTTGGGCCAGCTTTAAGCGTGATATTTTTTGATAACAGTGATTACAATATGTTACAGAAACTCAGTTTGTATGAATATCAGTTGCATTAAAAAGTCTTTTGGATTTCAGGAGAAAGTGAGGTCTGCAGATGCTGGAGATCAGAGCTGAAAATGTGTTGCTGGAAAAGTGCAGCAGGTCAGGCAGCATCCAAGGAACAGGAGATTCAACGTTTTGGGCATAAGCCCTTCATCAGGATGCTGCCTGACCTGCTGCGCTTTTCCAGCAACACATTTTCAGTTTTGGATTTCAGGGATGGTTTGGCTGATTTTTGGGCGGAATGTGTATCAGCAACAGAAAGTCTTGCTTGCTTTGCTGCTGGTCAAGAGGACCTACTCTTTCATTTCACAATCTCCTAGACCTATCATATGGTATTTTAATCACCTGAAGTGACTAATTCACAACCACCTTCCCCATTCCTTGACATTGTCTTTACATTCACATGATAGCGTGGATGAGGACGAGAAAAACTTCTGTGTAAATTTACAACCTATTCTATCCCTTTAGGCAAAGTTTGATTCTCATGTTTTCCAGTTGATTTTTATACAAGCCCCATCCTTATTAATGTTTATGTACCTACTCAGGAAGTTGGACCATTTTGTTCAATTCAAAGTGATCTGTAAAATGACATATGCTGAAAATCAGAAACAAAAACAGAAATTACTGGAAAAATTCAGCAGATCAACAGCATCTGTGGAGAGAAAGCAAAGTTAACGTTCGGGTCTGGTGACACTTTTTCAGAACTCTGTGGGAAGCTCGGGAAATGATTGCTGGGCCTCTTGCTGAGATACTTGTATCATCGGTAGTCACAGGTGAGGTGCTGGAAGACTGGAGGTTGGCTAACGTGACGCCACTATTCAAGAAAGATGGTAAAGACAAGCCAGGGAACTATAGACCAATGAGCCTGACCTTGGTGGTGGGCAAGTTGTTGGAGGGAATCCTGAGGGACAGGATGTACATGTATTTGGAAAGGCAAGGACTGATTAGGGATTGTCAACATGGCCTTGTGCATAGGAAATCATGTCTCACAAACTTGATTGAGTTTTTTGAAGAAGTAACAAAGAGGATTGATGAGGACAGGGCAGTGGATGTGAGCTATCTGGACTTCAGTAAGGTGTTCGACAAGGTTCCTAATGGGAGACTGGTTGGCAAGGTAGATCTCATGGAATACAGGGAGAACTAGCCATTTGGATACAGAATTGGCTCAAAGGTAGAAGACAGAGGTTGATGGTGGAGGGTTGTTTTTCAGACTGGAGACCTGTGACCAATGGAGTGCCACAAGGATCGGTGCTGGGTCCACTACTTTTCATCATTTATATAAATGATTTGGATGTGAGCATAAGAGGTATAGTTAATAAGGTTGTCGATGGAGGTGTAGTGGACAGCGAAGAAGGCTATCTCGGATTGCAATGGGATCTTGATCAGATGAGCCAATGGGCTGAGAAGTGGCAGATGGAGTTTAATTTAGATGAATGCTGCATTTTGGGAAAGCAAATCTTAGCTGGCCTTAAACACTTAGTGGTAAGGTTCTAGGGAGTGTTGCTGAACGAAGAGACCTTGGAGTGCAGGTTCATAGCTCCTTGAAAGTGGAGTCGCAGGTAGATAGGATAGTGAAGAAGGCATTTGGTATGCTTTCCTTTATTGGTCAGAGTATTGAGTACAGGAGTTCGGAGCTCATGTTGCGGCTGTACAGGACAATGGTTAAGCATTTTTAGAATACTGTGTGCAATTCTGGTGTCCTTCCTATTGGAAAGATGTTGTGAAACCTGAAAGGGTTCAGAAAAGATTTACAAGGATGTTGCCAGGGTTGGAGGATTTGAGCTATAAGGAAAGGCTCAACAGGCTGGGGCTGCTTTCCCTCTGGGGCAGTTGAGAAAATGGATGAGAATTTGGAATTTGATGCCTCAGAGACCCCTGGTGCTCAGTGCCTGCAGCTGCATGTTGACATGACAGAACTGAATGGAGAGACGTTGGCACAGCCATGGGAAACATTGATGGGAAGGGCTTGACAAAAATAAATTATCACAGCAGCTGAAGTCTTCTGGAGAACTGTGCTGAGATTTCTAATAACTCAGGTTAATATGTGCAGCTCATTTATAGCTACAATGGCAGGTAATAATTTAGCTAAATAGTTTTATGGTCAGACTGTCTCCAATCCATTCTACGTACAAGTCACACATGAAAAACTTTATTGTTCAGCAGCTGACAGCCCTGATCTAGAGAGGTAGCCTATCTTAAGGCATGAGATTGAGTTTAGAGACTGCAACAGTGGGATGTTGAAAGGGCACACTGGTATGGGTATAGTATAGTGTGGTAAGTTAACAGAAAAGTTTACTTCTGGCCTCATTCATCCCTACCTGAACACCCTCCTCTGGACCTAGAATCCTCCAAGATTTCTGCACTCCTCAATTTGCTCTCTTTCTATTATTATTCATTCACAGGATGAGGGCGTCATTGGTTAGACAACAGTCACTAGCCATCTCTCATTGCACAGTGGGCAGTTAAGAGCCAACCACATCATTGTGGATCTGGAGTCACATGTAGAGCAGACTGGGTAAGGATGGCAGTTTCCTTCCTGAACGGTCATTAGTGAACCAGATGGGTTTTTCCGACAATCAGCAATGGATTCATGTTCATCATGAGACTCTTAATTCCAGATTTTTACTGAATTCAAATTCTACCATTTTCCATGCAGGATTTGAAGCCATGTTCCCAGAACATTCCCCTGGTCTCTGGGTTAACAGTCCAGCAATATTACCAGTAGGCCATCGCCTGCCCGTGTCCAAGTTTTTGGGGACTTTCTCTAAAATCTCCTCATGTGATTGAGTATCACATTTTGTCCAATAAAGTGCCTTGGGACATGTGCACAACATTAAAGGTTCCACATGAATGCAGATTGTTGTTGGTATGCTGACCTGGTGGCGCTTCATGTGAAGGCAGGAAGATTCACAGGCACCGAGAAAGTCGTCAAGAGCGGTGGGGGGAGGGGGAGAAAGCAAGGTTCCAAAATCCCTGCAGGAGCTGCAAGGGTTAATGCTGCTGTATCTTTATTGTACAAACTCCAGCACAGGTGGCTCACCAGAATGTTGGTGTTGTCAACACTCAAGTCAGATGGGAGCCTTGACGGACCTTTCAATTCTCACTCGTCTCAAGTGTAAAAGCTCATCCCTTTTTTTAAAATACACACTGTTCACACACTCTCTCTCTCTTTCTCTCTCTCTGTCACCCTGAAGGTTTCTGTTGCTTCCAAACTTGAGACACCTTCACCTTGCCCCACCATCGAACTCCTGTGTACAGATGTCAAACTGTCCCTGGGCAGGCAGGGCAGAGGTAAGGGCTGTCTGCAATAACACTGCCCTGACAGATTTGTCACAGCTTTTGTCTTTCAGCTTTTTGCTGTGAAAAATATTTGCCTTTCGGAAGAAGGGAAGGTCGGAGCAGTGGCAGGGGGAGGGGGGGAGTTGGTGGAGAGGGGTGGGAGAGCTGTTGGGAGGATAGGTAGGCGGTGGGGGGAGGGGAGGAGGTGTAAGACAACAGGAATGACTACAGATGTCAAAATTGGCAGAATGCCACAAAATTAGTGTTGCTAATTCTTTTATATTTCAATTACCCAAACTGCTAAGATTATTTCAAATGAGGAAGCTTCAGTCAATGAACAGCTTCTTTGCATAATGACCTCTGTTTGTACGAAGAGATTTTTAATTTTTCTTCGTTAAAGGGAGAGAGAACATAATGGGCAGAAAATAAATAGGCTAAGACTGTTTTTTTGTCAGCTCACTCTTAACCTAAATGTTCTCACTTTAGCTAAATACCTCTGATTTGTTGTGGGGCTAAGATTCCATTACATTGTACCATAGATGCACCAAAGTCAACATCAGGAAAGAAATGTGACATTTAGACTTTCCACAGCAGCTATTGTTAAGGTCATTTTGAACAAAATGGCCAATGTGATGAGACATAATAGGCAGTTTTACGCCATCAACTAGCAATGACAGGCAATAGGATTCAAATCTGGCTGAAACCGCTGTCAGGAAATTGTGGGCAGGTTGCTGCAGCCTGGGCTCAGTCCAGCACAGAAAAGAACAATATATTTACCAGCTGTGCTGGCCCCCCAACACTCAATTCTTTAAGACAGAACTTGTAGACAGACCAGCTAGTTTCAAAACTGTACCTAATGGAACTTAAGGTTGGAACAGAAAAGATTTCAGTCTAAAAGACTGGAACATGCAGATTTTGCGTCAGACAGGAGTTTGTTTTATTCAGAAGAATGTGCAGAAGTAAGAGATTCAGCCCATCTAATCCATGCCAGCATTAATGCTCCCTCCTCCTCCCACCCGTCCTCATCTCGCCATAAAATTCTATTCCTTTCTCCTCTTAATTGTTTATCTAATGTCCTGTTAAACCACAGAATTGTGCAGAAACAGGCCCTTCAGTCCATCATGTCTCTCCACTGTGCATCATGCCATTCTCCTTCATATTGTTTTAATTCAAATAATCATTCATAATGCTTCAATTGAACCTGACTCCACAACACCAGGTAATGCACTCCAGGCCCTAATCACTCGCTGTGTGAGATTTTTCTTTCCCCTCACATCACATTCAGGACCTTTGTAAATTGCTTTACTTCTGTGCCCTCTTCCACTCACTCCTTGATGAGTGGGAACAGTTTCTTCTCGTTTAATCTATCCAGACTTTTCCTGATTTTAAAAACTTCTATCATCACCTCATAGCCTCCTCCTCTCCCTGGAGAACAGTTCCAACCTCTCCAAGTTATCTGCAGAACTGAAGTATCTCATCTCTGCAACCATTTTTGTAAATCTCTTCCGCACTTTCCCCACTGCAGTCACATCTTTCTTAGAGTAAGATGCCCAGACTTTGCACAATACCACAGTGGAGGTCTCATAAGCGTCTTGTATCAGTTCAGCATATCCTCCCGGCTCTTGTGCTCTGTGCACCTAGTCATAAATGTCAGGAGAATGTTGATAATATTGACTGCACTTTCCTGCCACTGTCAATGACCTGTGCACATATTTCCCAGGTTTTTCTGCTCCCGTAACCACTTAAATATTGTACCCCCTCCATATGGATCAGGAAGAAACATAGAAGTAGGCCATTCAACCCCTCGAGCCGGCTCTGTCATTCTAGACCATGGTTGATCACCTATCTCAATGTCATATATCCATCAATGTCATTAGTGACTGGAAATTTACCAAAACTCTGTCACATAATGACTGTAGCTTCCACAACCCTCTGGGGTAGGGAATTCCAAAGATTCACCACCTTCTCTGGGTGAAGAAAGTTTTCCACATCTCAATCCTAAAAGGCTTGTCTTTATTCAGAGGTGGCATCCTCTGGTTCTAGACCCCATTACCAATCCTCTCTGTGTTAACTCTGACTAATTCTCACCGTTCCCAGTGGTCAGGAGTGATTCTCGCCATGGAGAAAGAGGTCTCCGTTGAATTTGACTCAGGATCTTTATCGTGACAATCTTACTTTTTTTTGGTGTTGCCTATCCCCCAATGTATCAGTTTCGTTTCATAATGCACTGACCACAATAAGGAAGAGAAAGACAAGGTCCAGCTCAGGAAACATCACACAACAGATGTACCAAATAAGCAACTACTGCAGGTCATCCAGACTCTTCTGTCCCTGTGCTTATTTGAACCCATCACCCCTGTGCTCGCTCACCACAAGCAAACCTCAACTTCAAACTTCTCGTCCTTGTTGCCAAACCCCTCCCCCTCTTTCATTTCATTGGATTTCGGTGTCACCAACAAGGCCATCATTTGTTGCCTTTCTTGAACTGTTCTTGAATTCAGTGGCTTGGTGGATCAGATTAGAGGGCAGTAACGAGTTAACCAAGTTCCTGTGGGTCTGGAGTCAAATGCATGTAAAGGACAGCAGCTTTCCTTCCCCTGAACAACATTCGTGATCCCAATGGGTTTTTACAACAATCGATAATCGTTTCATGGTCCCATCATGTCGATTCCAGATTTATCAAATGAATAAATGCCACCTCCCTCCCTGGCAGGATTTGAATCCCTTTTCCTGACAGTGGAAACCTGAGCTTCTCGATTCCTTGCCCATTTGGGAAGATTGGCACTCTTCCCTTTTCCCTGTCATCTCCTTGAGTTTCCACACCACTTTGTGAACTTTATGTTCTTCCAATTTTGGCCCCATGTGGGGCCATAAGCTGGAGGTGATGGCCTAGTGGTATTATCACTGGCTGGTTCATTCCAGAGACCCAATAGTGTCTGGGGACCTGCGTTCAAACCCCACCACGGCAGATGGTGGAATTGAATTCGATTTTAAAAAGTCTGGAATTCTAATGATGACCATTGTTCACTGCCAATGGTTGGGGAAAAAAAACCATCTGGTTCGCAAATGTCCTTTAACGAAGGAAATCTGCTGTCCTTATCAGTTCTGGCCGACATGTGACTCGAGACCCACAGCAATATCAATGACTCTCAGTTACTCTCTTGACAATTAGGGATGAACAATAAATGCTGGCCTTCTGACTCTCAGCTGGCTGGCCACAGCCAGTATGGACTGTGAGTTTGGTTTGTTTTGGTTTTGCTCGTTTGTGGGTAACTGGCTCTTGAGCTTGATGGCCACAGCCAATGTGCCTTGGGTTCCTGGCTCTTAAAAGAAAAGAAATAAATGCTGGCCTAACCTGTGAAGCCCTCGTCCCATAAATGAATGGAGAAAAAGAGCATCCCAGGTATTAATCGCCAAGCAATTGATGGATGTTCCTTCAGTCATCAAGACACTGAGCTTGAGGATATCCTGCCGACATCTCTGGAAACTATCACCTCGCTGCCTTCCTTTAGGGCACCCCAGAAAACTCTACCTCTTTGACCAAGGCTTTTGGCCATCAGCCCCAGTACAACTTTAAATTATTCCGTGTCCATTTTTGCTATATAATGGTCCTTTAAAGTGGCTTGGAAAGATAGATTAGATTACAGGTGCTATACAAATATAAGTTGTTAATACATTGAAGTGGATATTTAATGTACGAGTTTTATGATTTGATGGATATTTTACAGCTGTAGGTAGGAGAGCACTTGGACTACGACATCAGAGCAGCTGGGACAATGACTGAGGTGGCTCCAGCTGTGAAAATCTCAACTTAAAATATGGAGACCTTCCTCTCTCACCCAGCGATGTGGTTCCACCCTTCAAATTTCCTCACCAGATAGCAGAGTTTCCACATTTAATCCCTGAAGTCAGCAACTTTACAGTGATCCCGTGCACACCAACAAACGAGGGACAATGTAAGTTCATTTCGACTCACATGGCAAGACTTTCCTCATCACAGTCTAGGCCATTATTCTCTGAGTATCAGCCTTTCTCAACCGCTTCCATAATATTGGGGACAAAAAGTCATTTCCCACAAGTTCAAACAACATTTTATTGACCTGGACCCATTATCTAGGTGGACATTAATAAATAAAGACTTGCATTGACATAGTGTCTTCACAACTTGAGGCTGATCCAAACATCCCGCTGGCCAATGATGTCCTTTCAAAGTGCCCACCCTGTTGTAGACCATTTGGCAGACAAGTTGGACACAGAAATCTCCTCTGAATAGTCTTTCAATAAAATGGGGGGGAGGGGGCAATGGCCTAGAGATGTTACCAAGAGACTGTTAATCCAAGAAACTCAGCAAATACTCTGGTCACCTGGGTTCAAATCTCGGCATGACAGATGGTGGAGTCTGAATTCAATAAAAATAATCTAGAATTAAAAATCTGCTGAAGACCATGCACTGACCACAATAAGGAAAATAAAGACAAGGTCCAGCTCAGGAAACATCACACAACAGATGACCCAGCAGTGAATCTATACAACTACTGCCTTTGCTGTTTGAGTTCAAGTATCCATGGACATTGGAGTTTGTCAAAGAAAAATTAACAAACAGCAAAATTCTCAGCTGACCTTGAAGAAACCTGTGTGGGAGAGCACCCAGCAAGGGTGCAGCTAAATGGGCAGTTTTTAAGTGTAATCTTATTGTTCTATTTTTGTCAATCTATAATAGTGAGTGGAGTGGGTTCTGTTTTGGTGAAATGTTTTATTGAGATATATCTCTTGATTAAATTTTAAAAATATAAAACATAGGAAGTAGGTTAGCCTGGAGGAGTGTTTTTCAAGCAGTAAGACTTTGCTGTTTCTGGATCGGCAGATTGTTAGGGCGCAAAGATGTGCACTTCCCGTTGGATGTGGGAGATTAGGGAGCGTTCCCATGTTACTGATGATTATATCTGCAGGACATAGGATTCGCTACGAAACACACTATCAGATTGCATGGATTTGTTGGAGCGGCAGTTAGAGGCAAAGAAGAATTTACAGGAGCTGGGGGGGTGGTGATGAATGGCAGTTGCAGGGAGGGAGATAAACTGCAGAGACAGTCAGGTAGATAGGAGGCCTCCAAGAAACGTAGAAGAGGGAGGCAGGTTGTGCTGGAGAATCCTGTGGCTATCCCTATCTCAAACAAGTATGCTGTTTTGGAAAATGTAAGGGGTGATGGACTCTCAGGGGAAAGAAGCATGAACAGCCAAGTTTCTGGTATCGAGACTGGCTCTAATGTAATGAAGGGTACGTCAGGTTCCAAGCGATCGATTGTGATGGGGGACTCTCTAGTCAGAGGCACAGAGCAATGTTTCTGCAGCCAACAGTGAGAAATCAGAATGGTGTGTTGCCTCCCTGGTGCCTAGATCCAGGATATCTCAGAGAGAGTGCAGAATATTCACAAAGGGGAGAGGAACCAGCAGGAGGTCATTATATACATTGGAACTAACGATGTAGGAAGAGAAAACGACAAGATTCTGAGGAGAGAATATAGGAAGTTAGGCAGGAATTCAAAAAGGAGGTCCTCGAGGGTAGTAATATCTGGATTACTCTCAGTGCTACGAGTTAGTGAGGGTAGGAATTGGAGGATAGAGCAGACTAATGCATGGCTGAGGAGCTGGTGTAGGGGAGAAGGATTCACATTTTTGGATCATTAGAATCTCTTCTGGGTTAGAAGTGACCTGTACGGGGGAGGGGGGGATCCAAGATGGCGGCGACTCAGCAAGTCGGAGTCTGTAGTGCTCCTCTCAAGACATAGGCAAAGTGGGCCACCCTCCTCCACCACACTCACCAAATCAATTAAAAATAGTTTTTACTTAATGTAATTAGTGGTTTAGTACTAAATTTAAACAGTTCAGTCTCCTGTAAAAATGACTAGGGGGAAAGGAGCCCGCAGTTCTCAGCAGGCAGGAGCCCCTCCCCCACCCTCCCCAGCTGCAGCAGGGGCGCCCACAGCCGCCCCGGGGGACTTACCTACACTGGTGAGCCTCGTGGAAATCATCTCCAAACCCGATGCAAAGATCGATGCTTTCCTAGAAGAGTCCCGAAGTCGGTGGAATTCATTCTCGGCCGCGCTACAAAAGCACGGCCGAGACATCGAAGAAATTGAATTCCGAGTCGGAGGTGGGGGAGCTAAAGGCCGCAGCTTCCGAGGCCATTGCAGAATCGGCCGTGGATCGGGTCCGGACTCTCGAGCAGCAAGTCCGGACCTTAGAGATGAAGGGCTTATGCTCGAAACGTCGAATTCTCTATTCCTGAGATGCTGCCTAACCTGCTGTGCTTTGACCAGCAACACATTTGCAGCTGTGATCTCCAGCATCTGCAGACCTCATTTTTTACTCAGACCTTAGAGAATCACATTGATGACAATGAGAATCGAGGTTGTCGAAAAAATACAAGTTTGCAGGGCCTTCTCGAACAGGAAGAAGAAGGCCAGCTTACAAGGTTCCTTGAACAGTGGCTTCCACAGTTATTGAATCTGGAGGCTGGATCAGGCCAGGTAAGGGTGGGATGGGCCTACCGGGTTGCAATATGCGGGCCCGGCTCAAACCCGGTCCTATTCCGGCTACAGAGCTATAAGGTGAGGCAGATGCTTTTGGAAGCCTCCAGAAATCTTGGGAAAGATCCCCAAGCCATGACTTATAAAGGATCCAAGATTATGTTATTTCAGGACCTTTCCCCAGTTTTGGTCCAAACGAGGAAGGCGTTTGATGAAGCAAAGAAACGTTTAAGGGATTTAAACACTCCTTGCACTACCCAGCTAAACTACGCTTCAGCATGAAGGATCCGTGTATAACTTCGGATCACCGGAGAAGGCCAAGGAACCTTTGCACTCTCTTAGACAAATTATAAGAGTTAATTAATGGTGTTTTGCCTGACCCCACCCCGGTCTACCCCCCCCCCCCAACCCCTTTTTTTTCCCTTTCATTATCTTACTGTTTAATATTATCTCTGGGGGGGTGGAAAGAAGGGTTTACATATTCATCCTTTACTTAGCGATTTCCTTCCCCCCCTTTTTTTAATATATATATAGGCCAGGGGGTCCAGTTAATGTAGATGGGGGAAAGGTGGCTACCTTATCCTATTTTATCTTTGTCCTTGGGAGCGGGGTTGTTTTCCCCTGTTATTTTGTATTAATATATTTAATTATTATTTGCTGAGTCTGTAATTTTATAGTCATATATGTTCATATACGGTATTAACATTACGAAATATATCCAGGTGTTGGTGTGGGTGGGGGGATGGTGGGGGATAGGGTACTCACTGTTAGTTCTAGCTCAGTAGTATACTTGAATTTTCTTTATCCCATCGTAGGGTGCCTGGGTCAAGGGTGGGGCACTGGCTGGGAGAGGTTATGATGGGTTTTCTGGAAAGGAAGTGATGCCCCCTGGGAATAAGGGGGAAGATCTCCGTTTAAATATGTTTTATACCTTTTTTTACTATTTAGAAATAGTTTTTTTTATTATATTGATCTGAATGTACTAAAGAGCTTTTATTTTTGTGAATTTTATGTGCTCTATGCTCAGGATGTTTTGGATAAATACGGGTTTGTGTTGTGATCTGATGTTAACACATTCCGAGCATATATATCACTACTCAATATATGTGTTATCCATTGGATTTTTTTTTCTCTTGAATAATGTAAGAATTTTAATGATACACACTGATTAGTTGTAAGTTAGATGAGTAGTTAGTTGAGTTTTGTCTCTCTTGGTATTTCTGTTTTCTTGTTTGACAGATTTTGGTTATTATTTATTTATTTAAGATTTAACCGTATATCAATGTTTATACTTGGATTTTTTTTTTAGTTTTCTTTTGTAAACTTTTTAAAACATGTTAAAATTTTTAATAAAAAACAGTGGCCTCAATAAAAAGTGACCTATACAAGAAGAATGGATTGCACCTAAATTGGAAGGGGACTAATATACTGGCAGGGAGATTTGCTAGAGCTGCTTGGGAAGATTTAAACTAGTAATGTGGGTGGGTGGGACCCAGGGAGAAAGTGAGGAAAGAGATCAGTCAGAGACTGGTAAAGTTGGGAAAAGAAGCAAGTCAAACAGTCAGGGCAGGCAGGGACAAAGCAGAGAACGAGGCAGGATAGATAAATTAAATTGCATTTACTTCAATGCAACAGGCCCGACAGGGAAGGTAGATGAAGTCAGGGCATGGTTAGGAAGATGGGGCTGGGATATCATAGCAATTACAGAAACATGACTCAGGGATGGCCAGGACTTAATGTTCCAGGATACAAATGCTATAGGAAGGATAGAAATGGGAACAAGGGAGGAGAGGGAGTGGTGTTTTTGATAAGGGATAGTACTACTGCTGTATTTAGGGAGGATATTCCTGGGAATACATCCAGGTAAGTTATTTGTGTAGAACTGAGAACTAAGAAAGGGATGATTTGGAGATGCCGGTGTTGGACTGGGGTGTACAAAGTTAAAAATCACACAACACCAGGTTATAGTCCAACAGGTTGGACTATAACCTGGTGTTGTGTGATTTTTAACTAAGAAAGGGATGATCATCTTATTGGGATTGTACTATAAACCTCCCCAATAGTCAGCAAGAAATTGAGAAACAAATTTTAAGAAGATCACAGTTATCTCAGAATAATAGGGTGGTTATGGAAGAGGATTTTAATTTTCCAAACATAGACTAGGACTTTCTCAGGGTTTAGATGGACAGGAATTGTTAAGTGTGTACAAGAAAGGTTTCTGATTCAGTATGTGGATGTGCCTACTAGAGAAGGTGCAAACCTTGACCTACTCTTGGGAAATAAGGCAGGGCAGGTGACTGAGGTGTCAGTGGGGGAGCACTTTGGGGCCAGTGACCATAATTCTATTAGTCTTAAAATAATTATGGAAGAGGATAGACTGGATCTAAAAGTTAAAGTTCTAAACTGGAGGAAGGCCAATTTTGACAATATGAGGCAAGAGCTTTCAAAAATTGATTGGGGATGGAAATTTGCAGGTAAAGGGACAGCTGGAAAATGGGAAGCCTTCAAAAAATGAGATAACAAGAGTCTAGAGACAGTATATTCCTGTTAGGGTGAAAGGAAAGGCTGGTAGGTGTAGGGAATGCTGGATGACTAGAGAAACCTGACTAGGCACCTGTTCAGGTGTACCCTAGAATTCTGTGGGAAGCTAGGGAAGTGATTGTTGGGGCCCTTGCTGAGATACTTGGATCATCAATAGACACAGGTGAGGTGCAGGAAGACTGGAAGCTGGCGAATGTGGTGCCACTATTTAAGAAAGGTGGTAAGGAAAAGCCAAGGAACTACAGACCAGTGAGCCTGACATCGAAGGTGGGCAAGTTGTTGGAGGGAATCCGGAGGGACAGGATGTACATGTATTTGGAAAGGCAAGGACTGATTAGGGTTGGTCAACATGACTTTTTGTGTGAGAAATCATGTCTCACTAACTTGATTGAGTTTTTTGAAGAAGTAACAAAAAGAATTGATGAGGGCAGAGTGGTGGACATGATCTATTTGGACTTCAATAAGGCATTTGATAAGGTTCCTCAAGGTTAGCAAGATTAGATCACATGGAATACAGGGAGAACTAGCCATTTGGATACAGAACTGGCTCAAAGGAAGAAGAACAGAGTGGTGGAGGGTTGCTTTTCAGACTGGAGATCTGTGACAAGTGGAGTGCCACAAGGATCAGTGCTGGGTCCACTACTTTTTGTCATTTACATAAATAATTTGGATGTGAGCATAAAAGGTACAGTTAGTAAGTTTGCTGATGACACCAAAATTGGGAGGTGTAGTGGGCAGCAAAGAAAGTTATCTCAGAGTACAATGGAAATGATCTGATGGGCTAATGGGCTGAGAAATCTTTTATGCTCACATCCAAATTATTTATGTAAATGTCAAAAAGTAGTGGACCCAGCACTGATCCTCGTGGCACTCCACTGGTCACAGATCTCCAGTCTGAAAAGCAACCCTCCACCACTCTGTTCTTCTTCCTTTGAGCCAGTTCTGTATCCAAATGGCTAGTTCTCCCTGTATTCCATGTGATCTAATCTTGCTAACCTTGAGGAACCTTATCAAATGCCTTATTGAAGGTGAGAGGGGAAAGACTTAAAAGGGACCTAAGGGGCAACTTTTTCACACAGAGGGTGGTGCATGTATGGAATGAGCTGCCAGAGAAAGTGGTGGAGGCTGGTACAATGACAACGTTTAAAAGACATCTGGATGCATGAATAGGAAGGGTTTGGAGGAATATGGGCCAAACACAGGCAAATGAGGCTGGGACATTCAACCTCGGATCTTCGGGGAAATGTCCTCTAAGGCAGACTTTGGGACATAGAACAATGTAGAGTTGCCAAGCAGAGGCTGATAGCCATATTCAGTACTCATGAGGATGGCCTCAACTGGGGTCTTGGATTCATATCACACTGCAGGTGACCCCACCACATGACACACACACACACACACACTTGCACCCTCTCACAGGCATATACTCCCTCACACTCGCGCGCACTCTCTCAAGAGTGCGCACGCATGCACATACACACGTATGGGGTGATTTCGCATTTAGTCATAGTCATAGAGATGGACAGCATGGAAACAGACCCTTCAGTCCAACCCGTCCATGCCGACCAGATATCCCAACCCAATCTAGTCTCACCTGCCAGCACCGGCCCATATCCCTCCAAACCCTTCCTATTCATATACCCATCCAAATGCCTCTTAAATGTTGCAATTGTACCAGCCTCCACCACTTTCTCTGGCAGCTCATTCCATACACGTACCATCCTCTGTGTGAAAAAGTTGCTATGTAGTTCTCGCTTATATCTTTCCCCTCTCACCCTATACCTATGCCCTCTAGTTCTGGACTCCCCAACCCCAGGGAAAAGACTTTGTCTATTTACTCTATCCATGCCCCTCATAATTTAATAAACCTCTATAAGGTCACCCCTCTGCCTCCGACACTCCAGGGAAAACAGCCCCAGCCTGTTCAGTCTCTCCCTGTAGCTCAAATCCTCCTAACCTGGGAACATCCTTGTAAACCTTTTCTGAACCATTTGCAGATCTATTCTATTTTGTTCAAAAGGCACACAATCTGTCGACAATCAGTCAATGTGGCATTTCATATATTCCTACGTTGGAAATAAATCTGACTCCATATACAAACAGATTTGAAGCATGGCCTCAAACTTAAAATGCATTGTCTGACTTGAGGTGTCTCCTTTATTCTGATAAAACCTGAAGATATCTTGGGGCAGTGACTTGAAAGAAATTCTGGGATTTATATATGAATCAATTGAAACCTACACTTCCATTCTAACTGATTAAAGACATAATAGCTGCCAAGGTTTGTACAGTACATTCACATAAATTGTAAGACTCTTTGATGTTTTACTTATAAATTCTGTGTCTGATGTACTCTCTCTCACTAGCTACCTGAGGAAGGAGCGGGGGCTCTGAAAGCTTGCGGTTTCAAATAAACCTATTGGACTATAACCTGGTGTCGTGTGATTTTTGAAATAGATTAATTTAGGATATCTGGTGGGCATGGATGAATTGGACCAAAGGGTCTGGTTTTGTGCCATACATCTATATGACTCTATGTGGGGAAAAAACAATCTTGTTCACTAATATCTTTCAGGGAAGGACAACTACCACCCTCACCTGATCTGGTCTACGTGTGACTCCAAACCCACAGTAATGTAGTTGACTCTCAACTGCTCTCTGAAATAGCTTGAGACAAAAAAACTGTAGATGCTGGAATCCACAGTAGACAGGCAGGAGGCTGGAAGAACACAGCAAGCCAGGAAGCGTCAGGAGGTGGAGATGTCGACATTTCGGGTGTAACCCTTCTTCAGGACTCTGAAATAGCTTAGCAAGTCACTCTGTTGTATCAAATGCTCAGCAAATGGACAGCAGTGGTTCAAGAAGGCAGTTCATCACCATCTTTTGAAGGGCAACTAGGGAGGGGCAATAAATGCTGGCCCAGCCAGCGATGCCCACATCCCATGAGTGAATAAACAAAGGACAGCTCCCACAAACAGCTGTCTGGTCATGATCAAATCTATAGATTTTCTGTGGCTGTAGTTGGTTATTCTGTCAAACGCCCTTAAGAATCGGATATGTTTCAATGAGATCGCCTCTCGTTCTTCTGAACTCCAATAAAGTTCCAAGCTGTTTAGCCTTTGTTTATATGACAGTCCCTCCAGAACAAGGATTATCCCCCGTGAACTTTCTCTGAACTGCCTCCAATCAAAATTAAATGTATCCTTATATAAGGAAATCCAAACTGCCCACAGTACTCCCATACAGCTGCAGCAATTAGGACAAAATCCGAGGTAGGCTACTGAGGAGCGATGTCAGGAAAAGGGGAGCAGAAATCAGGAACTCTCTCCTTCAGAATACTGTCAAGGCTGCAATCAAATGAAACATTTCAAAGCGCTGACAGTTTTGAGTTTACGTCGGGTGGAGGATATGTGGGATCTTACCGTACATTACACAAGTGGCTCCACTTCAAGAAAAGTCCTAATTAGCTGGAAAGCACTTTGGGATGTGTGGAGGCTATCAAAAGGGCCACACAAACAAAAGTTTATTTATTTCTGTGCTTTGATGATTGTAAGCTGGAGATCATCCTGCCCCTGTTCTTACTTGCACCAGCTCTTGTTTCCCTATTGTCCTCCCATGCTCCCTGAGATAGGTTCACTCCCAACTGAACATCCTCACTCTAAAATTCTCATCCCGGATTCCCAATCCCGCTTTAGCTCCGGCCTGTAATCCCTCCCAATTCCTCAACCCTCCGAGATGTGACCACAGGAAGTCGGAGCAGAAGTAGGCCATTTGGCCCCTCAAGCCTGCTGCTCGGATTTATAACATCATGGCTGACCTGTTTGTGTTTCCACATTCCCACCTACTTTCAATAACTTTTGATCCCCCTGCCTAACAAGAATCTCCTTTCCTCTGCCTCTAAATTATTCAGGGACCCTCCCTCACCGCTTTCCAAGACAGAGTTCCAAAGTCGTGTAATCTTCGAAGAGAAAAAAAATTCCATTCATCTTAAAAGGGCAACCACTAACATTATAACAGTGGCTTCTAGTTCTGAACTCTCCCAGAATAGAAAGCATTCTTTGACTGTGACAAAGTCACCTAGACTCAAAACATTAAGTTGCTCTCTCTCCATGAATGCTGCTTGACTCACTGTGATCTCTAACATTTGTTGTTTTCAGTATAGATTCCAGCATCTGCAGTAATTTGCTCCAACTTCCTGTTCATCTCCATCTAGTCAAGACCATTTAGAATCTCAAGCATTTTGGGGCAACCTGGTGGCTCAGTGGCTAACGTTGTAGTCTCACAGCATCAGGGACCTGGGTTTGATTCCAGCCTTGGGTGACTGCCTGTGTAGAGTTTGTATGTTCTCTCCATGTCTGCATGGGTTTCTACCGGGTACTCCGGTTTCCTCCTGCAGTCCGAAGATGTGCAGGTTGGATGGATTGGCCTTGCTAAATTGCCCACAGTGTCCAGGGATGTGCAAGCTAGGTAGGTTTAGAGGGGTTACAGGGATGACGTGGGTTTGAGTGGGACACTCTAAAGCAGGCCAGTGCAGATTCGATGGACCAAACAACCTGTTTCCATACTGCAGCGATTCTAAATAACCCTCTACTCTTTTACACTCCAGTGGAAACAAGCTCAGCTTGTCCAATCAATCCTCTTAAAATAGCCCCCTCATTCCAAACGTTGATCTGGTAAACCTCCTCTGAATCATCCTCAATGCATTTGCATCCTTCCTTAAATAAGGAGGCCAAAACTGCACACAGAGTTCAAGATGTGGTCTCACCAATGTCCCGTATGACTAAAGCATAACACCCTTATTTTCAAATCCTCTACTAGATTAGATTACTTACAGTGTGGAAACAGGCCCTTCAGCCCAACAAGTCCACACCGGCCCGCTGAAGCGCAACCCACCCAGACCCATTCCCCTACACCTAACACTACGGGCAATTTAGCGTGGCCAATTCACCTAATCTGCACATCTTTGGTCTGTGGGAGGAAACCGGAGCACCCGGAGGAAACCCACGCAGACACGGGGAGAATGTGCAAACTAATGATGGACAACATCTAATTAGCATTTCTCAAATATCTGCATTCAGAGAATTTTAGCCACATTGGCATCCCTGATTTTAATTGCTCCACCACTATTGGCTAAGTGTGAGGTGATGTATTTTGGAAGGACTAATAAGGCAAGGGAGCACATGTTAAATGTGCTCCATAGGACCACAGGAAGTACAGAGGATCCAAGGATCAGTCGGGGATTAAGGATCACAGGGAAGGGCAGGAAACTACAGGAGATCAGCCATGATCTTAATGATTGGTAGAGCAGGTTCGAGGGGCTGAATAGCCCATTCCTGTTCACATTTCTTTTGGACTTAGGTTTAGATGAGCAGACAAGGCAATGGCCCTAACAATCTGGAATTCTCTCCCTAACCATTTGCCTTTAAGGAACTCCATAATACCAACTCGCTCAATGACCTGTCATCGCCCCTAAATACCTTCTTATGTGGCTCTTTGTCAAATTTTGTTTGGGACTGCAGCCGTTCCAGAAGGAGTTCATTATAAACTTTCTCAAGGGGCAACTGGTGACAGTTAAAGTATATGGGGCCAGCAAGTAATGCCTTAATCCCCATTGATAGAATAAGGAAAATACTCCTGTCTAGCGCCTGGGGATGTTTCAGTATATTAAAGGTGTTCCTGTTGTTGTTGTTGTTTTGATGATTCCCCCCACACCCCTGCCCCCACCCTATCCCATTTGTGTATCGGATCCTGCATCAGTGTAGTAATTAACCCTATAATTAGCTCTCCTTTCAACAAGAGAAATCCTCAGTCACTGTGGAGGATGCCATTTGGCTCCTTGCCCAGTTCAAACTCTTCCTGGGAACAATGCCAGAGGATGTTAACATTGCAACTGCACACTGTGGGTTCCAGCGGGTGACGTCACCGTGACTGCGAGCAATTGAAGACATAAACAAAGTACAACGTGTGTGTGTTTGAGAGAGAGAGAGAGAGAGAGAGAGAGAGAGAGAATATGCTCCTGGGAATTGTACACATCCATACATCTATCTCTGTTTCACCTCAGCACTCAGGAGATTCTTCGCTGTGCTTTTCCAAGATGGTGTGGGACTGAAAATGTCCTGGTTATAGAGATGTACAGCACGGAAACAGACCCTTCAGTCCAACCCATCCATGCTGACCAGATATCCTAACCTTATCTAGCCCCATTGGCCAGCACCTGGCCCATATCCTTCCAAACCCTTCCTATTCACATACCTATCCAGATGCCTTTTAAATGCTGTAATCATTCCAGCCTTCAACACTTCCTCTGGCAGCCCATTCCATACACACAATACTGTCTGTGTCAAAAAGTTGCCCCTTTTAAATTTTTTTCCCTTTCATGCCCCCGGGGTGGTGGGGATGCAGAATCTTACACTGCGGAGAAATGCCTGTGCAGACATCAGGTGAGAACAGGATTACTCATGACCGAGATGGTCCCCAGTGAGAGATCAGTCTGCCGTCACTCCACATTGCACATGAAAATTAGCCATGTGGACACATGCTGGCTATGAAACCGAAGAGACATGCTCAATTTTTCACAGATGACACTCTTTTTCCTGGTGATCTCCTAGACTGCTTAAAGGCACAAGCTCTGCAGTTTGGTGTGGAACTTTGCTGACTATTTCTTGTTTCCTGTCGATCCTGGACTTTTAGTGACTCCCAGGAGGAGGTGCCTGGTCACACTACTAAACACATCATGAATAATAGACTAGCTGGATTCTGACTGCTGGTCAGCTTAGCATTTTTCATAGCATCACAGACTGAGCATGGAAACAGACCCTTCGGTCCAGCTGGTCCATGCTGGCCGTGTTCCCAAATTAAACTAGCCCTACCTGCCTGTGTTTGGCCCATATCCCTCCAAACTTTTCCTGTTCATGAACGTACCCAAATGTCTCGTAACCATAACTGTACCCGCATCCACAACTTCCTCAGTTCATTCTACACACGAACCACTCTCTGGGTAAAAACGTTGTCCCCTCATGCAGTAATTCAAGAATGGGTAGAAGGTTTGGTCAGTCAGTTTGCAGATGACACAGCAGTAAGTGATGTGATAAATAGCACAGAGGAAAGCCTTAGGTTACAGGACAATATGGATGGGTTGGTCAGATGGACAGAATATTGGCAAATGGAATTTAATCATGAAAAGTGTGAGGTGATGCATTTTGCGAGGATTAATATGGCAAGGGAGCACGTGGCGAATGGTAAGACTATAGGAAATACAGAAGATCAAAGGATAAGGACTGAATGGATCAGTTGGGGAGTCAAGGGTTATGAGAAAGGGTAGGACAGTGGATTTGAGGAGTGTCAGATCAGCCATGATCCTTGTGATTGTCCTGGCTCTAAGGGCCAAACAGCCTACTCCTGTTCCTATTTTCTTATGGACTTTTGTTTAGATGAGCATTTAAACTCCAGAGCAGACAAAGCTATTTGCCCAGTACTGGAAATGGGAGTAGAATAAATGGATGCTTGATGACTGGCATTGACATGTTGGGCCGAAAGGCCTTTCTCTGTGCTGCAAAACCCTAAGGTTCTAAACTAGATCCAGAGGAAATTACATTCAATGAGTGCAAAGTAAGTTAAAGACAGATCAAGATGAGAAGAGCAATTCTTTGCTCATGGAGTTCAGGATAGTTGGGCAGTTTCAATACAAACAAATCCACAGACATAAAGACTTGAGTAAAAGATATTTATCTCAATGATGGCAACAACAACTTTATTTTTATGGAACCTTCTATGGAGCAAAACATCCTAAGGCACTTCAATGCATACATGTTGTTTTAGTACTGAAGCAGTCCATGTTGCTATGCAGCAAGACCTGGACAACATCCAGGTTTGGAAAGATGAAGAGCTTATACTCAAAATGTCGACTCTCCTGTTCTGCAGGATGCTGCCTGATTGGCTGTCCTTTTCCAGCACCACCCGTTTTGACCCCTAACATCCAGGTTTGCACCAAGTATACACACAGAGGGGGGTGTATATATGGAACACGCGATCAGAGGAAGTAGTAGAGGCATTACAATCACAACTTCTAAAAAAACACATTTGGACAGGCATTTGGATGCGTATATGAATAGGAAGGGTTTGGAGGGATATGTTCCAGGTGCTGGCAGGTGGGACTAGATTGGGTTGGGATATCTGGTCAGCATGGACGGGTTGGATCGAAGGGTCTGTTTCCATGCTGTACATCTCTATGACTCTATGACAGAAGCATGGATAGGTAAGTTTAGAGGGTCATGGCTGAAAATGTGTTGCTGGTTAAAGCACAGCAGGTTAGGCAGCATCCAAGGAACAGGAAATTCGACGTTTCGGGCCAGAGCCCTTCATCAGGAAGGGCTCTGGCCCGAAACGTCGAATTTCCTGTTCCTTGGATGCTGCCTAACCTGCTGTGCTTTAACCAGCAACACATTTTCAGCTGTGATCTCCAGCATCTGCAGACCTCACTTTTTACTCTTAGAGGGTCATGGGCCAAAGGCAGGCAAATGGGATGAGTTCAGTTTAGGAGACTGGTCGGCATGGACAGGTTGGCCTGTTACAATGCCGCGTACCTCTATGAGTCTATAACTATAAGTAAAACTCACGTCACACACATTCAACACAATGGCCTTTTCCAACAACAGAGAATCCAACCATCACCCCTTCATTTTCAATGGCGTTACCATCACTGAATGCCCCACTATCGATATCCTGGGGTAACCATTAACCAGAAACCAAAGTGGACTTGCCATATAAATACAATGTTACGACAGAAGGTCAGAGGCTAGGAATCTAGTACTGAGTAACTTGCCTCCTGATTCCTTAAAGTCTGCCCATCATCCAGAAGGCCAAAGCCAGGAGTATGATGGGATACTCCCCACTCGCTTGGATAGGTGGAGCTCCAACAACACTCAAGAAAAATGACACTTTCCAGGACAAAGCAGCCCGCTTGACTGGCCTCCTATTCACTACCTTCAACAGACATGCCCTTGGACCAAAGTGGCAGCAGTGTGTACCATCTACAAGGTGCACTGCAGGAATTCATCAGTGCTTCTTCAACAGCATCATCCAAACACACAACCTCTATCACCTAGAAAGACAAGAGCAGCAAATGGAACTCTGTGCAAGTTCCCCTCCAGCCCACACACCATTCTGACTTGGAAATATATTGCAATTCCTTCGCTATCGCTGGGACAAATCCTGCAACTCCCTCCCTAATAGCACTTGTGGGTATCCCTGAAACCAAGGATTTCAGCAGTTCAAGAAGGCAGCTCACCATCACCTCCTGACGGGCAATTAAAGATGGGCAACACCACGGATGTCCAAATCCCTTGACTGCATTTGTTAAAATGCTTCAATGTTCAAGAGGTAGATTTAAAGAACGTTACAATGATGGTGAGAGGGGTACAGGGTGTAGCAGTGTTTTAGGTCCAGATAGATAAAGTAAGGAACAATGAAAATGGAGGAGAGAAGAAGCCATTATTGGAACAGTCGAGATGGATTGAACAATTTAAAAACTAAGGAGGGCAAGGCCATGGAGGAACCTGAAAATTTCAAAACTGAGGCTTTTGTGGACTGGAGGTCAGTAGATCAGCCAGTTTTGGGGTGATGCATCAGCAGAATTTGAACTAATCTTAGGGATTTGGAAAAGGGACTAACTAACTGTTCATGGGATGTGGGTGTCTCTGGTAAGACCAACATTTGTATCCCATGCCTAAGTGTCCTTGAAGTGAGTGGCTTGCTCGGCCATTCCTGAGGACAGCTATGAATTAACCACACTGCTGTGGGCCTGGAGTCACACACAGACCAGATCAGGTAAGGTCAGCAGATTTCTTTCCCTAAAGGACACTAAACAACCAGATAGGATCTCAGAGTAATTGATAATGGTTTCACACACACCATACTCAAGGAGTGAATTATTAATTCAACTTAAATTCCCCCAGCTGTTATGGGATTTGAACTCACATCCCCAGACATTAGCATGGCCAGTGGGTACCTAGTGCAGCAACATTACCACAAACCCCCTGTCACTCCATGAGGCAACACAGCGATGAAGGAGGCCATTCAATTCCTATGCCAGAAGCCACTCTTTCTTGAAGAGCTACTCAATTAAACCTGCACCTCTGCCCTTTCCCAACAACTTGGCAAATCTGGTTTCGTTTTCAACCTTATTCTGATTCACTTTCGAAAAGCTGCCAGAAAATGTGTGTCCACCTTTCAGGCAATACTCTCCTCATTATCAAACGTCGCAGTGGGAATCAAATCTTCGCATCTCTCCTTGGTCTTTCTGCCAATTATTTTGGATGCACCCATGGTTGTCAACCCTCCTACTAATGGAAGCAATTCCTCCCGAACAAAATGCTGTACAATTTTATGAATTTCTTTAAATCTCTATTAACAATAAATTATAGTCATGAAATGACATGGTGAGATAATAAGAGCAAATGTTTTTGCCTGAAATCCCCATGTTCTTTAGCTACAGAATAAAAAAAAACTGCTTAAATGTTTGGCTAACACAAGTAGAGAATAATTTCAGATGCATCAATTATCAGACACCATCATCATCCCACGATCTATAAATAATAATGACCAAATATCCAAGAGTGGTCTTGTGGGTTAAATATTCAGAAACCAATTGAAGTGTGGTTCTTGTCTGAAACTCCCTTCCCTAATGCATTACTCTTTCACAATGAGTCTCCAGTGGCTGGTATTTTGATGCAGAAGAATGAACCAGATGCTCTCTCTCTTTGGGAGTTCATTCGGCTTTCTTCCTCTCTACCTCAGGCACTCTGGCAAACAATACTTCTATCTGGCCAGGCTATCCCCCATGACTGAGACATCAACTGTCTCCCCAAACCCCATCTTGCAGCTTCCATTCTTCCTTCTGCTGACTCTGATCTACCCCTGGAATTTCCTATTCCTACGGTCGTTGACCTGCTGGGATTCTCTTTTTGCTGCCCTAACCCAGTGGGAATCCACTGCTCTTAATTCCTTCTCCTTCCCTGATATATTGGAGACCTCCTTCCTCCAGGTCCTGATTCCCTGGAGATCCCCTTTCTCCTGCGCCTGACCTACAGAGATTTCAGTTTCTCTTGACCCTGGATTCTCTTCCTCCTGCTCCATTACAGGCAACAGAATCTTTCACCACATAACTGTACTCCTGTCAAACTCACTTAATAATCCAGTGTTGTTCTCTGCTCAATTTCAAAAATCACTTCTAAAAGCTACCTAGATGTATGTACACACACATGTACCATATTTACACAATGGCGCACTTACATATACACACAGCCACATACAGACACACAAATATCATATATGCATAATCTTGCACAGAGAAATATCTCTGTCCCTTTCTATCTTTCTCTCTCACACACACATACAAATGACATTATCAAAATACAATCAGCATTAAAAATAAGATCATTTTGCAAAATAATGAGCTCCCAGCTACCCCGTTAATGAATTCAATGCTGCATTGTGGAAGGACCTCTTCCACAATAAGGATACCTCGTTTACAAACTTCACTCCCTCCCCACCATTGTTTTTCAAGTTATACAATGCTCACACAAAAATTCAGCATTAAAAAGCGCTGGGAGATAATTAAAAAAACTAAAACATTTCTGAACGGCCCTGCAGCCCGGGATCAGAGCAAAGCGACAGATGGTAAACAGGACCGTACTTTACATTGAAAATGCAAATAGCAGCTCAATGCCTAAACAAAAAGAGGACACCCTCACTCACAATCTGTTGTACTGCAATCAGATTCAATGCAGCAGCACACCTTCTGTCAATCAGCATGGCCTCATTTCACAGACACAGCCATTAAATTAATATTATTAAACAATCCCCTATTCTGTACAGCCGGGTCTGCAGGGCATTCCTCCCAACCATCATTTCCCATCTCCACTGTCTTTGTGGGCAATGGCATCGCAAACGATGGTGAATCCCCAGCCCCTCCTCCATCTGGCTATTTGCTACCCAGCATTGCCTTGCAGCCCAATCACAGAAGATGGCACAGTGCAGACTGTGGTCCACCCAACATCGTTGCCAACCACACGTACTTACTGGCACACAATAACCAGGTTGACACTCCTAGGACTGAGGGAGGAACATGCTGCAGCAGGTTTCATCTTCCATCAACAACCTCAGCTTATGCAAGCACCCAGCCTGACTATAAGCATGACACTGCACCATGTGAGGAGATATTAAGTCTAAGGAGATATAAGGAGCAGGAGTAGCCATCTGGCTGCTCGAACCTGCACTGCCATTCAATAAGATCATGGCTGATCTCTCTCTGGCCTCCACTTCCCCACCCTCTCACCGTAACCCTTAATTCCTTTACTGTTCAAAAAATTATCTTTCTTAGCTTTAAAAACATTTACTGAAGAAGCCTCAACTACTTCACTGAACAGGGAATTCCACACATTCACAATCCACGAGTGAAGAAGTTCCTACTCAACTCAGTCCTAAATCTGCTCCCCCTTATTTTGAGGTTATACCCTCTTGTTCTAGTCTCACCTGCCAGTAGAGACATCCTCCCTGCTTCTATCCCATCCATTCCCTTCATAATTTTATATGTTTCTAGAAGATCTCTCTTTATTCTTCTAAATTCCAATGAATATAATCCCAGTCTACTCAGTCTCTCCTCATAAGCCAACTCTGTCAACTCCGGAATCAACCTGGTGAATCTCAGATGACCAAAGGCTTGATCAAGAAAACCTTCCATCCACTGACTCCATCTACACTTCTCACTGCTTCCAGAAGGCAGCCAACATCAAGGACTCCTCCCACCCTCGTTGTAATCTCTCCTAACCTCTCCTGGTTGGCAGAAGACACAAAAGCTTAAACACATGTACCAACAGGTTCAAGAACAGCTATCTTCCTGCTGTTGTTAATGGATCTCTCAAATCTAATGTCGATCTTGCTTTCTGTGTACCTTCTCTGCAGCAGTAACCTTGTATTCCTCGCTCTGTTCCATCACCATGTGATCTTTGCATGGTATCACCTGCACGCTAAATGAAACTTTTCACTGTACCTAGGTACACGTGACAATAATAAATCAAATCTAATCAAAAAAGACAGGGATCACCCTTTATTTATGACAGACATGAGGAGATTTGTTTCTCTCTCAGACGGTAGTCAATTTGATTACTACAGATGATTGTCATTATGGGGTCATTATGTATATTCAAGGTTGAGACAGATTTTCAATCATTAAAGGAATCAAGGTGTATGGGGTAAAGGCAGGAAAGTGGAGTTGAGGATCTCACTGAATGGCGGAGCAGACTGCAAGGGCTGAAGGACCTCCTTCTGCTCCTGTGTCTTATGATCTATAAAGGGGTAACTTTTAAAGAGTGTCTTAAGGTGAAAGGTTGCAGGTTGGGGGAATTATAGGCAACTCAGAGCACAGCCAGCACCAGTGGGACAATTACAATTGGTGATGCCCAAAGGCCAGAGTTAGAACAGCACAGATATCTCAGAAGAGATGACAGAGATAGGGAGCAGTGAGGCAACGGAAGGAGATGAATTCAAGGGTTAGAATTTTTGAATCTTAACCTTACTTAAGGAGCCATTGTAGGTCAGTGAACACAACCAGGATGAGAGGGGATTTGAGACTTGCTGCAAATTAAGGCATGGACGATAGTGTTTTGGGTGGCCTCAAGTTTTAGGGAGAGTAGATTGTGGAAGACCAGCTGGGAGTACCCTCAGATAGTCAAGTCCAGAGGTAAGGAAGGCAGAAAAGAGATTTCCAGCAGCAATAGCCTTATCCAGGATTGAGGTGGAGAAATATGGAGGTGAAACAGGAAGTCTTATTGATAGTACGCATGTGTGGTCATCTAAAAGTCAAATGTCACACTAAGGATGAAATCGAGGTTACTTTGGTGGATGGGAACCAAGCGGGAGCAATGATTAATCTTGCCCTTTTTGAGATGCTAATATCTCCCTCAGACCCAACACTATTCAGAGCAGAAACAGTAAACTGCTGGAGAAACTCAGCAGGTCTGGCAGTGTCTGTGGAAAGAGAAACAAAGTAAACGTTTTGATTCCAGTGACTCTTCTTCAGAACCCTTCTTTCTCCAGCAACTTTTGTTTCAGATTTCCAGTGTCTGCAGCTCTTTGTTTCGTTGCATTATCATTAAAAACCGATGATCCGGTCGTGGTCACTTTGCTGTTTGTGGGAGCTTGCTGTGCCATGCACAAGCTGGCTGCTGCATTTCCCAAATTACAACATTGGCTCCACTTGAAAAGCACTTCATTGGCTTCAAAGCATTTTGTGACATCCTGAGGTTATGAAACCCAGGAACCGTGGAGGGAACAAAAGATGAACTTTGCCCTCATTATTTCTTTTTATAATTTCTGTGCATAAAATGGCGCTGAATTGTGGCGACTTATACACATCTCACTGTACTTTCATAAATACAGTGACAATAAATTGCTATTCTAGTCTATGTAAATGCAACTTATGTCTTTGTTCTAGGGATCACTGGATCACAATCTTGAGTGTGAGCCCTCGATTCAGTTTCACTCAATAATCTAGTGAAATGCAGCCTAAAGCAGCTCTCCTATGACTGTGTAACCCCTCCCCCCACTTTCCACTTTTTTCACTGCAGTCACCTAACCTAACAATTAACCTTCAGTGTTCCATATTGATGAATACAATAGTAGTTGTGGCTCAGTGATAGCTATCTCATCCTCCCCCTGGTATAAGCCACTGGTTGCCAGTTCAATTCCCACTCTACAGGCTTTGGACTGGAAAACAATCTGCCAATGAATGTGGGAGGTGTTGCCTTTCAGGTGAGATAGTGAACTAAGACCCATCCCCCAACACAGACCGTGTGAAAGAATCATTGGTGTTACTTCAAAGAAAAATCAGACAATTGCATCCTGGCCAATATATGTCCCTCGATCGATGATCCAAAAGCTGATGATCACATTGCTATTTGTGGAAATTCTCTGTGGAAATTGTGTTCACTGCCATAAGAATGATCACACATCAAAAAAGCTACAACATTGGCTATAAAACACTTCAAAACGTTGTTGGAGTGACTCAGTGGTTAGCACTGCTGCCTCATAGCATCCGGGATCTGGGTTCAATTCTACCCATGGGTGACTGTCTGAGTGGAGTCTGAGCATTCTCCCTATGTTTGTGTGAATTTCCTCCGGGTACTCTGGTTTCTTTCCAATCTAAGGATGTGCGGGTTAGGCGGAATGGCCATGCTATAGAGTCCAGGGAAGTGCAGGCTATAGCTGGGTTAGCCATGAGAAATGCAAAGTTACAGGGATGGGGTGGGTATGGGTGGGATGCTCTGCAGAGGGTCAGTGTGGACTTGGTGGGCTGAACAATCTACTTCCATCCTGTAGGGATTCTAAGTGCTATACGAATTCAAATCTATTTTCCCTTAACTACTGAATGTGGAGATAATTTGTTTGCCCTTCTGTCTGTTTGTCTGCAAACAATGTGTCTCAGAAATTAATGGATGGACTTTAACAAAACAGATGGGGTAATGGACAGGAAGAACAGATGTAGTTTCTGGTGATAATGTGGAATTAAATCCAGACCCTGCCATGATTTAAAGGAACTATTAACGCTGGGAAATAGAGCAAAATGACTTCTTAAAAATGTATGGGGTTGCTAGATTTAAAATCTTATTTTAGAATGCAGTTAATTGCCTAACACGCTCAGGAGATCTGGCAGCACCTGTGAAAAGGGAAGAGAGATCCCATTTCAAGTTCAGTGACCCTTCTTGTTGATTGACTCATTTCCTGTGGTGCAATTGTCACAGCCAAAATGTGAGCAGAGTTTTCAGATCAGGTTTTTTCCCGGATATATAAAGCCACCATAGTGAGATGGAAACTCTTGGATGTAGGTTTGCTCGCTGAGCTGGAAGGTTCATATAAAAAAAATACTGTGCAAGGACTGTAACAAATACTACATTGGACAAACAGGCAGAAAACTAGCCACCAGGTTACATGAACATCAACTAGCCACAAAAAGACATGACCCTCTCTCACGAGAATCCTCACATATGGATGAGGAAGGACACCACTTCGACTGGGACAACACATCCATCCTAGGACAAGCCAAACAAAGAAATGCACGAGAATTCCTAGAAGCATGGCATTCCAACCAGAACTCTATCAACAAACACATCGAGTTAGACCCCATCTACCAGCACCTGAGAAAAGGAACAGGAAGTGACTTCACCACAAGAAGTAACATCACCAATCCAAAGAAACCCAAAAACATAAATAGAATGCAAGAATTTTCAGCATTGCTTTGCCTGAGGCCCACTGAAGATGTTACCTAGTAGGGTAACGAAACACCTGGAAATGAACCTTCCAGCTCAGCGAGCAAATCTACAACCTGAGCTAAGACCTACGGAAGCTCTGAATAAAAATAATAATTTTTTTCAGATTTATCATTAAGAGGACATCAGCCAGGTCTCTATAAGCCTCAAAGAAGAGTTTTTATAATGACAATAATGTTGTGTTAGCAGTTCGGTGCTGGTGCTTATATTGAGTACCCACTTCCCTTGTTTTGTGCATGACTCAGACCAAAAACAGCAGGGACAAGCTAGTATTTGGCCAAGGTTTTTATACAGCCCTTGTCAAGACCCACCAAGAACATTGTGTTCTGCTTTAGAAACCATACCTTTAGAAAGGCCTAGGGATTAGACATAGTGCAGATTCACCAGAAGATACCGAACCTAATAGGATGAATTATGACAGCAGTTTGTATGAACTTGGTTTACACTTCCACAAGAATGGAACACTGAAAGATTATTGTACTGATGTACTTAAAATGTTAGAAGGATTTACGGTTTGATAAAAATCATGCATAGGGTAAATAGACAAGGTCTCTTCCCTGGGGTGGGGAGTCCAGAACTAGAGGGTATTGGTTTAAGGTGAGAGGGGAAAGATATAAAAGGGAGCTAAGGGGCAACTTTTTCATGTAGAGGGTGGTACGTGTATGGAATGAGCTGCCAGAGGAAGTGGTGGAGGCTGGTTCAATTACAACAGTTAAAGGGCATCTGGATAGGAAGGGTTTAGAGGGATCTGGGCCAAGTGCTGGCAAATGAGACTACATTTATTTAGGATATCTGGTCACATGGACAAGTTGGACCGAAGGGTCGGTTTCATTCTCTACATCTCTATGATTCTATGACTCTATAAGTAAAGGTTATGTATTTCCTCTCAAGTTATTTGGTATACAGAACTTGAGTATCACTGAAAAATACTTTTGTTGATACTTTCATCTTATATCCATCAGGGCAACTTACAAGAATAGCGATGTAAAGGGAAGAATGTTTTTATACTGTGTAAGAGTGTAATTTGTCAAAACTTTTCACCTTGCACTCATCAGAACGATTCTTGTACTGTATCAACATTTTTAGATTTTTAGATTAGACTAGATTAGATTACTTACAGTGTGGAAACAGGCCCTTCGGCCCAACAGGTCCACACCGACCCTCCGAAGCGCAACCCACCCAGACCCATTCCCCTAAGTTTACTCCTTCACCTAACACTACAGGCAATTTAGCATATTTTATTTCCCTTAAATTGGTTTTCTTGCAAACTGTCCTGATAGAATCCCTACAGTGCAAAAATAGGCCATTTGGCCCAACAAGTCCACAATGACCCTCTGAAGTATAACCTAACCAGACCCATTCCCCATGAAGAGCTTACGTTCAAAACATGGACTCTCCTGCTCCTCGGATGCTGCCTGACCGGCTGTGCTTTTCCAGCACCACATTCTTCGACTCATTCCCCTACCCTACTACTCTATATTTACCCCTGACTAAGGCACCTAACACACCCCTGAAAATCATAGGCAATTTAGCATGGTCAATTCACCTAAGCTGCACATCTTTGGATTGTGGGAGGAAACCAGAGCACCCCCATGCAGACACTGGGAGGATGTAAAAACTCCACACAGACAGTCACCAGAGACTGGAATCAAATCCGGGTCCCTGGCACTATCAGTCAGCAGTGCTAACTACTGAACCACTGTGTCATGAGTGCAAGACAAAAGGTTTTGATAAAATGTGACCTTTATTCAGAATTATTTCCTCTTAGAAGCAAAATCCAGGGAAAGATGCCATTTTAAAATTAGAGTTGGGCCATTTTGAGGTGAAATCAAAAATAAAATTCACACAAAGAGTAGTAAAAATCTGGAACTCATTTCAAAACTTTGCAAGTGTTGCGAAAAATTAAATTTTCGACATTGAGGTCAATGTTTGACCACTAAAGGAATCAGGGAAGATGGAATAAAAGCAGATGAGGTACAAACAGCCAGGATCTGAATGAATAAGGTCCATGGTCTTGTTCTTCATTTCTTAAATATTGCCTTCTCATTGATGATCCTCCAAAGGATGATTAGAATGAGGAACTCACTATCACATGGAATGGGTGAGGCGAACAATGCAGAGGACTGTTAAGGAGACAGGAGATGAACGCATGAAGGAGCGAAGAATGGAAGGATATTCTGTTTGGGTTTGATGAAGAGGATACCAGGAAGAACATGAAGCACATATAAACACCTCCACCATTAGAAACCACTTTGGCTGCCTGGCCCGACTATGAGCTCTACATCTGTGCAACTGGGACACAATAACAGTGAACAGACACTGCTGGCTTTACTTTGTTGCCTTCTCCCCTTCACTCAATCTTGTCTTTTACCTAATGTGGCTCACTCAGCATTTTGAACATTCAGGACAAGATGGCTCAGTGGTTAGCACAGTTACCTCACAGCACCAGGGACCTGGGTTTGATTCCTGCCTCAGGCAACTGCCTGTGTGGAGTTTGTACATCCTCCCTGCGTCTGCGTGGGTTTCCTCCAGGTGCTCAAATTTTCTTCCTCAGTCAAAAAATGTGCAAGTTAGGTCACTTGGCCATACTAAATTTTCTTACAATGTGCAGGCTAGCTGGATTAGCTACAGACAATGCAGGCTAAGGGGGTGGGTCTAGGCTGGATGTTGTTTGGAGGGCTGGTGTGGACTCGATATCCTGCTTCCACACTCCAGGGATTCTGTGATATCCCAATTCCTCCCCCCAAAGCAGGAGAGACACCAAATTGGACGGCCAGGAAGTCTATTGGGATTGCCATGGATCTTCCAGTGAGTAAAGAGAGCATTTCGGGAAGTGGGATTGCTCCTGTTTGATGGTGCCTGTCTGTTCATGCTCATTGTAACATCAGGGTGAAGAAAGTGAGGAAGAAACATGGCATTGCCCTGCTCATCCTAAATGGAGCACCAAGTGGCTGAGGACAGGATCACAGGGAGCATCAGAAGACAAGGCACGTTCCCCAAGCATGTTGTTTTCATGTGTGTTACAACCTGCGCAGGTGACACTGCCACTTTTCACAGTCATCACTTCCACCGATGCCGCCACCTCCCCCCCCCCCCCCCCCCCCCCCAACCTCCCCGCGACTCCCCACCTCCCCTCCCCGGGTACCTCCAGCCTGTGTTGGCAACCCAATGAATTCAGAATAATCAAAAAGTCCCCACAGCTTTACTTGGAGAGGATTATTTACACAGGACGGTAATTACAAATTTGCTTGAGCCCAAGTATAAAATGTATCGATTTGTTTTAAACAAAAAAATGAAAAAAAAACATTAAAATATTGAGGAAAAGCAAACATGAAAAGAGATAAAGTGAAATGGGAACATCTGGTAAAAGCAAACAGCTTTTGTTAACAGTCCGCTTGCAATTCGAACATCCAGCCCAGTGATTTTCCAACTGCTAATGGACAATCAAACCCAGGAAAATATTTGCTGTCTCCCATCAAACCCACTCCATTCCCCGTTCAACAACAAAAGCATGAAGAAGGCAAAATACAACTGGGAGGAAACCTGCTCGCATTCTTCCAGCGATCACTCACAGGACATGCACTCCTACATCTTGTGGCCATGCCCATCGTTAGCAAAAAAAGTAACAACCTCAGAGTACTCTTAACCCAACAACACCTTGCACAGCTAGGGGTCTGATCTGGGAAAGATTTGCATTTATATTGTAACCTCACAGCACTTCACATAAAACAAGTCATTTCTGAAAGGTAGTTGCTGGCCATTTAGGCAGGACAGAAAATGGTACAGTACAGAAGGAGGCCATTCAGCCCATCACGTTTTGTGAAAAGTTTAATTATTTCACTCTCCTGCACTTTCTACACAGCCCTGGGAATTTCTGCTCTTAAAATACTCTGAAATGTCCCTCTATTTGTCACTTGGAGTCATCTTAAGTCTCTGTCCTTCTCCAATTGAAATAGGCTCTCTCTAACTGGTTAGTTCAGTTGGCTGGATGGCTGGTTTGCGATGCAGAGTGACGCCAACAGCGTAGATTCATTTCCTGCACTGGCTGAAGTTATCATGAAGGGTTCTCCCTCTCAACGTCTCCACTCGCCTGAGGCACGGTGACCCTCAGATCAAACCACTACCAGTTGTCTCACTCTCTCTCTCACGAAAGAGCAGTCCTATGATCTTGTAAAACTGTTGTGACTTTACCTTTAGAGATGTTTCTTAAGGCTAAAGGGATTAAAGTACAAGGGGAGAAAGCAGAAACAGGGTGTTTAGTTTGATGATCATATTCAATGGGGTAGCAGGCTCAGAGGGCTGAATGGCCTACTCCTGCTCCTATTTTCCATGTGCAATTTAGAGCAGGTGGGTGTGAGTTTTGGATTACAGCACCAAATGAATACAGGTAAGGGCAGGGTTGAGTAATGTTACAGACATAGAGATAGGCAGTCCCGATGGTGGCACAGATATACAGGAGGGAAGCACATCTCTGGGTCAAGGGTTGTGAAAGGTCTGGCATCAGGGTCTGCAATGGAGAGGGGAGGTCCCAGAGCTTCACGATCACTTCAACTGATTTTTCAAACTGAATTCATAGCAGCTTGAGGACTCAAATATCGACTGTATTGTGGTGGAATGTAAACTCACATACTCGACATCAATAGTCCAGGACCTTGGATTGCTGGCAGAGTAGCACAGACACTGTACTACAGCAACGTACTGGCAGGGGAAAAAAAAGAAAAAAAAAACTTTCTGTTAACTATGTAAAGCAAGTGCACTGCCTTCTTTTGATATCTGTAGAATAAGGGAGCGGCGTTGGCACTGTATTGAAATTAATTTGCAAGAATTTGTAGATGCCTTTCATTCATCTTAATCCCCATAGAATTTCACCCCCTTTTGCAGCGAGATATCAACATAAGTGCCAAAACCATTTGAAAAATAATCATGTTTTTTTTGTGTATTCATGGACGTCCACAAGATTATGATACATAGACCAACACGCATTGAGATAGTCACAGTGAAGAATTTTTCTGAAACCATTCCAAGGCTTCACACACACACACAGATGAGGCATATGGCCACCAATTCAGGAAGGAACAGTCAAAGATCAGAATTTTAAATGTAACGGTTGAATTACAAGGTGCCAATATGCACACAGATAGCAGGTGAGGGATAGAGGGCATCATAGGTATGACGGAGTTCAGGGCAGGTTGAAGTTACCAGAGAAGAGAGAGCGAAGGAACTAGCAAGCATGGGTGAATCTACTGGCGATGAGGGTTTAGTCAGTAACAGGGTAGAAATGGGCAACATTATAGAGGTAGAAGAAAAAGACATTTAAAAGTGCAAAGCAGTGAGAAAGTAATAGGTATTATAGTGGAAGCTTCCTCAGATCAATAACAATTGACAAGATGCTTTGCATTAGAGTCTAGTTGGCTGGACAACAGGGTAAAGGCCATTAAAGGTCATTGACCTGCTTCCACTAAAACCAAATGATGGAAGTGACATGTTATTCCTTGTATAGTACACACTCAAAGTAACAACATCAGCAATGTGTCATGGCATCAAGACCATAGACTTGTGAAGGCCACTGTACCTGAATCCACACAGTCACACTCGCCTCTGATCACTGCTGACTGCGGTACCAACTGAATTGCTACACTGAGAGCAGACAGTGCTGACATAAACACAGCAGGAGTCAGAGGTCTCTAGACTCCATTCCAATCAAAATCACTACCTTTGTTGATTAATAGCAAGGTCAGCACTTTTGACTGTTCAGAGGTGAAACTGAACAAGCTGCATTTGTGCAGAACTTTTAAGTCATTAAATGTCCCAAAGCACCTCAACGGATTAATTACCAAGCAAAATATGAAACCCAGCCACATATTAGATCAGGGAACCAAAAACTTGATCAACCAGGTAGATTCTAATGAATGTTGTAAAGGATAACAGAGAGTTGGAGTGATGCAGTGATGGAATTTCAAGGCTTGGAGTCTAAACAATTGCAAGCAGGATCACCAATGGTGGCCATTATTTATCCATAGTTAACATTACAATCAGTGTTTACCTCTTCATTGCTATTTGTGGGAGTTTGCTGTGCACAAATTGGCTGCTCTTTCCTACACTACAACTGTCATTCACTTTCAAACTATTCCATTGCCTAATATGAATGAAATTACATAAATAGAAGACATTCTGAATTTCTATTGGGTAGAGGCAGCAATTTGAGCAACTGTAAAGTAGATGATAGAAAATTAACTTCAATGGAAAAAAGGGGAAATTGGCAAATAAACTCTCTATTAATTATTGCTCATATTACACTATTCCACAAAGTCAAGATCCACCACATTATGAGGGCACTGTAGTTCGGTTATGTCAACTTTAAAAGTAAAAAGCTTGTATTAGTACAGGTCACCACAGGGTAGCCAGATTATTTGAAAAGAAAGCATCATCCTTTCAGAAAAGAATCTTATCATTATGTGGCTCCAGTGCCCCCATTCCCAGGAGGCAACGGCGCAATGCTTTATTGCTAGACTATTCATCTGGAGACTCAGCTAATGCTCTGGGCAGCTGAGTTCAAATCCTGCTAAGACATGAAACCATTGTTGATTGTTATGAAAAACCCCATCTGGTTCACTGATGCCCTTTAGGGAGGGAAATCTGCCATCCTTACCTGGTCTGGCCTACATGTGACTCAATTGCCTCTGGGCAATTAAGGATGGGGAATAAATTCTGGCCTAGCCAGAAATGCCTCCATAAGGTGAGGTGGGGGGCAGATGAAGTCTCCAGTTCTAGTGGTTGACACTCAACTGCACATAATGGAGAATGTGTGAACAGAAGGGTAGATTAGATTCCCTTCAGAATGGAAACAGGCCTTTTGGCCAAATAAGTCCACACCGACCCTCCGAAGAGTAACCCACCCCGACCCTATATTTACCCCTGCCTAATGCACCTAACATTACAGACAATTGAGCGTGGTCAATTCACCTGATGTGCACATCTTTGGATTGTGGGTGGAAACCAGAGCACCCGGAGGAAACCCACGCAGACACGGGGAGAACGTGCAAACTCCACACAGACAGTTGCCCGAGGCTGGAGGCGAACCCCGGGTCTCTGTGAGGCAGCAGTGCTAACCATTGAGCCACCGTGCTACCCCTCCGCCCTGTGATAGGACTAAGGGAAGGACAGATGGGAGTACATCAGCAAGCGCCTGTTGGGTCAAATGGCCTGTTTTCTGTACTGTGTAACTTCAATGCAATGCCACGTAAAGGGGTTACATGAAGACAGCTATTTTTTCAGGGTCAACAGAGAAGGCCCTTTAGTTCTGGCTTTTCCCAAACCTTGAGAATGAATTAAATAAAATTTATTGCATTAATGGAGACTATTGCACTTTGCCAGTCATGGAGGTTATAGTCACACAGCAAAGGGTGCATCTAATTCATGTTGACTCATTTAATTAGCAGGTTGACATTCGCACAGTTTTGTATGACCCATGAGATCTAGGATGGATTTAGACTGGAGATTGGAGACAAAGAGTTATGGGCATGGTGACAAGAAAGACCATTTAATTTTCACTGATTAGCTCTTCTTGATGCTCCTTCAATACAAGAGTGCTGGTCTTCCTGACACTCTGCTCCAAAGCATCTACTACCTTCTTACCAGCAATGTCTAGATTTGTAGGCTACAATTACAGTGATATGAAGTGCATGGACAAACCCCTCTTGACCTGATTAACTCTGCAACAGCCCTGTGACTGGGGACCACTTTGATTATTAGACCATGAGGCAGAGGAACAGAATTAGGCCATTTGGCCGTTGGGTCTGCTGTGCCGTTCAGACATGGCTGATATGTTTCTTAACCCCATTCTCCTGCCACTTGCCCCAATTGCAACACTCCTCTCTTGCCATTCTCAGGTGGGTCATTATTCTTGGCAGCGAGTCTCATTATCTACTTGACAACACTCTCTTGAAGAGTTGCAATGCGAAGAATGGAAGAACGAAGGTAATTTGCAGCAACTCCGATACTGCCTGTGGAGTGTGATCTAGATGTTGCTGCACGCACTGCAGGAAAGGTTTTCATTGGCTTGTTTAAGCAACTGGAAGCAAGAGCTTGCAAAGGGACATGGCATTGGCTGCTACACAATGCACTGCGTGTTGCCAGAGGAAGTGGTGGAGGCTGGTAAAATGGCAACATTTAAAAGGCATCTGGATGGGTATATGAATAGGAAGGGTTTGGAGGGGTATGGGCCGGGTGCTGGCAGGTGGGACAAGATCAGGTTGAGACATCTGATCGGCATGGACGGGTTGGACCGAAGGGTCTGTTTCCATGCTGTACATCTCTATGATTCTATGTTGTTCTTATTAATTCTTCGGCTCAGTCATAAAATATGTGAGCTACATGCTGACTACATACTTGGGCAGTAATCTGACTGAGTCTGTGAATGGAGGTGTGTACAGAAAAAATCCAAGCTGACAGACCAATGCAGTACTGAGCTGTCAGAGGCGTCTTGTTTTCAGCCAGAATGTTACTGGACTGGGGATCCAGAGCATCCCATGTCATAGAGTCATAGAGGTGTACAGCGTGGAAACAGACCCTTCAGTCCAACCCGTGCATGCCGACCAGATATCCCAACCCAACCTAGTCCCATCTGCCAGCAGCCAGCCCATATCCCTCCAAACCCTTCCTATTCATATACCCATCCAAATGCCAGTTTTGGAACTTTGGAACACAACAACAGTTTTAAAAGGGAGAAGAACAGACAAAGGAAGCACGTGTCCTTGGGTTGTGGGTTCAAATCTCACCAACACAGCTGGTGGGAATTCAAATTGATTCTCAAACGTTGGGATTGAATGCAAAAAATAACAATCGTAAAGCTATTACGAATTGTTATTAAAACCTGCCTGATTTGCTACAGAGAATGTTGCCTTTCCTAGCTGTTCCAGTTGACTCCAGACCCACAGCAATGTGGTTACTCTTCACTGCCCAATGAAATGGGCCAGTCAGTTATTGATTCAATGGTAATTGGGGATGGGCACCAAATGCTGCCAGTTATATTCACGTTCCCTTTTGAAAAGGTGAATAAAAAGATTATCTAAACATTCCCACATTGCTGTTTGTTGGATCTTGCCATGCACAAAGGTGACTCCATGTTTTCCTCTGAGATACAGTGAGGGCATTCCAAATGGCACCTCAAGCAGAATGTTCTAGGGCATTCTGAGCTTGTGAAAAATGTTTATAGTACTTGATGCGGAAGGGAGTCCACCTCTGGTCCTCTGTACAACCCAACCCCAAATCAACAGCACAAAAACAAGGGGCTCTCCAAATGGGGGCTGACTGGGTTGAACCTACATTCTAGATGAGGGGGCAAGGAGAAAGTCCTCCAGTCTGAGTTGGCAGCGTCTTGAATGTTACAGAGTCAGAGAGATGTACAGCGAGGAAACAGACCCTTCGGTCCAACTCATCCATGCCAACTGAACATCCGAAATCAGGGATGGGGAACCTGCGGCCTTGTAGGCCATTGTGTGTGGCCTTTTGAATGAATCCAAATTTTGCAGAACAAATCTTTTATTTTTTATTAATTTTTTTTGTCCTTTAATATTTTTATTTTAATCTTAAAATGAATGTATTTAAAATACCAGAGAGTAAAAGAAAATTCAATGAAATAATCCTCACAGACAGACCGCCACAATTTTTAAAAATGTGAATTTTGAAGAATTATAATTGAAGTTTCTTGGATGCGGCCTTATTAGATTGCAACTAACATAATGCAGCCTTCCAACATGTCTCATTTGCCAGCACTTGGCCCATATCCCTGTCAACCCTTAAACTGGTGTCAAAAAGTGTGGCGCTGGAAAAGCACAGCGGATCAGGCAGCATCTGAGGAGCAGAAGAGTCGGGCGTTAGCCCTTCATCAGGAACGCCCTCTCTTCTGCCTCTGGGATGCTGCCTGACCTGCTGCGTTTTGTCCAGCGCCACACTTTCTCGACCCTTGCCTTTCCAGTCCTCATTTTCTCCGGGTTGTTGAAAGTAAACGGTGCTCTAGGGGAGTGGGTATGGTGTTGAAAATGTGGAACGTCAGGGTTATGGATGTGGGACTGAACACGAGCGCTCCTCAAAGAGCCGGCAGGCGGACAATGGAGTGAATGGCCTCCCGTGCTGCGGGTTCTACAGCTGAAGGGGAAAGGGGGAAGGGAATGAGTGGTTCAAGCCCCTCATGGGGGTGGGGGAATGCATGGAGATTATGTGCATTCTATCTATATGTGTGTATCTGTGTATACAGTATATCTACATGTGTCTGTGTGTATATCTGTATGTGTCTGTGTATCTGTATGTATATCTGTATGTGGCTGTGTATCTGTGTGTATATCTGTGTGAGTCTGTGTGTATGTGTGTATCTGTGTGTACAGTATATCTATATGTATCTGTGTGTATATCTGTATGTGACCGTGAATAAAAGCATCCAAAGTACCCCGTGTCCTCAGCTTGCTCCCAGAGTCGATGTCAGGGGGACTGACCTGGAATATCACACAGCTCACAATGTGCTCTCTCTCTCTCCAGCAACAGCCAATTCTGGAAGGGAAGAAGCTATCATTGACGGGGAAACCCATCCAGTTGGGCCTCTCACTGGACATGCCTGACTAGAAAACTGCAACAATTTGCAAAGGGATCCGCCAGTCGCAGGGCACCCTCTCTGCTGCCCAGGCAGCTGTCTGACACACTGTACCGCCACACACACCTAGCCCCCGACACCTTGGCAAACCCCCTACCCAGTACTCCCTGATCCTGACACACTGCAAGAATGCACCGTTTACGGAGACAGTGAGCAGATGGAAGGTTCACACAGCCCCATCTAACCACACACATCTCTGCACAATCACCTGCAATACAAGCTCCTTCAGGCACGGAGCCGCAGAAAGAAAAAAAATTCAAATCCTCGGTAGGATTAAGCTTTCTTCTCCCCCCCCCCCCCCCCCCCCCCCCCCCCCCCCCCCCATGCATCTACCAAGTGATTAGAATACAGAGATTTAATTAGCATCACACTCACACAACACACACAGATAGGCACACACAGCCACATACAGATATACACACACGGTCACATACAGATATACACACAGATACATATAGATATACTGTACACACAGATACACAGGCACATGCAGATATACACACAGACACATATAGATATACTGTATACACAGATACACACATATAGATATACAGCACACAGATACACACACAGAGATATACAGATACACACAGATATACACACACATATAGATATACTGTATACACAGATACATAGTCACATATAGATATACTGTATACAGACAGATATACTGTACACTGATACACACAGACACAAATACACACACATAATATACACACATAGATACATGCACAGATATACAGATACACAGACACATACAGATATACATACATACACACACGTACAGACACACACAGATAATACACACAAAACAGCCCGACAACAATGAATAATTTTGAGCACTTTGACAGCCTCCGCCATGCAGTCAAATGTGAGACAACTCCGTCAAATTCTGCATCGCTATTATTTACGAGCACAGGTAACTGCTGGTAAATTTATACAATTTTTCTTGCACAAAAAGCATTTCGAAACGGCCAGGAGTAGTGGCAGATTCCCGCGGGAGGACTGCAGACTTTAAAGGCTTACCTTTCTCCCCGTCGGATCCCCGAAGGCAGAATGAGCTGCCTTAAAAATGTCCAGATATCCCCCTGAATATCGAGATGTCTGAGGGAGAGAGTCAGTCTTGCCCCTCACCGCTCGCTTTCATTCCTCAATGCGGTCTTGTTACCAGCTTCTCTGTTTTCTGCCTTACATATGCTAAGCATGTGTTCAGTCTCACATCTGTGAGCCATTGAGAAGCAAATAGCAGCCTCTTTTTTAAAAAATAAATTCCCCCTATTCCCTCCCTCCTGTAAATATTAGGAAGTATAGACCTTGCAGTACAGATGGAGCCCAGATGGGTCCTGTGTGTGTAGCCGAAGTGACCAGTTTCAGATTCCCCTGTCTTCCTCGTCACAAATACATATCATTCCAAGACCTGGTTGATATGTGATGTCACTAAACACATGCCCCCTTCCATAACGCCTTGGCCAATCAGCCCTGGAGTCTAGACGTTGATTCCTTTAACATATTAACCTCATTTGCAGACAGCATCTTCCTCCTGGCTGCATGAGATACTAGCTCAGCAACAGCAAAAAAAATGAATGAACTGCTCGAGTACTTTCCATTCTCTCTTGGTCACTGGAGTTTTCTTTTGAGCAGACACCAATCGTCTCAGTCCAGCTGACGGCTTCGAGGGAGGGCTCTGGGATTTGTTTCTGGGGTTTGTTTCTGGGGTTGTAAGTATTCAGGCTTTTCGGATTTCAGAAAACATAAATGATTTCCACACACCCCTGCTGCAGATGAGCAGTGAGTCGCACAGCTAAGGTGAACCCAGGCTCAGTCCCTTGCTCTGCACTGAGTCGATGGATTTCAGTCAGGACACTCAGTTTAGATTTTTTTAACAGAACCCCGACCCTCCTGTTAATTTTCTTTTTTCCCCTTCTTTCTCCCTCTCCCCACACTGCCGCCTAACTGCGGTAGTGCTTATTTTTCCCCAGCACCCGTGTGTGTGTGCAGGTGTGAGACACAGTGAAAGACACAAGGTGCACGAATCTTTATTCGGTTTCCACCACCAGGAAGAAATGAAACACCCGAGTGGCCTGTGACAAGCAGTGCCCTTCACATCAAAGGGCAATGCTGTGTGATCAAACAGAGAAAGGGAGGGCAAGGACTAAATCAAAATAGAGTTGGAGGGGGAAATGATGCACTCCACTCCCTGCAGCGCCCACCACTCCCTGAACAACTCCAGGGTGTTGGTGGAGACCGCATGCTCCTTCTCCAAGGACACCCGGGCTCTAACAAAACCGGGGAAGAGGGGCAGACAGTCGACCCTAATGACCCCCTCCACAGCCCACTGCCTGGACCTGTTTATGGCCAGTTTGGCCAGGGATACTCAGTTTAGATGCTGTCAGGAGGGGCGTGGGAAGCCAAACCCTAATTTGTTCTAGGTTTCTGCGTCCATTCCCTGCTTGGGCATTGAATATGCTAAAGGGCCTGTTCCAAATATCCCAATCTCCAGCCACAAACAGACCATTCAGCCCAATCAGGTCAGGCAGCATCCAAAGAGCAGGAGAATCGACATTTCGGGCATGAGCCCTTCTTCGGCACATGCCCGAAATGTCGATTCTCCTGCTCTTTGGATGCTGCCTGACCTGCTGCGCTTTTCCAGCAACACATTTTCAGCTCTGATCTCCAGCATCTGCAGTCCTCACTTTCTCCTCCATCCAGCACAATCAGACCATTCTGGGATCAGACTTCAATCAATCTGCCTTCCCTTGCCCAACTGTATCGATATTATTCGCTCCTCCCTTCTCCCTCTTGCGGACGGTTCAGTTGCTAGCAATGTTTATCCCTCTATCAACATCACAAAGACAATTTATCAGGTCATGATCACATTTCTAACTATGGGAATCTACTGTATGGATTCTATGGTGAGGCTCGGTGGTTAGCATTGCTGCCTCACAGTGCTGGGACCTGGGTTCAATTCCATCCTCGGGTGACTATCTATGTGAAGTTTGCACATTCTCCCCATGTCAGTGGGTTCCCTCTGGGTGTTCCAATTTCCACAGTGACTACACTTCAAAGGTATTTAGTTGGTTTTGCAATATCTGGTGGTCATGCAAGATGCTATATAAGTCTAAGTTATAGGGTCATAGAGATGTACAGCATGGAAACAGACCCTTCAGTCCAACTCGTCCATGCCAGCCAGTTATCCCAACCTAATCTCACTCCACTTGCCAGCACCCAGCCCATATCCCTCCAAACCCTTCCTATTCATATACCCATGTAGATGCCTTTTAAATGTTGCAATTGTATCAGCCTCCACCACTTCCTCTGGCAGCTCATTCCATACACGCATCACCCTCTGCATGAAAAAGTTGCCCCTTAGGTCTCTTTTAAATCTTTCCCTTCTCACCCTAAACCTGTGCCGTCTAGTTCTTGTCCCCCACCCCAGGGAAAAAACTTTGTCTATTTACCCTATCCATGCCCCTTATAATTTTGTAAACCTCTATACGGTCACCCTCAGCCTCCGGCGCTCCAGGGAAAACAGCCCCAGCCTATTCAGCCTCTCCCTTTAGCTCAAATCCTCCAACCCTGGCAACATCCTTGTAAATCTTTTCTGAACCCTTTCAAGTTTCATAACTTTCTTCCGACAGGAATGAGTCCAAGATTGCATGCCATATTCTAAAAGTGGCCTAACCAATGTTCTGTACACCTGCAACATGACCTCCTAACTCCTGTACTCAATACTCTGACCAATAAAGGAAAGCATACTAAATGCCTTCTTCACAATCCTATCTACCTACAACATTACTTTCAAGGAGCTATGAACCTGCACTCCGAGGTCTCTTTGTTCAGTAACACTCCCTAGGACCTTACCATTAAGTGTATAAGTTCTGCTAAGATTTGCTTTCCCAAAATACAGCACCTCACATTTATCTGAATTAAACTCCATCTGCCACTTCTCAGCCCACTGGCCCATCTGATCAAGATCCCGTTGTAATCTAAGGTAACCATCTTTGCTGTCCATTATACCACTGATTTTGGTGTCATCTGCAAACTTACTAACTATACCTCTTATGCTCACATCCAAATCATTTATATAAATGATGAAAAGCAGTGGACCCAGCACCGATCCTTGTGGCACTCCACTGGTCACAGGCCTCCAGTCTGAAAAACAACCCTCCACCACCACCCTCTGTTTTCTACCTTCGAGCCAGTTCTGTATCCAAATGGCTAGTTCTCCCTGTATTACATGAGATCTGGCCTTGCTTGTTGTGGGCGGCATGGTGGCACAGTGGTTAGCACTGCTGCCTCACAGCGCCTGAGACCCGGGTTCAATTCCCGACTCAGGCGACTGACTGTATGGAGTTTGCACATTCTCCCTGTGTCTGCGCGGGTTTCCTTCGGGTGCTCTGGTTTCCTCCCACAGTCCAAAGATGTGCGGGCCAGGTGAATTGGCCATGCTAAATTGCCTGTAGTGTTAGGTAGGGGTAAATGTAGGGGTATGGGTGGGTTGCGCTTCGGCGGGTCGGTGTGGACTTGTTGGGCCGAAGGGCCTGATCCCACACTGTAAGTCTAATCTAATCTAATCTAACCAATCTCCCATGGGGAACCTTGTCGAACACCTTACTGAAGTCCATATAGATCCCATCTACCACTCTGCTCTAATCAATCCTCTTTGTTACTTCTTCAAAAAATTCAATCAAGTTTGTGAGACATGATTTCCCACACACAAAGCCATGTTAACTCTCCCTAATCAGTCCTTGCCTTTCCAAATACATGTACATCCTGTCCCTCAGGATTCCCTCCAACAACTTGCCCACCACCGACGTCAGTCTCACCGGTCCATTGTTCCCTGGCTTGTGTTTACGACCTTGCTTAAATAGTGGCACCGCATTAGCCAACCTCCAGTCTTATTTTTCTAGCTTCCCTTAATTCCATCATTACTAGTTATTTTAAACACTCGCTAGGTTAGCAAATTCTCCATTATCACCACTCTTTCAGCAAAGACTTTTTGTCAGAATGTCTGATTTGATTTCTTGGAGACTATCTTATTTTAATGCCTTCATCTTTCACTGCCATGTTGGAGATGGTTCATAGATGTGGATCAAAAAAAGGAAATCAGGCTAGACTATTGTAGCGGGTAAAAAGTGAGGTCTGCAGATGCTGGAGATCAGAGCTGAAAATGTGTTGCTGGTTAAAGCACAGCAGGTTAGGCAGCATCCAAGGAACAGGAAATTCGATGTTTCGGGCCAGAGCCCTTCATCAGGAATGAGGAGAGTGTGCCACGCAGGTTAAGATAAAAGGTAGGGAGGAGGGACTTGGGGGAGGGGCGATGGAGATGTGATAGGTGGAAGGAGGTCAAGGTGAGGGTGATAGGCCAGAGTGGGGTGGGGGCGGAGAGGTCAGGAAGAAGATTGCAGGTTAGGAGGGCGGTGCTGAGTTCGAGGGAATCGACTGAGACAAGGTGGGGGGAGGGGAAATGAGGAAACTGGAGAAATCTGAGTTCATCCCTTGTGGTTGGAGGGTTCCCAGGCGGAAGATGAGGCGCTCTTCCTCCAACCGTCGTGTTGTTATGTTCTGGCGATGGAGGAGTCCAAGGACCTGCATGTCCTCAGTGGAGTGGGAGGGAGAGTTAAAGTGTTGAGCCACGGGGTGGTTGGGTTGATTGGTCCGGGCATCCCAGAGGTGTTCCCTGAAGCGTTCCGCAAGTAGGCGGCCCGTCTCCCCAATATAGAGGAGGCCACATCGGGTGCAGCGAATGCAATAGATGATGTGTGTGGAGGTGCAGGTGAATTTGTGGCAGATATGGAAGGATCCCTTGGGGCCTTGGAGAGAAGTAAGGGAGGAGGTGTGGGCGCAAGTTTTGCATTTCCTGCGGTTGCAGGGGAAGGTGCCGGGAGTGGAGGTTGGGTTGGTGGGGGGTGTGGACCTGACGAGGGAGTCACGAAGGGAGTGGTCCTTGCGGAACGCTGATAGGGGAGGGGAGAGAAATATATCCCTGGTGGTGGGGTTCGTTTGGAGGTGGCGGAAATGACAGCGGATGATACGCTGTATACGGAGGTTGGTGGGGTGGTAGGTGAGAACCAGTGGGGTTCTGTCTTGGTGGCGGTTGGAGGGGTGGGGCTCAAGGGCGGAGGGGCGGGAAGTGGAGGAGATGTGGTGGAGGGCATCGTCGATCACGTCTGGGGGGAATCTGAGACTATTGTAGCCTCAGTGCTGAGCCACCATTAATTCAAGGATTTAACAACACTGGGAGCAGAAATGGGTCATTCAATCTCTTTAATCTGCTTGACTATCCAATAGCTGAAGTTTCATTATTCCATGCTGTTACCCAACCAACTTATCAGTTCTGAAGATTCCAACTGTTCCCTCAGTTTCTGGAGTCTCGAGTATCTGGATTTAAGAGGTTACCAGATTGCTAATTGCCTCCATACTGCAGACTGAAAGCAACAAGGTCTTAAAGTTTCTCATCTTGCACTGATCAGGACTGCGGCAAGAATACAAAATTTCAAAAGAGTACTCTTGCTTCTGTCCTGATGAGTGCCAGATGTAAAGTTTTGACAGAACAGACGTTCTCTTCAGCAAAATTCTGAACTTTGAGAAAAAACGATACCATCACTAATTGGGTCAGCATTTATTGCCCATCCCTAATTATTGCTGAGAAGGTGGTGGCGAATTGCTTTCTTGAACCACTGCAGTACAGCTTGTACACACTGGTTGCCATTAGGGAGGGGGCTCCAGGATTTTGATCCAGTAGCAGTGAAGGAATGGTGTTATATTTTCAAGTGAGGATGGTGAGTGGATTGGAGGGAACTTGCAGGTTGCGGTGTTCCCATGTATCTGCTGCCCTGACCTCCCTGGCAGCAGATGTTGTGGTTTGGAAAGTGTTTTCAGATAAGTTTTGCTAAGTTACTGCAGTGCATCTTGTAACTGGTACACACTGCTGCCGTTCTGCGGCGAGGGTGGACAGAGTGAATATGCAAGATGGTGGATTCAGTCCCAATCAAGTGGGCTTGCTTTGCCCTGGAGGGGAGCTCAAATTCCGTGGCGTTGTTGGAGCTGCACCCATCCAGGTGGGTGGGGGTATTCAATCACACTTGTGCCTTGTACATGGGGAGTTTGGGAGGTGAATTACTCGCTGGATAATTCCCACCCTCTGACCTCTTGTGCATGGTTGATCCAGCTGAGCTTCTAGTTAGAGTGTGGGAGTGTGTGTGTAACTGTTTACCAGTTCAACTCTTGAACAGCCTAGTTCCTATTTCAAGGCTGGGTCCACTCATCTAGGAATGCTTCCGACTGAACCCTTTTAGATGCTTTGATTTGCTGGCAACTCCATATGCTATATTCCAGGGAGCTTGGAGTCCCCATCCATCTTTAGGAAGACAGTAGGAGAGGCGGCTAGTGGCTTTGAACATTCCTGCTCAGCCACAGCTCCAGCCTGGAAAGGTGACGGGACGTGGAGATGTGCCTGTGAAATATCGCACTGCTGAGTTTCTTAGCGAGAAGCTTGCACTGTGTTCACAGCTTAATTTTACACATGAGGAGAGAGCCTCGGGGGAGTAAGAAAGAGCTAGCACAATGGATTTCAACCTTTTTTTTGGTTAAGGAACCCTAGAATGAAAATCTGTAGGACCGTAATCCTTTCTCCCTCCTGCCCTCCCACCGTACATATTCTGAAACAAACATGAAAACAAAGTTGAGCAAATGAAAGGAAAAGCAACAATATTTTTTAATATGATTACTTTTCATTAAGTACATCTTGAACAAGCTTCCTGTTTTCCTTTCGGAATGGTCCTTAACTTCTCGGACATCCTGACTGAAAAGCAATGAGCTAGCATCATGGGGCTGAATGGCAGCAAAAACTCTATCTTGGCAAAGGAAAGGGGAAACGTCTGGGGGAAGAGGGTCTGGCTGGGGAAACAGAAGACAAATTCGGTTCTAGTTTCAGTCATATTCTTAGGTACTGTTAAACATTTTGCCTGCACATGTCTGCATTTCAATTTAATTCCTTCCTGCTGCCTAGATTTAATACAGGTGTTCAAAATTACAAGGGATCTTGACAGATAGGAGAAAACTTTCCACTGGCAGAACAGCCAGTAACCAGAGGGCACAGATTTGAGATAATTAACAAAAGAACCAACGGTGAGCACGGGGTAGATTTTTTTCTGAACATGACGGTCTGTTTTGATTGGAAAGATCGGTGAAAGTAAATTTGATAATAACTTAATGACCGATCGTTTTTGAAAACCCACCACCAAATCACCTGTTTGATTAACTAAACGTTAGCGAATTTTGAAAAGATTTGTAGCTCAGGTTGAGGTTCTGGTTGTAGGTTTGCAAGGTTCATTTTCAGATGTTTGTTACCTAGTATGGTGATTAAACGTCTGAAAAGAACCTTCCAGCTCTGCGAGCAATCCTACATCCAGAACTAAACAGTGACTTAATTACAAACACTAGCTACCAGGGTCTACAACAGGTAATACGTTATAAATGAGAAGTGGGGTTGTGTGGAAAAGATTAGAGGAGTGAGGCTGATTAAATTGAGCTCTTTCAAAGAGCTGGCAGAGGCAGGGTTGGGCTGAATGGTCTGCTTCTGTGCTGTCAGGCTCTATGATAAACCACCCTATTCTAGTTCTTGCAACATCACTGCCACCAGAATCAACCATTCTTTAGCATAAATCTTTGAGATAGCATTCACAAAAGCGGCCATAATAATAAAACAAACTGCGGATGCTGGAGATCTAAAACAGGACAGAAATTGCTGGAAAAACTCAGCAGGTCAGGCAGCATCTGCGGGGAGAAAAAGTGGAGTTAATGTTCCGAGGTCCAGTGGCTCTTTCTCCAGTTCTCAAAAGGTTAACTCTGCTTTCTGTCCACAGTTGCTGCCTGACCTCCTGAGTTTCTCCAGCCATTACTGCTTTTGTTGTCGATAACCATGGCTGGTCAATTGGTATGTGCATGGGACAGCAATGTTTTTAAAGCATCGGGGAAGGCAGTGATGTGAAATGCACACACACAGGTCAAGCTTTCACAGTAACTGCACATCCTAGGCATACACTGTCACTTGCTGTGTGATGTACACTGCACTATAAATGTGACAGATTTCTCACTATGAATTAGCTTCAACAGAATTAGAAACTTCATTCTCACCTTAGGACAAAGGTCATAGGTTCAAACACCTGCCTCGGGTGCAAATATATCATCTAAACCAAAACAATGGGGTTGTAATGATGGAGTGCTACATTGTCAGAGGTGCTGCTAGCCCTATCAGGGTGGACATACAAAACCCAACAGTACTTTCTGAAGCAGAGTTACAGAACTCTTCCCAGTGTTCTTGCCAATATTTATCCCCTGAGCATTTCTAAAAAGAGAGACTAGAAGATTTCGGTCTTGCATCGATCAGGACAAACACAAGAATGCCAAATTTCAAATGATCACAACGATTTATACTGTTGCAGAAAAAGGTATTGGTTGGGCAGCAGGGTGACTCAGATTGATTGAGTTGATGGTATGTAGACGGGGCAGGGAACAGTTGGCTCCCAAGCTACTGAGTGATTCAAAACAAGAAGGTATAAGAGATATACATATTCCTTTTAATAAAAACCAATAGAACTGTGACTTCTGTAAATCGGAAACAAAGACAGAAGTTGCTGAAAAGATCTGGTAGCATCTGTGAAGAGAAATCAGAGTCAATGTTTCGGGTCCAGTGACCCTTCCTCACAACTGATGGTAGCTAGGAAAATGTTGGTTTATATGTAGAAGATAGAGTGAGGGGAGGGAGTAAAAAGTAAATAATAAGAGGGGGATAGAGCCCAGTTAGAGAGAGAAGAACACTAGGACAGACAAAGGAATGGATAACAATCTGGCTGGAAGGGTGAATAGCTGTTAATGGAGACTGTCAGTAATAGGTAGTGTGTAATGACAGACAATGCAATAGCAAGGCCTGGTGTGTGGGGTTAGGGACTAGGACATGGGGGAGTTCAGGCCCTAAAATTAGTGAACTAGATATTGAGTCTAGAGGGGTGTAGGGTCCCCAAATGGAAAATGAGGTGTTGTTCTTCCAGCTAGCGCTGAGCTGCACTGGAGCACTGCAGTAAGCCTGAGACAGAGATGTTGGCCAGGGAACAGGGTGGTGTGTTAAAGTGGCAGGGAACTGGAAGCTCGGGGTCTGTTCTGCAGGCTGAACGTAGAAGGTCTGCAAAGTAGTCACCCAGTCGATGGTTCATTTTTCCCAATTGGATTAGATTCCCTACAGTATGGAAACAGGCCTTTCGGCCCAACAAGTCCATACCGACCCTCCCAAGAGGAGACCCCTGACACTACAGGCAATTTAGCATAGCCAATTCAACTGGAGGAAACCAGAGCAAACACGGGGAGAATATGCAAATTCCACACAGTCACCCAAGGCAGGAATCAAACATGGGTCCCTGGCGTTGTGAGGCAGCAATGCTAACCACTGAGCCACCATGCCAGTTTGTTGTGTATATTACGGATTTGGATATGAATGTTAGAGTTATGATCAGTAAGTTCACAGATGACACAAATATTGGCGGTGTGCGAAAGAGCTGGGAGAAAGGCCTTAGACAACATAGAAACATAGGCAGGACTGCTTAGGTGGACTGAGTGATTGCAAATAGAATTTAATCCTAAAAACTGAAGTGATGCACTTGGGAGGACTAAACAGGCAAGAGAGTACCTGTTGAATGGTGAGACCATCAGAAATATAGAGAGAGGGATCTTGGTCCATAGATCCTTAAAGTCAGCAGGACAGCATGTAGAGGAGACTACACTATGGTCTCCTTTGTGTGTCCAACTGTTCTCTCTATCTGGGCTCTATCCCCCTCCTAATCATTTACTCCTTACCCCCTCCCCCCACCCTATCTTCTACATATAAACCAATATTTTCCTAGCTACCACCAGTTCTGAGGTAGGGTCACCAGACCCGAAACGTTTACTTTGATTTCTCTTCACAGATGCTGCCAGACCTGCTGAGCTTTTCCAACATTTTCCTTTTGTTGAACAAACTGTGTAAACGTATGCCTAGCTAGATTACAAAGTTTGTACGATTATATCAAATTGGTTAAATGAAATCAAAGAACTGCTGGCGGTCAACAGACAAAGAAATTGCTGCAGAAACTCAGTAGCTGTGGAGAGAAAACAGAGTTAATGTCTTGAATACAGTGACCCATCTCCAGAATCCTTCAAAATGTTAACTCTTTGAGATGGAGAGAAAATAGAGTTTACATTTGGAAGGATTCTGAAGATGGGTCAACGGATTCGAAACATTAACTCTGGTTTCTCTCCATCACAAATTATTTGCTGTTTTAATCATTTTGTGCACTCAAGCTATTGTGTAAGAATTGGAGAATCACACCCAACAGCAGACTTCGCTTTGGGGTTTGTAAATGCAGCTTCACTGTGTATAGCCTGAACTCTGCTTATTGCAAACAGTGTCAGAAGTCACACGACACCAGGTTATAGTCCAACAGGTTTATTTGAAGTCACAAACTTTTGAAATGCTGTTCCATCATCAGGTGAAATCAGGTGAAGTCACCTGACAAAGGAGCAGCGCTCCAAAAGCTTGTGATTTCAAATAAACCTATTGGACCTTAACCTGGTATCGTGTGACTTCTGACCTTGTCCATCCCAGCCCAACACCAGCACCTCCACATCATTGCAAATAGGAACGTGCTATCCCTTAAGTTAACAACTCCATCAAATTTCATTGATGATTGTCAGAGAAGGCTGTGTGTGGAAAGCTGCTCAATATCCTACGTCTCAGCACTTAGATACTTTTTTCATTGGCTGTAAAATGCTTTGTAAAATGCTTTGGAACACCAAGGTCATGCAAGGTGCTGCATAAATGCAAGCCTTTCTTTTAGTGGTGATTTGAATCCAAGAATAGGCTCAACCCTGACTAAATTAGCATCTACAGGAATTTGAGATGCTGGTGATATGGTAATAGAAGTGATTTACATTTCAATAGTGCCTCTCACAGATTGAGGCACATTTTAAAAGCAGTTTCCAGAGTGGAGATAGCGAGGTGAACAATGAGTAGGAAAAACTGAGTCTGTGCAATAGAGGGTGGGGGAATGAACCCAAATGAAAAAAAAGAGGTATTTGTGGGTGTCCATGGCATTATTAATATTTGCAACATGATTTCAAAGAAAGTCATTCTTATTAAAATACAAACACAAATACAACAATGCTAAAGAGAATTTGTCGCAAACTCTGCCCAGAGACAGTTGCGCCTTTTCAAACACTGCGTTAACTTTGATATGGATTACATTTCATTCCACAGTGAATCTGCTGCCTTCACTTGGTTGTGCTGTTAAATCAATGAGTCAGTGACTGAGGCATGAAAATCATTCCCCAAGTTTTCAGTCCTGCTGATCCAAGTACAACACTTTGGGTCAAGTCCATTTATGTCTTTATCTGGGTCAATAAATTTAAACTTGCTCATATTTGCCGTCACTTTTAACAAGCGTAAAAAGAGTTCTCTTTTGCTTACCTCTCTCTCCCAAAGAATTTTAAAATGAAATTAATTGATTGCATATGAAAACCATTAACTGTGTAGGCGTGCAGAGCATCCTCGTTACAGGAAGGGTCACTGGACACGATATATTAACTCTGATATCTCTAGGAGCTGCTCCTTCATCAGGTAGTTGTGGAGCAGGATCCTGTTCCACAGTTACATGATGAAGGAGCGTCGCTCCGAAAGCTAGTACTTCCAAATAAAGCTGGATTATAACCTTGTGTTGTGCGATTTTTAACTTTGCCCACCCCAGTCCAACACCGGCGCCTCCACATCCTGATTTCTCTGCCAGACTTGTTGAGCTTTTCCAGCAACTTCTGTTTTTGTTGCTCATCACTAATGTGTAAGGGAATGATTTGGGAATTGCATATGAATACATAGGATACTTAAAAATCTAAATAATATATTGAAAGCTATAGAATTCTGAGGAAAGGTCACTCGACCTGAACCTGATTTCTCTCCACAGATGCTGCCAGACCTGCTGAACTCTCCAACGATTTCTGTAGGCCATTTGGCCCTATATGAACCATGCCAGTGTTTATGCTCCTCCCAAGCACCTTCCAAGTCTCTCCCATCTCACCCCATCAACATATTCTTCTGTCCCTCGAATAAAAGCAACATCCTGCAGATGCTGGAAATCTGAAACAAATGCAGAGAAAGCTGGAGAAACCCAACAAGTCTGGCAGCATTTGTGGAGAGAAAGTGAGAGTTAATGTGTTGAAGCTGTTATAATTCTCCTTCAGAGGTCTCCACAGACCTGTTGAGATTCTCCTGCATTCTTCATGCCACATGTTACAAAGGCTCCTTGCAATAGAGGGTTCTGCATTCTTCCCATTCTCCCTCCAAAGATGTGCAGGTTAGGTGGACAGGCCATTCTAAATTGCCCAAAGTGTCCAGGGGTGTGTGGGTTAGGTGCATTATTCAGGGGTAAATGTAAAATAATAGGGTAGGGGAATGGGTCTGGGTGGTATACTCCTCGGAGGGTCGGTGTGAACTTGTTGGGCTAAATGGCCTGTTTCCGTACTGTAGGGTTTCTATGATCCTGGGTAAAGCAGTTCCTCTTGAATTCCCAATCGGGATTATGAGCATCTATCTTGATTTCATGGTGTTTAGCTTTAGTGAGCCCTTTACAGGTAGAAACAGCTTCTCTATGTCTACCCTGTGAAACCCCTTCATTATCTTAAACTATTTTAGCAGGTCACCCATGAGCCTTTCCTACAGTAAAGAGTCCCAGCCTGCTCAATCTTTCCTGATAGGTATCACCTCCCAGTTCCCCATTCTTATTCACACTGAATACAGCATTGCACAGTTGGCAGTGAATGGAACACAGCAGCGTTTCAACCTCAGGGGGTGACAGTTTGCTTGAAGCATGGCAAGAACAAGTGAACCAGAGTTCTCCTTTTGTTAGATTTTAAATTCACCCCCTACAGTCAAGAAGCCCATTTATTTAGTTAAAAACACAAGCAAGCATCACATTTCAGAGATGTGCTGATGCCTTGAATGTTTATGGGTACTAAGTAACTGAACAAAGCCAAGCCTACCACAGCAGGATCCATGTGTTATAATATGCGTGACATAAGTTGGATGATTTTAGTATTGAATAACAGGCTGAAGGAGAGGTTGTGTTGCATCAGGGGTGTCTTCTGCTTAGGGTTACAATACACGCTTTCCCCGTTAATTGACAATATGTGTTTCCGCTTGTAGCAATGCACCTATTATAAATATTGTATCAAGAGATTGCTTTTATCATATCAAATCATTTTATTTTGTCAAGTGGGGGCAACGGTTTTGGGCGGCACGGTGGCACAGTGGTTAGCACTGCTGCCTCACAGCGCCAGAGACCCGGGTTCAATTCCCGCCTCAGGCGACTGACTGTGTGGAGTTTGCACGTTCTCCCCGTGTCTTGCGTGGGTTTCCTCCGGGTGCTCCGGTTTCCTCCCACAGTCCAAAGATGTGCGGGTCAGATGAATTGGCCATGCTAAATTGCCCATAGTGTTAGGTAAGGGGTAAATGTAGGGCAATGGGTGGGTTGCGGGTCGGTGTGGACTTGTTGGGCCGAAGGGCCTGTTTCCACACTGTTAATAATCTAATCTAAACAAAGCTGATGGTGTGTAAGAGATGGTAAGTGGCCATGATGCCTACTTTACAACTGTGACTGCACTTCATTGCTTGTTAAGAGCTTTGGAACATCCTGAGGGCACTACATAAATGAATCTCATTGTTGTGAGCCACAGAGGCGTGCCATATTTGCGTTCCAGTCACAGGGACTTGGTTTTTCAAAATCACGGCTGGAACCCCAGTGCCCAGGGTAATTATGTGTCCCAACCTCTTGATGCAATGCCACCTCTGAATGCAAGTGCACCCACTGGGCAAGGGACGGGCTCAGTGTCCTGTTAGTAGGATTGAGGCAGGCTGTGAAGTGTGGAGTGACACTGGCAAAGGCAGACAGTGGCCATGATGGAGGCTGCCACTGCTCTTCCTGTTCAGGAGAGGAAGCAGCAGCTCAGAGAGCCAGCAGCCTCACCCAGCACAAAAACCAAACAACCAAACAGAAAGTAAGAGTGCAATTCTGCACAAGAGCATTCAGCTCCCAAACCTTTGCAACAATAAACAAAAGACCTCCTGCCACACTTGGAACCATGCAGTTGTGCCTTAATCTGCACCTGACTTCAGGGTTTTCCAAGATGAAAGTTACATTCCTAACCTTCCTGGCTCACTAAAAAAGATCCTCAAGGAACTTAACAGGCCCTTAATAGTTGGGGGGACTCACGGTATCACCTAGGTAACCGCCCGCTTCCCCCACCTGACTCTGTTCACTCTGTGACATAATCAGAAGACACTGAGAATTGTACCTTGATCACCTCCTGATTGCAATGGCAATTAAAAATTCAGTCAATGTCCTTCAACAGAGCAGCACAGTTCATTGAAGCAACAGTATACCGATCCCTCTCCAACAATGGAACTTTCATCTCAAATGGTTTGGTCTATGTGTCACTTTAACCTACAGCCTCACACTAAAGGCTTCAGTCATGCTGTGACAGCACAACTGTTTCTTGATAACCTTGAGCTGGCAAGCGATAGGTAACAAGTACAATTGAGTGAGTGTCGTCCACATCCATGCCATGGGACCTCCTATCAAACAGGTCGATTCTTGATGCACAGATCCTCAGGAAATGAGGCAGAAAGTTCCCAGGGGTAGCAGGATCTAGAGTGCAGGATTTACTTAATTTTCCTTCTGTCTCTGTTGTTGCTCTGCCTCTTCATTAAGAAGTTGTGACTCAAAATGTGATGCAGCTTGATGGACCAGTGGTCACCATTTTAAACAACTGGTAGCGAGCTCATTCCTTTCAGTAGTGTCAAGTTGCCACAATTCAAGGAGAGCTTATGATATTTTTTTCCTTCTGAAGTATTTGCTTTGTCCTGCCTTGGAAATGGGCTGTATGAGAGTCGGAGTCAGAAAGGATAGCACTGGGTAAAGCACAGCAGGGCAGGCAGCATCTGAGGAGCAGGAGAGTCAATAATTCAGCCAGGACTCTTCATCAGAAATGTGGAGGGGTTATGGACCTGAGAGACAAATAAAGGAAGTGGGGCTGGAGGGGAAGCTAGGTGGGATGGCAATAAATGGAGGTGATTGTGATTGGTCGGTGGGGAATGTGGAGCAGATAGGTGGAGAAGAAAATGGACAGGTAGGTCAGGTCAAGAGGGGGTTGCCAAGATGGCTGAGGAAGTAGACGTGGCTGTAGTAGCAGGACTGCTTCAGGACGTGGTTGAAGAACTTCAGGGTAGAGTAGATGACCAGGGTGGGGGGGGGGGGGGGAGCGGTGTTGTGGAGGGAGGAGAAGAACTTCTTCAAGGTGGGCATCCTTGGAAGAGGCTTCACAGGAAGGTTACAGCAACTGGGAGAAAGTGAGGACTGGAGAGTCAGAATCGAAAAATATGACGCTGGAAAAGCACAGCAGGTCATGCAGCATCTGAGGAGCAGGAGAGTCGACATTTCAGGCATGAACCCTTCAAACAAGACCTGACTTTATTTTGGCCTTGCAGACACAGCACCCAGTCTTTCAATGCTTACTTTGCCTGAACAGTGGCCATTCCAGCTCATCAAGGATCAATTGCCCTTTGGTATCAACATTAAATGCCATTAGATAAAAAAACTCCTTTACCTCAGCCACCTTGTGTCAAATCTAGATTGACCACCACAGAAATATCTGGGTGCAGTTTGCCGAAGACTGCACTATCGCTGCTCACACCACACCAGATTTGCAAATCCCAAAACAGACTCAGCCTTGAATGTTGCCAAAATTCATTATCAACCTACAAGCAACAAACTGAATCCATATATATCTGATCTCTCCTCAATTTTCTTCGCTTTACAAAGAAGAACCCCGGTTTCTCTGACCTACCTTACAGCAAAAGTCATTCCTCCCTGGAACTGTTCTTGTAAACCTTCTCAAGCAACCTCACATCCATCCTTCTGAACTAAGCAGAACTTGATGCATTACTTCAGCTGTGGCCTAACCAGAGTTTTATACAGGTTCAATTTAACCTCTCAGCGTTTGGCTTTATTGTGGAAACACGGTGGCTCAGTGGTTAGCACTGCTGCCTCACGGCATCAGGAACCCAGGTTCAATTCCAGCCTCAGGTGACTGTCTGTGTGGAGTTTGCACATTCTCCCCGGTGTGTGCGTGGGTTTCCTCCAGGTGCTCCAGTTTCCTCCCACTGTCCGAAGATATGCAGGTTAGATGGATTGGTCATGCTAAATTGGCTGTAATGCGCAGGCTAGGTGGAGTAGCCATGGGAAATGAAGGGCATAAGAGGTGGGATCCTCTTCGGAGAGTTGGCATGGACTGAACAGCCTGCTTAGAGATTCGATGAAACTTTCACATTCATTATGTCCTGACACCTTCAAACATCTATGTACAGGAAGCCTTATGTCTCTGCTTACTCTATAGAACAATGTCATGGGGAGTGCACTGTTTTTATCTAGTCCCACTATTCCATGAGTCACAACGTAGATTTGAAAATATTGTACTCAAATTACAATGTGGTCAAGCAATGCTTTCTCTAATCTCAGCTCTGACCAGGGATCACTGGACTTGAAACGTTTAACTCTGTTCTCTCTCCACTGATGCTGCCAGACCTGCTTAGTTTCTCCAGCAGCTCTTGCTTTTGTTATCCTTTCTCTGTATTAGACTTAAGAGTAAAAGATCCATCAATCCATCAGTCAACACAAAATTGCTGATTTATTATATAAGTAAAACCACTCAATTAAGCTGCAAATTTGATCAACAAACACAATGTGCCATATGAAAATATAAACCAACACAAAATACCTGAACAAATACGGTAACGTGGCCCAGTGGCTAGATGATTCCAGCCTCGGGCAACTGTTTATGTGAAGTTTGCATGTTCTCCCTATGTCTGCTTGGGTTTCCTCCAGGTGCTCTGGTTTCCTCCCACAGTCCAGGTTAAGTGAATTGGCCATGCTAAATTGCCCATCGTGTCCAGGGATGTGCAGGCTAGGTGGATTAGTTAGGGGAATGGGTTTGGGTGGGATGCTCTTTGGAGATTGGTATGAACTTGTTGGGCCTAATGGTCTGTTTCCACACTGTAGGGATTCTATGATCTTCTAGATACTTGTACACTTCAGGTAAAGAGGGCAAAACAAACTAGTCTGTGCAGAGTTCACGTTAAGAAAAGGAATACACCAAAGGTGGTTATTCTTGGACACAATAGAACAGGACATGGCACATTCCTGATGAAGATCTTATGCTCAAATCGTCGACTGTCCTGCTGCTCAGAAGCTGCCTGACTGGCTGTGCCTTTCCAGCACCATACTTTTTGACTCATGGCACAGACTGTGCTGAGGTCAGTCGATTCCCCCGTGTTCTTGCACAAGTCATTATTTGCACAAAGTTGTCTCTCTGCAGTCTTCGCAGAAAGTTTGCTCAGGAAACACAATATTGAGAAGTTCCTTCAGTCATGCTTCCAGAAAAAAACAAATCAGGATTCACCCTGATCTCCCGGAAAAGAGGATTTAAGAAACACGAGAGACAAGTTGAGCAACTTGTTCTGTAGCAGACCTTCCTCACTGGAAACCCTGAACACAAACTCTCGATCTGCAAACACAGTTCTATTAGAACAGCCATAAAACCCAGTGATAAACAATCAGCTGCTCTCCCTGAAAAAGTGAGTTCAAGTAACCAAAAAAAGAGTGCTAGTGTATCTTCTCAATGATCTTAAAAAAATGTTCCAAACACCTCCAAACTGAATCCACATAAAAATGATTAAATATGAAGCAATTTCATAACAGATGCTACTTGTTCTTTTATTGCCATTCCCAAAATGCAACACAAGATGTCACAGGAAAAATGGGTAGAAGAACTAAGAAACCCAGGCAGACGATCATTCTGAGCACTGAACATCTACTTGCTTGGTGTCTCTTTTTTTTTGATAGTCTATATTAAAATGAATCAGTGCTAGCAGGGCTGGTATCTATTATCCATCCCTATCTTCCCCAAAGAAAATTGCAGTGGTGACTGTCACCTTGACCTATTTTAGTCCTTGGGGTATAGGGACACCCACAGTGTTATTAGGAAGGCAGTTTCAGGATTTTGACCCAGTGACAGTGAAGGGACGGTGACATATTTCCAAGTCAGAGAGATGTGTGCAATTTTGAGGGGAGCATGCAGGTGATAATGTTCCCATATATCTACTGCCCTGGTCCTTCTAGCAGGTGTGGGTTTACATGATGTGTCAAAAGAGGTTTGGCAATTTGCTGCAGTGGCCCTTGAAGATGATACACACGGCTGCTACCGAGCGTCTGTGGTGGAGGATGTGGATGTTTGTGGGTGTGTGACCAATCAAGCGAGCTGCTTTGTCCTGGATGGTGTTGAGCTTCTTGATTGTTGTTGGTGCTGCACCCATCCAGACAAGTGGGGAGTATTCCATCGTATCTGAAAATGTGTTGCTGGTTAAAGCGCAGCAGGTTAGGCAGCATCCAAGGAATAGGAAATTCAACGTTTCAGGCATAAGCCCTTCATCAGGATTCCATCGTATTCCTGACTTGCACCTTGTAGATGGTGGACAGGCTTTATGGAGTGAGATGGTTAGTTACTTACTACGAAATACACATCTCCAATCATCCAACAGAATTCCAATTATACTTAATTGATGAAGTTTGATGCAACTGAGTGGCCATTTCCAAGGCGGTGAGGAGTCAGCCACATTATTGTGGGAACGGAGTAACATAACATCCAGACCAAGTTAAGGACAACAGATTCTTTTCCTGAAACGGCATTAAAGAGTCTTTCAGATTTTGTGCAAATCTCATAGAGTCCTAGTCACCAGGATCAATGAGAAGATTTCAATGGATGTACGTTTGCTCGCCTGAGCTGGAAGGTTCATTTTCACCAGCTCAGTGAGCAAACCTACATCCAGAACCTCAACCTGAGCTACAAATCTTCTCAAAACTCACTAGATTTTAATTCCTGATATATTTAATCAACTGTGCTTAAATAAGGTGAGATTTGAATTTGCAACTCTGGATTATTTATGGAGGGCAAATATTCCCTGTAAACGTTGCAGTGTAACAAACTGGAAGAATCTAACAGGCCACTCACAGGTTATTTCCTTTCAGTTAACTTGTGAGGATAGTTGCCCCCCATACAATGCAAAGGTCCAGCTCTTTAAAACAAATGGGTTGCACACAAAGAAAAAGGTTTAGAAATAGAAAATAAACTAATAGTTACTTTTGTGTGATTTACAAGGTGCTTTTCACAGGCAGCAGACCTCTCCAAGTGCTTTATAGCCAACGAAATGTTGCTGTTTCTGCAGTGTAATCACTGTTGCAATGTGGAAGCTAATATTATGTTAAAAATCACACAACACCAGGTTATAATCCAACAGGTTTATTTGGAAGGACTAGCCTTTGGCTAATATACACACAGCAAGCTTCCCACAATGGATGTGACAATGACCAGGTAATTGGCTTTTTCCACGTTGATTGAGGACAAAAATTGATCAGGACGAGGGGAAGAACTCACTTGTTCTTCTTCAAAGTAGTATCTAGGGATTTTTATCCCCACTCAGGAAGGCAAAACGTGTGTCAATATCTTATCAAGAGAGAGATATCACCTCTGGCAGTGTAGGGTTCCTTTAGTACTTAAGTATTAAGCTTTGCTCCAAACTCCTGGAATGGGACATCAATTAAGAGGAGACATGGGTCCAGCCCTCTAGATTGCTCGCCAAGGAAAATAACCACACTGCAAAAGATCTTTTAAATGCGAAACTGACTTCAGATACAACAGCAAGGAAAACTGCAAATATCAATTTAGCCATCAGAAATGATAGGAATTAGGGAATGATTTGATTTCTTTCCTTGCAGTTGTCATTTTGTTTTGCCAACACCATTTAGTTTTCCCAGCTCCAGGAAATGTGGGATACTGTTGATCTCTTTCCCATGCTTCCAGTTATAAATTCTTGCGATCTGCCCACGTTCTGATAAAGTAATTTACAGAGATTTATGCACGCACAAACCTTCTCCCCTCACCACCATGGTTCCCCCCCACCCCCTCCGAACCCCTCCCCCACTCCTCAGTCTTGGCCATCAGCTCTCTGATGAAACCATCACTTGAAGAACAAATGGCTGGCAAGCAGGAAGAGACTAAGGCACGGAACGAGCTTCGGCATTCCAATAACTTAGACCCTGGCTCCGCAAAGTCTGGCTTCCCAGCACTGCTGGGAGCTATTAGTGTTCACCAGCATAGACCCTCCCAGCCCCCACTCCACAACTCCCAGACTGAACTGAAATCTATTCCAGGTCCCGGACTCTCGCTGATCCTCCTACTTTCTCTGCTTTACGAACAGATTCCTCTGTGTGTTCATCACTGCTCCCCTAAAACAGTGGGGCACAACACTGACATCAGTCACATCTTTGGACACTGCCCACATTCCTCCCCCCCACCCCCCACACACTCTGTGTAAATTTGAAATAAATAGACACAGGCACTTATACAGCATTTCAGAATTATAGAATCCCTACAATGCAGAAAGAGGCCATTTGGCCCATTGAGTCTGCACCAACCCTCTGAACTGCCTTCCAGCCAGACCCAACCCCATAACCCCAGAGGGGCTTTTAGAATCATGGAATCCCTACAGTGTGGAAGCAGGTCATTTGGCCCATCAAGTCTACAACAACCCTCTAAAGAGCATCCCACCCAGATCAAACCCCCTACCCTATCCCTGTAACCCTACATTTTCCATGGTTAAACCACCTAGCTTACACATTCCTGGACACCATGACCAATCCACCCTAACCTGCACATCTTTGGACTGTGGGAGGAAATCAGGGCACCCGGAGGAAACCCACGCGGACACAGGGAGAATGTGCAACCTCCACACAGTCAGTTGCCAGAGGCTGGAATCGAACCCGGTCCCAGGCAGCAGTATTAATCATTAAGTGAACCTATCCAAATAGTTCTTCTACCTAATAAACTACATTAATAAAGTGTAATTATTTATATAATATAAAAACACAGGAACAGATCCATGCATAGCAAGGTTCCACAGTGGTAAAGAGATGCACATTCAAATCATGTTTTCTTTTAATTCGCTAACCTGACTGATAAATGTTGCCAATTAGAGAGAACTAACCTGCTCTCTTCCACATGGTGCCATGGGATATTTCACTTCCACCTGAGAGGGCAAATGGAGCCTATCTGCTCCACCCTCCGCTCCAAACTGTCACCATCAGGTCCCACCTTCCTCTACCTATCGTTTTCCAAATTCCTTCCCCCAGCCCTACCCCCTCCCCATCTCTCAGCCCCCTTGGCACCATCACCTCCCCCACATTCCTGATGAAGAGCTTATGCTCAAAACGTCGACTCTCCTGCTCCTCGGATGCCGTCTGACTTGCTGTGCTTTTCCAGCGCCACACTTTTTGACTTGACCCCTAATCTCAGATTCAGTGTGTTGCCAATTCAGCCAAAGTTGACATCTACCAGTAGCGATGGGAATAGATGAGCGTCAGCAACAGAGCCACCAGCAACAGTGTGCCACGTCGGAAGATGCATTCAATCACAACGGTGACAGCTCACACAAGCTGGCAGCACTGTTATTTCATTCAGCTGGTTCCTGGTTGTAAGTTGTGTCCCAGAGAATAGGACTCTTGCCTCTGAAGCACCAGATTCATAAGTTCAAATCTCATTCCAGAGGCTTGAGCACAGAAATCAATACTGACCCACAACTGCAGTCCTCTGTAATGCTGGAGGTGCTGTGCTGAAGTGAGGTCCCATTTACTCTCTCAGGTGGACGTGACAGATCAGCCTGAAGAAGGGCCCACATGTGGGCGGCACGGTGGCACAGTGGTTAGCACTGCTGCCTCACAGCGCCTGAGACCCGGGTTCAATTCCCGACTCAGGCGACTGACTGTGTGGAGTTTGCACGTTCTCCCCGTGTCTGCATGGGTTTCCTCCGGGTGCTCCGGTTTCCTCCCACAGTCCAAAGATGTGCGGGTCAGATGAATTGGCCATGCTAAATTGCCCTTAGTGTTAGATAAGGGGTAAATGTAGGGGTATGGGTGGGTTGCGCTTCGGCGGGTCGGTGTGGACTTGTTGGGCCGAAGGGCCTGTTTCCACACTGTAAGTAATCTAATCTAATCACATGTCGTTGCCAAAATCTGTCCTTCAATCCTTCAATCAAAACTGTTCATTATCACATTGTTTGTTTGTGGGATCTTGCTGTACACAAATTATCCCTTGCATGTATATGGACACTCATTGGCTGTAAAGAGCCGAGGGGCATCCCAAGGCTTTGAAAGGTGCTATGTAAATGCAAGACTGCTTTTACATTCATGGCTGGCTCTTCCAGGCACCATATATTAAATGGAGAAAGTGAGGGCTGCAGATGCTGGAGATCAGAGCTGAAAATGTGTTGCTGGAAAAGCGCAGCAGGTCAGGCAGCATCCAAGGAACAGGAGAATCCTCAGGAAGGGCTTATGCCCGAAACGTCGATTCTCCTGTTCCTTGGATGCTGCCTGACCTGCTGTGCTTTTCCAGCAACACATTTTCAACCATATATTAAATGCCTGTTGTAAAAAAAATAAAAGACCATCTGCAGCTATCATATGTGCTGCTGGCGATCATAAATCACGGTTTTCAGAAACGTGGCGACAAGCAGTTCAAGCAGGGGAGGAAGCAGACTGAAAACAGAACAGTGGAGAAACTCAGCGGGTCTGGCAGCAACTGTGCAGTGGGAAACAAAATCAATGTTTCGAGTATAGCATGACTCTTCTTCAGGATTTGACACTCATATTGGACTCAAAACCATTAATTCGGTTTCTCTCTGCAAAGGTGCTGCCAGTTGTAGAATCAGACAGTCACAGAGTTACACAGCCGTAAAATGGTCCTTTAGCCCACTATATCTACGCTGATCAACAAACACCAAAGTGCACAAATCCCATTTACCTGCACTGGGTGAATAGCCTACCATTCTCCTGAGCATTTTAAGTTCTCATCTAGATGCTTCTTAAATGTTGCAGAAGTACCTGGCTCCATCACCCACACAGGCAGCATATTCCATATTTCTATCATCCTCTGGGTGAAAAGTCTTTCTCAGATCTCCTCTAAATCACTTACTCCTCACCTTACACTCACACCCTTCAGCCTTAGACATGTCTGCCGTGGGGAAAGGATTCTCACAAGTTACCCTGACTGTGCCTCTCAGAATTTTGTATACCTGAATCAGATCCCCCTCAGTTCCAAGGAAAACAAACCCAGCCTTTTCCAGTCAGTCCTCATAACTCTCAGTTTCCATCCCAGATAACATCCTGATGAATTTCCTCCTTACCCTCTCCAAAGCAATCAAATCCTCCTGACAGTGGGGTGACCAGAACTGCACACTGTCTGTGGCCTGACTAATATTTTATAAAGTTGTAACAAGACTTCCTTGCTCCTATATTCTGCGCCTCAGCTAATGAAGGCAAGCATCCTGTATGCCCTCTTCACCACCCTATCTACCTGTGCTGACACCTTCAGGGATCCATCAACTTGAATTTGCTGAGTTTCCCTTTTGTTTTAGATTTCCAGCATCATTAGTATTTAATTCGTTACGAGTTATGTGGAGTGCTTGGAGTGGATTTGGGATGGGAACAATTCTGTTGGATGCAAGGAAGAGCTAGCGTTTGTATAGCACCTTTCACGACCTCAGGAAATCCCAAAGTATTTTGTAGCCAATGAAATACTTCAGAAATGTAGTGACTGCTGTGGTGGTGGGGCAGTAATTTCCTCCAATTACTTATTGGGAAAGACCAAGCCATTAATGCTGGTTTTGTCTCCAAAAGGATACTTTAAGCTGAAGTGACAATGTTTATGTCATCTCTTGCAACATGAGAAATACAGCTTGGGAAATGTTGTATTGATGAATCCAACAGATGTTTAACACATCTGGGTAATATATACAAATATCACATTCTCAGGTACATAAGTATCTAGATTAACATGAAGCTATTAAGTTGCACAAAACAACATGTTTTTTTCTATAGCGCCATGCTCCAACTGGTCTCAGGATAAGATGGAGCAAGAGATCTTTACTCCACCAGATCACACGCTACAATACAGTGATGATGTCGTGAGCATGTCTCTTAAAGGTACACCGACATATTGACCGGTAGTTTCTAACTCAGAGGTGAGAGATCCACCATTAAGACATCGACTTTGTGCAAACAAAATTCAACAAGATTTTTACAAATTACTTTGATGAAGAGCTGCAAATAGCAAACTGATTTTGTTTTCGGATATATTCCACTTGCTAAAGGTCTTAACTGAAATGCCAAGTCTGATGGGGCACTTTTTCCTCTGATAGCACATTCCAAATGCACAACCTAGAACTACAACAGCAGCTTACATGTAGAACACACATCATTCTGACTTGGAATCACTGTTCCCTTTAAGCTGTGTAGCTACATGCCACAGTTTTTTTTAAATAGAACCCCTACAGTGTGGAAACAGGCCCTTCGGCCCAACAAATCCACATCGACCCTCCGAAGAGTAACCCACCCAGATCCGTTCTTCTACCCTATCATCTACATTTACCCCTGATTAATGCACCTAACCTACACATCCCTGAACACTATGGGCAATTTAGCATGGCCAATTCACCTAACCTGCACATCTTTGGATTGTGGGAGGAAACCAGAGCACCTGGAGGAAACCCACACAGACATGGGGAGAATGTGCAAACTCCGCACAGACAGTCACCAGAGGCTGAATTGAACTCGAGTCCCTGGCGCTCAGAGACAACAGTGCTAACCATTGAACCACCGTTCACTGTGGAGGCCTGTGCAGGAAACATTGCTTGGATCATATCATTATTCCTTCAGTGTCTCTGGATCAAAATTCTGAAATTCCCTCCTTAACAGCACAGTGGGTGACTCCACTACACCCAAGGGTTACAGTGATGCAAGAAGGTAATTCACCATCAACTTCTTCAAAGCAATTAGAAATGGACAATAAATACTCATCCTGGCCAGTGATGCCCCCATCCCATATTTGCATTAAAAAACATCTATCAGTGAATTACGGTATTTCTGAGTTAATGTGTTCTAAAGACATGCAAATCAAAAGAGTGAACTTCAAAAATTTCATAAACATCAGGAAAGCTCTGGAAATAAACTGCAGCCTTAAAACCAAGGCTGACTATTTGCTATTGTATGTAATGCATACCAAATACTTGATTTTTATATTTATACACATATGTAAAATCATCTCCTTCCTGTTTCTGTGTGGTCTGATCTTGAAGAGCCCTGTGGAGATCTGATGCTGGAATTAGAGGTTTGATCCTAAATTTCACTGATTCATTATCCAAGTTACAACTATAATTCCAGAAGTACTTTATTAACTGTAAAGGGCTTTGGGACATCCTGGGATTGTGAAAGGCATTGCAAAACTGCAAACTCTTTTTTGACGTCTTTTGAAATTTAAAATCCCACTCCGAACACCAGAGTGAAATTCCAGTGGAGTACCGAGGGAGTGGCTCGGTGGTTAGCACTGCTGCCTCATAGCATCAGGGATCCAGGTTTGATTCCAGCCTTGGGTGACTGTCTGTGTGGGTTTCCTTTGGGTGCTTCAGTTTCCTCCCACAGTGAAAAGATGTGCAGGTCAGGTGGAGTGGCCGTACTAAATTGCCCATAGAGTCCAGGAATGTGTAGTTAGGTGCATTAGTCAGAGGTAAATGTAAAGTAATAGAGTCAGGGAATGGGTCTGGGAGGGTTACTCTTCGGAGGATTGGTGTGGACTTGTTGGGCCGAAGGACCTGTTTCCACACCGTAGGGATTCTATGAGTGCTACACAGTCATTGGTAATGTTCTTGTATCTGGCCACAGTGTGATAAATGGAACCCAAACCAGACGGGAGAGTAAGAAACTGATTTAAATCTTTTCCTTGACTTTACCTTCATTGCAGAATGAAGCTTGATATATAGCTACCTTGTACTCACTAATTCCAGTCTTCTCTCTTTGTATTCTTCTGAAAACTCAAAGACAAGATAAAACAAATTATACCACTTTACAAATCACTTCCAACTAAAGGGACACTGTTACAAAAATGAAATCTTCATAGCAGACTGAAAATTTAAATTAAAATCCAGTTGTGGATGGTGAGACTTGAAAGGGCTCAGAAAGAACATTACAAGGATGTTGCCAGAGTTGGAAGGTTTGAGCTACAGGGAAAGGCTGATTAGGTTGGGGCTATTTTCCCTCATGTGTTGGAGATTGAGGGGGTGACCTTATAGAGGTTTATAAGACCATGTGGGGCATGGATGGGGTGAATAGACAAGGTCTATTCCCCTGGGGTGGGGGAGACCTAAACTAGAGAGCATAGGTATAAGGTGAGAGGGGAAAGATTTAAAAGGGACCTAAGGGGCTACTTTTTCACACAGAAGATGGTGCATGTATGGAATAAGCTGACAGAGGAAGTGATCGAGGCTGGTACAATTACAACATTTAAAAGATATCTGGATGGGTATATGAATAGGAAGGGTGTAGTGGGATATAGGCCTAATGCTGACAAATAGGACCAGATTAATTTAGGATATCTGGTCTGCATGGATGAGTAGAACCAAAGGGTCAGTTTCCGGGGTGTACATCTCTGTGACTCTAAGTAATTCTGTGATTTTGTAACAAAAGGAAAATGCAATCTTCTGATACGGAAAATCTCATAAGATTCTCTACTCTACCTACTTTCCTCAGAAACCAGAACTACAAGTAAAGGTCTGCAGTAGAACATTAAGGCCTTTGAAGTTGGTTGCTAAGAGGTATGCTTAAAATTAATTGCAGACCATTCAGTACAAGAGTTATCACAACTGTGCCCAATTCTCTCTCTCTCACACACACACACACACACAAAAACATCCAAAAATTCTCACACATTCACACACATAGTCACTCATACACTTACACACATTCATGCACACACACTCACATTAACACAGACACACACACATTAATGCATACACACGCTCATACTAACACAGACACACACACACACAAACATATACACACACTTAACCTCACACACAGACCAAGATCAATCTGTCTGGGACCCACCAAACAGCTGAATAAGGCAGAGATTTGTTTTCTATCTCAAAAGCACAAGACTGTAAATCTTTGAAATCTTAATATAGAAACAGGAAATGCTGTTCAGTTCTGCTGAAACACCAACTCTGCTTTTCTCTCCATTGCTGCTGCCTGTCCTGCTGAGTATTTCCAGTATCTTTGGTGTTACTTTGCTCTATGTGTTTTCTCTGTGTAGTTCACAATCCTGCACTGCCAGGAACTATCAGGAACTTATCAAGCACAAAGGGAGACCAGGGAAGGAATACAAATCCTTCCTGCTGAGCACTCAACATTTAAAAATAATGTGTATTTTCTTTGCCACGGTCGGTCTACAAAAATATATCTTTACTTCAACAGCCCAGACACCTGTCAACGTTGCTGCTAATTTCAAAGGTGCGCTTTCTGGAGGCTCCGAGCAGATTTCCCACATTGCACCAGAGAGATTCACACACCTGCTTCAGCAGATGTCACAGCTGCACAGTGAAGCAACAACACCTGGCTCATCCCAACTGCTGTTTTCAACCTTCCTCCTCCTCCTGTGATGGAATCATAACAAAGGGGGCTGTTTTATATATCTAGGGCAAGTCACAATGTGCCTTTCATACTCGGAGCACGTCAAACAGAAAACAGGGGACGGACTCTCAGAATTCGTCTCTTTCTCTTTTCGTTCCTTCTCTGCTCCAGGGACATTTGACTCCCGCTCTGAAGACATCAGGAGTTCAGCTTAAAAAGAATCCCACAAGAATTGCGTTTTAAAAGGAGTAAATGGGTCAAGTGTTGAGTTACAACGTTATACAATTGCCTCTGGGATCTGGGTTAGAAATGCAACTCTGGCTGTCAGGAGTAAGATTTCTCTCTTGATCTCTCTCCCAGCACCAAAAGTTCTACAGACACCGTTCCTCTAGATTGCTCCTATCTGGCTTTGGGATGTCTCCTTTTTTCCATTATTCATTCACAGGAGGAGGGTGGCGCTGGCTAAGCCAGCATTTACTATCCATCATTAATTACCTAGAGCTCAGTTAAGAGTCAAGTGTTTTGCTCTGGGTCTGGAGTCACATGTAGACCAGACTAGGTAAGGACAGCAGTTTCCTTCCCTAAAGGATACTAATGAACCAGATGGGTTTATCTAACAATCGACATCATCTTTAGACTCTTAATTACAGATTTTATTGAATTCAAATTCCTCCATCGACCATGGCAGGATTCAAACCTGCTCTCCCAGAACCTGGGTCTCTGGATTAACAGTCCAATGAAAATTCCACGAGGTCATCAACTCCCCACTCACCTGCGTCACTAATGCCACAGTGGTTTGCCCTGAGCTGAAGGCTGTGGGTTTGGATCCCACTCAATGGATCAGAGCACTTACAGGAGGTGGTCACTCCCATGCAGTGCGGAGAAGGAGCGTGCTTTCCTTCAGGCGAGACATTAAACTGAAACCCTGTCCACTCCTCCAGTAAAGGATCCCATGAAAGTATCTAGAACAACAGAAGATCCACTCTTTCCCCATGCCCTGGCCAATACCGAACCCCTCGACAGACATTGCAGGAAGACAACGTATCCGGTTGATGCCAAGCTACTGCCTGTCATGTTTACTACATTTGCAACATGTACTTTATCAACCAGAAAGTACTTTTTGACATCAAAATCTCCCTTTTCTCTTTCAGCCACATTTGGGACCAGTCAGAGATCATTGGGCAGGAAGGTAGACACAATGGATATTGAGAAAGCAAAACAGAAAGAGGGAAAAGCAAGGTGGCACCAAGTTTCTAAGCAACGAGTCACTAGGATCTTGAATACGCTGCCGGAGAGGCAGATCATATGTCATTGTTTAGGCCACTTTTGGAAAACTGCGTGCAATTCTGGTCTCCTTCCTATCGAAAGAATGTTGTGAAACTTGAAAGGGTTCAGAAAAGATTTACAAGGATGTTGCCAGGGTTGGAAGATTTGAGCTATAGGGAGAGGCTGAATACGCTGGGGCTGTTTTCCCTGGATCATTGGAGGCTGAGGGGTTACCTCATAGAGATTTATAAAATCATGAGGGTCATGGATAGGATAAATAGACAAGGTATTTTCCTTGGGGGTGGGTTTAGAACTGGAGGGCATAGGTTTAGGGTGAGAGGGAAAAGATATAAAAGAGACCTAACGGGCAACACAGAGGGTGGTACGTGTATGGAATGAGCTGCCAGAGGATGTGGTGGAGGCTGGTACAATTGCAACATTTAAAACATTTGGATGGGTATATCCATAGGAAGGGTTTGGAGGGATATGGGCTGAGTGCTGGCAGGTGGGACTAGATTGGGTTGGGATAGGTGGTCCTTATGGACGAGTTGGACCAACGGGTCTGTTTCTGTGCTGTACATCTCTATGACTCTATAAACCATAAGACCACAGAGCAGAATGCCATTCAGCCCCTCTGGTTCTTCTTCACCATCCAATAGGGTGGTGTGGTGAACCAGTGGTTAGCATTGCTGCCTAACAGTGCCAGGGACCTGGGTTCAATTCCAGCCTTGGGTGACTGGCTGTGTGAGTTTACATGTGTCCCTGTGTGTGCGTGGGGTGCTCTGGTTTCCTCCCACAAATGAAACATGTGCAGGTTAGGTGACTTGGCTATGCTAAATTGCCCCATAGTGTTCAGGGATTTATAGGTTAGGTGCATTAATCAGGAGGAATGTAGAATAATAGGGTAGGGGAATGGGTCTGGTTGGGTTACTCTTTCTGGGAGGGTCAGTGTGGAAGTGTTGGGCCTAATGGTCTGTTTCCACATTGTAGGGATTCTATGAAAACATTAGAGGATCATGGCTAATCCAATAATCCTCAGGTTCACTGCCTGCCTTTTCCCTATATCCTTTGATTCCCCGACCGATCAAGAATCTATCTCAGCCTGAAATATACACAATGACTCTGCCCCCACAGCTCTCTGGGGCAAGGAGTTCCAAAGACCCACAACCCTCAGAGAAGAAATTCCTCCTCATCTCAGTCTGAAATAAGTGTGCCCCTTTATTCTGAGACTCTGCTCTCTGGTCCCATGAGGGTAAATATCACTCAGCATTTACTGTGTCAAGCCCCTGCAGAATGTTTCAACGAGATCATCTCTCTAAACTTCAGTGAGTAGAGTCCCAATCTGTTTAATCTTTGCTCATAAGGCAATCCCTAAATATTAGGGATCATGTCAAGGACATCTGAAGAGCAAGAGTGTGCAGGGTTCTGGAGACTGTGTGCAGGGTAGCACTAGAGAAATGATATAGACACGGTGAACTGTGTGGTCTGATATTAAAATGGTCTCTACCTCCAGTAAAGGAAATACTTGAAAGCTGGGCTGCTTTAGAATGCAACAAGTAGTTAACTTTGCAGCTCAGTCACTTCAAGATGAAGGGTTCGATCCTGCTCAGCAAACTCAGCAAAGCAGCAACCGATCACAATACTGAATTGGCCAATCCCCCACTCTATCTCAGCAATGCAGACTCAGGTTCATACAGTCACACAGCACAGACTGAGGCTATTCAGCCCAGCATGCCTGTGCCAGCTCTTTGAAAGAGCGGCTGTCAAATTTATCCAAACATCCCACCCCGGTCCTTCCCAATTGCCTGGACAAATCTTCATTTTAAGTGCACATCTAATCCTCCCCAGGAATTGGATGAGCTGACATTTGCCCATTACAGTAGGGCATTTCAGGTCATCAATCATCACGTCAACTCAAAACTTGAGGAGGGAAAAGCTTTGCAGGGTTCTGGGGCAAGAGCGGACAAGCAGGGTCAGCTTTCTCAAAGGGGGGGGCTGAATGGCCTCCTTGTGCACTGTGTGGATCTGCGTATCCTCTGACCTGTGAGTCTCTGCCAGAGGATAGGGTTTCTCCCAGTGAACACATGCCCTCCTGTCCAAGGGATGAATGGAGATTCACTACCACTGTCTTGGATTCAGTTCATTCTCTCTGTCTCCAGGATTTATTTCATGATTGGCACAGTGAAGTGAAATAGCTAGCATCTGTTCTTACTGTGAGGCTTGTTTTGTGAGTCACTTACACCGACTACAGCGACCCCTCTCTGCTTCCCAGTCCACCCTACACACTCATCCTCAACGACTGACTTGGTTAAAAAAGAAATGTAGCGATGAAAGTTCCCAGGTTTGAGCCTCCAGTCTGCCTGAGTGGAAAGGAAACACCCACATTCTTAGTGAGTGAGTAAAACCATATGCTTATTGTCAGCCGCATTCGACTCAAACCCAAGTCAAACAAGCTTGAAACATCCTCGTTCTTGCTGCAACTCGGAAGAATCTGGCTCCTAAAACACATTCCTGATGAAGGGCCTTTGCCCGAAACATCGATTCTCCTGCTCCTCGGATGCTGCCTGACCTGCTGTGCTTTCCCAGCACCACACTCTCGACTCTAGTCTCCAGCATCTGCAGCCCTCACTTTCACCTCCTATACCACAATAGCCAGCAACATGGTGACTTTATCTCAAAAGACACAACATTGATGACCGGCAGATGTTCCCTCACACTCCTGTGCAAATACTTGCCAGAGAACTATGGCCACAAGCTCTGGAAAAGATCCAAGGTTTGAAATCTCCGTTGATCCCTACCTGCGGGGTTGGGGAGATTGGAATTAGCAATGGTGGGTGGGGTTTGGGACACCCATACTAATCCTGACTGATCGCCACACTCCCCATTCCTCTTCCTCACCCCAGCCAGCCCCACTCTGCCCAAGATTGCTGGCAGCAGCTTTGACCGTGACTACATTGAATTTTATGTGGAGATGCCGGTGTTGGACTGGGGTGGCCAACACTAAAAATCACACAACACCAGGTTATAGTCCAACAGGTTTATTTGGAAGCACTAACTTTCAGAGCACTGCTCTTTCATCAGGTAGCTATGTTGAAGGAGCAGCACTCCGAAAGCTAGTGCTTCCAAATAAACCTGCTGGACTACAACCTGGTGTTGTGTGATTTTTAACTACATTGAATTTGTACAGGACATCACTTCAGCCACACTATAAGGGCTCATGTGAAAGCATTTGGGAGAGAGAATCATGACAATGGTTCAGGGATGAGGAAGCCCATAAAGAGAAATTGGAGAAACAGAACATAGAACAATCCAGTGCAGAACAGGCCCTTCGGCCCTTGGTGTTGCACCAATCTGTGAACTATTTTCATCTCATCCCTCTACACTATCCCAAAATCATCCATGTGCTTATCAAAGGATTGTTTAAATCTCCCTAATATGGCTGAGTTAACTACATTAGCAGGTAGGGCATCCACACTCTCTGTGTAAAGAACCTGCCTCTGACATCTGTCTTAAATCTATCACCACATCTGTCTTAAATCTATCACCCCTCAATTTGTAGTTATGCCCCCTCTTACATGCTGACATCATCATCCTAGGAAAAAGACTTTCACTGTCTACCCTATCTAATCATCTTGTGTGTCTCTATCAAATCCCCTCTTAGTCTTCTTCTTTCCAAACAGACCCAAGTCTCTCAGCCTTTCCCCATAAGACCTTCCCTCCAGACCAGGCAACATCCTGGTAAATCTCCCCTACACCTTTTCTAATGCTTCCACCTCCTTCCTGAAATATAGGGACCAGAACTGTACACAATATTCCAAGTGTGGCCGCACCAGCGTTTTGAGAGAGTTTTCCTCAGAGAACGGGGTGGTCGAGTGGAGATTTGATAGAAGATTTGAGGCAAGAGAGTCTGGGCAAAAGTAGCAAGGGAGAAACTGTTCCTGCAGATGAAGGTATTGAGAGAGCGGGGGATCCAGACTTAATTGTCAAAAGAAACAAAGGCAATATGAGAGCACCTTTGTCACAGAGCGAGTGGTTCAGGAATAGAAAGCAGGGTCCAGGACTGTGCAGTTACTTGAGGAATTCAAAAGGGAATTTCTTTTTATATATTCATTCACGGGATGAGGACATCGCTGGCTAGACCAACATTTATTGCCCATCCCTAATTGCCCAAGCTGCAGTTAAGAGTCAATCACATTGCTGGAGTCACATGTCGACCAGACCAGGTAAGGATGGCAGTTTCCTTCCCTAAAGGACATTAAGGGGGAAATGACGGGATCACAACCGTGAGTTGCTTATTTGGAGAATAGGTCTAAGCACCCATGGCCAAAAATCCAGAGACCCAGGTAATGTTCTGGGAACCCAGGTTCATATTTTGCCATGGCAGATGGTGGAATTGGAATTCAATAAATACAGAACAACCTCAATTATTCAAACAAGACGGGCGGGGAGTATTTTGTTTGGATAATATTTTTACGGAACTTTGCGATCTTGTTCGGATAATCTGAAATTCGGATAACTGATGTTCGGATAAGCAAGGCTGTTCTGTATTTGGAATGAAGAGTCTAATGGTGACCGGAAATCCATTGTTGATTGTTGGGAAAAACTCCTCTGGTTCACTAATATTCTTTAGGGAAGGAATCTGCCATCCTTACCTGGTCTGGTCTACATGTGACTCCAGACCCAAAGCAACACGGTTGACTCTAAACAAATGCTGGTCTAGCCAGTGACACCCTCATCCTGTGAATTAATGTTTTAAAAATTCTGCAAACTCTACACATGCTCAGAATCAACCCAGGGAACATCTACATCTGTCTTTATCATGTCCAACTCTCATATCAGATGGAGGGCTGAATACAAACATCACCTGGATTATATTACAAGAAGTTGTAGATAGGAAGTGATGACATTCTTGATGGTTTATTACTTGGTTTCATTCCTGGTTTGTACCATGCAGTCAGCAATCTGCAGAGTTCCGTCTTCAGACATAATGAGGTGGAATGGGCACTCAATGGAACTACGAGCCTCACTCAAGATTTCTGACTGTCAATTCTGCAAGAGGTTTTCAAACAATCTCCAAAGCAGGGACTCCATTAGCAAACGGAGAAACAAGTATACACTTCACAAAACCGAAACTGTGCTGAAAGAGAGGCATGCTGTTGAAGCTTCAAAGTTTGCACTCATCAGGATACACACACACGGAAGGAAGTCAAATATCAAACTCTCGCAATAATTTGTACCACAGGAGAAAAGGGGGCTGATTAGTTGACAGGCCAAATATTCAAATTATGCATGTGACATAATCACAACCTCTGTCACAATAGGGGCAGAAGAGAAGTGGGAATATTGTTCAGAGTTGGTGGCTTTTGCACAGAGGATGGCAAATATGAGCAAAAGGTATTCTCACAGGCCAGCAGAGGGGGAGTGCAACCCTGTCAGACCCTCTGTGTTTCAACTAAGACACTTTCTTCCATGCCTCATTTGAACTTGCGTCTACCATATTTCCAAATAGTTTATTCCAAACCCTAACAAAGATTTTTCACACATCATATTCGCTTCTTTGGAAAATTGCTCCAAATGTCTTCCCTTTGGCTATTGATCCTTTTTTTTACAAATTCATTGACATTGCCAGCACACTGCCACTCCCATTAAGTTCAGGATTGAAAATGGGCACACCGAAACAAAGACTTGCGTTGATATAGCACCTTTCAAGACTAACTCACTGCACGTTCCAGCCAAAGAATTATTCTTGAAGAGTAGTCACTCTTACACTAAGAAACCCAGGAGACAATTTGGGGCAAATGTTCACAAAAATAGCAATATCACAAAATGGTCTTCTGTTTTTGCAATGTTGATAGAGGGATAAGTACTTGCCAGGGTAACCTCCCCATTCTCTTCAAAGTAGCACGATGGGATCTTTTCCATCCACCAGCAGGCTGATGGGGCTTTTGTTTAACATCTCACCCAGAGTCATAGAGATGTACAGCATGGAAACAGACCCTTCGGTCCAACCCGTCCATGCCGACCAGATATCCCAAACCAGTCTAGTCCCACCTGCCAGCGCCCAGCCCATATCCCTCCAAACCCTTCCTATTCATATACCCATCCAAATGCCTCTTAAATGTTGCAATTGTACCAGCCTCCACCACTTCCTTTGGCAGCTCATTCCATACACATACCACCCACTGTGTGAAAAAGTTGCCCCTTAGGTAACTTCGCCCAAACAGTTCCTCCAAGATTAGTTGTGAATTTCACAGTTAATTTTCCCAGACGCACTCCAACATCCAAAGAAACATGAACTCAAAACAGCAAATGTAGTAACTGTGCAGGTTCTCTCTCTCTCGCTCTCCTGCAATGACCTCACCATGTGTTTCCTTTGTCTGCATATAAAACAGTGATTGCTGCTCCTGGAATTCGAGGAAATCACCTCCAACACCTAAAATACCTCAAAGAAAGGAGCAGCTCTTACAGCCAGAAATTTTTCCCGAACTCCACCTTGGATTACCCAGAATCCTCAGAGGTAGTCTGTCCTACACTCCCTCTGTATGGCATTGGATTACCAGCCTGGGTCGTGACACCCAGCTTTAGCAGTCAGCCTTAAACCCAGGGCCTCCTGTCTCAGAGGCACACGCACTACCAACTCAGCCATGCTTAACAGGATAGCACCTCCCCAAGGCTAGCTGCCCACACTGCAGCCTATCCACCCCAATCCTCATCTCTCCCCACCGACTCCCCCCCACAACCCCTGCAACCTGCCATCTTCTGAACGGTTGAAGTGTATTCGGATGCACAACTTCCCAGGATTACAGTGGCTGACCTGAGCTCAGGAGAGTTCTTCCCCACCACCTTGCTTGATGCGAGGCACTTCTGCCTTCTGATCTCTGCCTGCTGAAGGCGCACTGGGAGGGTGGGGCCAAATGGTGCTGGGCTGTGATGGCTCCTGCAGGTAAACAGTCACCAGACATTTGGGGTCGGGGAGTGCAGTGAGGTTGACCACTTGTGTGGAGTCAGACGCAAGTGACTGACAGATGGCAGAGAAAGACAATTTCTTAAAAGAGAAAATTAAAAACAAAGGTGGGGGCAAGAGCAGAGAAAAGCAAAAGGCAAAATGACTCACAACGGCAGTGGGTGAGGAAGACAATGAATGCAGCCTCGACAACACGAAGAGGAAGCTGCTATCATTATCAGAGATGCTGAGGGATTTTTTAAAAGTGTTTCACAGCAGACACAGCTTCTGTGAGGTGCGTACTCCTGTGCAGCTGTGAGATGAACCAGATTAAGGAGCAGCGCAGAACCAAAACAAGACCCAGAGCTTCCAGCAGCTGATAGCAGCCCAGGAGCTGCGGCCTACGCTGGGCTTCGCTCATGCCTATCAAAAGAATAAGAGCAAGAAGTGCTCGCTCGGGGGTCTGGGGCCAAAACACTTTGAGGTTTTCATTTTAAACGTGACCAAACACAGACGGCTGACATCCTCTGTAACAAGTGGGCAAAAGGGCAAGGTGTTGGAGGTGGGGGGGGGCAGGATTAAATCTCCATCCGACAGAGTTTTGCAAAATAATAATGCACCGTGAAAGGAAAAGAAAATAATCCCAGATAAAGCTGACACCAGCAGCTGTGGGAAGTGCCAGACACAAATGCGGCATTTCTGCAGGAAGCGAACATTTCAAAAACATGTTTCGTTGAAAATGGGGAGTGTTGTGGGTGGGGGGTGGTGGGGGGGTGTTGAAGTGGATGTAGATAATATCATCAATTTGGATATTAGGCTTTTTACAGGACTGCTCCTGATCAAACCCAGTGGCTCAGTGGTTAACACTGCTGCTTCATAGCACCAGGGTGCCTGGTTTGGTTCCAGCCATGGGCAACTGTCTGTGTGGAGTTTGCACGTTCCCTCTGTGTGGGTTTTCTCATGCAGACCATGCTACATTGCCCATAGTACTAGGTGCATTAGTTGGGGGAAATAGGTCTGGGTGGGTTGCTCTTTAGAGGGTTGGTTGGGCCAAAGGGCCTGTTTCCACACTGTAGGGAATCTAATAAAAAGTATTTTAATAAATCATACAACACAAGAGGAGGCCAGTTGGCTCTTTGTGCTAGAGCTCTATTCAACATCCAGAGTGGAATGTCAGCGATTGCATGAGAAAAGCTTTTTCAGTCATGGTCTGGAATTGCTCTGCCTGGAAATACAGTGGAGACATTGACAATGATGATTTGGATGGAAATAATGTGCAAGAGTATGATGAAAAAGCACGAGGTAATGATGCTTATTTGAAGAGCTGGGGCAGACTTGATGGGCCAAACGATCTCCATGTGTGCTGTAACAATTCCGTGCCTCTGAATCGCGCATTAATGCTACGACAACACTAAATGTTAGCAGCCCTTTAAAGGAGGGAGGAACAACACAACCTTACAGGGAGCACTGCATTATGTGTGTCACTGATTTATGGGCAGGTGATGACCTACTGGTTTAATCATGAGACTATTCATCCAGGCACCCAGGTAATATTCCGAGGACCTGGGTTTGAATCTCATCATGAAAGATAGTGGAATTTGTACTCGATAATAATCTGGAAATAAGAGTCTATTGTTGACCACGTAACCGTTGCTGATTGTCAGCACAAACCTGTCTGATTCTTTAGAATCATGGAATCCCTACAGTGTAGAGGCAGGTCATTTGGCCCATCAAGTTACACCAACCCTTTGAAGAGTATCCCATCCAGAATCAGCTCCCTACCCTATTCCTGTAACCTTGCATTTCCCAAGGCCAATTCACCTAACCTGTATATCTTTGGACTATAGGTGCAAACGTATGCAGAACATGGGAAGAATGTGCAAACTCTACACAGTCACCAAAGGGGGATTTGAACCTGGGTCCCTGGTAATGTGAGGCAGCAGTGCTAACCACTGAGCCACCATGCTCAGGGAGTGAAAGCTGCCATCCTTATCTGGTCTGACCTACATGTGACTCCAGACCTATAGCAATACGGTTGACTCTTAACTGGCCTCTGGGCAATTAGGGATGGGTTAGTGCTGGTCTAGCTGGTGATGCCCTCATCCCATGAATAAATAAATAAAATAAAACACAGCTAGCACTAACGTGGCGGACCAACTCGTGCTGGATTATTCTGTGATTATTCACTCTCAGATATTGGTAGAGGGATTGAGTTTCAGAACCACGAGATCATGCTGCAGCTGTACAAAACTCTGGTGTGGCCACATTTGGAGTACTGTGTACAGTTCTAGTCTACAATTGTGGAAGCTTTGAAAAGGATTCAGAGGAGATTTACTCGGATCTTGCCTGGTATGGAGGGAAGGTCTTACGAGGAAAGGCTTAGGGACTTGAGGCTGTTTTCGTTAGAGTGAAGGTTGAGAGGTGACCTAATTGACACTTATAAAATAACCAGAGGGTTAGATAGGTTGGACAGTGACAGCCTTTGTCGTCGGATGTCGATGGCTAGCACAAGGGAACAGAGCTTTAAAGTGTGGGGTGATAGACATAGGACAGATGTCAGAGATAGTTACTTTACTCAGAGAGTAGTAGGGACATGGAATGCATTTGAAAATGTGTTGCTGGTTAAAGCACAGCAGGTTAGGCAGCATCCAAGGAATAGCATCTGCAGACCTCACACTTTACCACATGGAATGCATTCCCTGCAACAGTAGTAGACACGCCAACTTTAAGGGCACTTAAATGGTCATTGGATAGACACGTGGACAAGAATGGAATAGTGTAGGTTAGATGGGCTTCAGATTGGTTCCACAGGTCGGTGCAACATTGAGGGCCGAAGGGTCTGTACTGTGCTGTAATGTTCTCTATGTTATTCCTCTCCAACACTTTGGATGTGGCATCAACAAGAAGTAAGTCACAGACTCTTTAATCTGTGTACAGTTTTTCTATGTTAATTAACCCTGGGCTTTGCCACAGGGACATTGTACCAAGGCACCTGGGTTTTCACTGCTGCTATGTTGCAGAGGGTGATGTGGGTTCCTATCTGCGTCAAGGCAGATGGGAGCTCGATTTAATCTCTTGCGCACAGAACAGGTGGAATGTGCTTTGACTCAATTCCCTAAGCTGTTCCAGACCTCCCAACCTTCTGCTACAGAGAAGACAGTGCAACTGCATAACAAAAGCCAGCTGACAGCTCACACGACTTCACGAAAAAGAGAGAGAGAAAAAAGAGAGAGAGAAAGAGTTAGAGAGAAAGAGAGATAGAGAGAAAAAGAGAGAGACAGAGAGAGAGAGAGAGCTCAGTCATCAGCTGGCCAGGGCTGCAACAAAAAACACACTTAAAAAGAAAAATCAGGGCACGACCAGCATTTGTGTAGCACCTCTCTCAGTATCAGGGGCTTCCCAAAACATTTCACAGCTGATGTACTGCCAGCTGGCATTTTGTCACTGTGGTAATATGGGAAATGAGATCCGATAGCACAGGCACAGGAAGATCCCAGAGAGACAGCAATGTGATTCTAACCAGAACATCTGTTCTCATGGTGACAGTTGAGGGATAAATATTAGCCAGCTCTCCGGGAATAACTCTCCCCTTTTTAAAAATTTATCCCTGGGATGTGGGTGTCACCAACTAGACTAGGATTTATTGCCCTTCCCTAATTGCCCAGAGGGCAGTTAAGAGTCAACCACATTGCTGTAGGTCTGGATTCATGTGTAGGCCAGACCAAGTAAGGATGGCAGATTTCCTTCCCTAAAGAACATTAGTGAACCAATTAGACTTTATCCCCTGACAATAGTTTCACAGTCATCATTAGATTCTTATTTCCAGATTATTGTGGAATTCAAATTCCACCCTCTGCCTTAGCAGGATTCAAACCAAGTCCCCGGAACATCAACTGGATCCCTGATTAATAGTCTAGCAATAATAGTGCTAGGCCATCAGCATCCCCTGTTTGAGCTTTGCAATAGTGCCACATCTTTTTATCTGAGAGGACAGACAAGCTCTTGAATTTGTAGCTCATTGAGGGATGGCATCTCTGACAGTGCAGCACTGCCTGAGTAGTGCCTGAGACTTCATAATACTAGAGATGTTCCCTGAGACCGTGAGCCCTGCATCATTCCTGCAACCATTAGAGAAACTCCTCTGATTCTTTTGCCTTAAGGGATGGTTACATGACAAGTAAAACCATCACCTCCCTCGTGCTTGCTTTGTGTATTTGGCACTAATTTGTGTATTTGTCATTGATTAGTGTATCTGGCATTGATTAGTGTATTTTTAAAAACTCATTCAATGGATTAGATTAGATAACGTACAGTGTGGAAACAGGCCCCTCAGCCCAAAAAGTCCACACCGACCCACCCATTCCCCTAACACTACGGGCAATTTAGCATGGCCAATTCACCTGACCTGCACGTCTTTGGTCTGTGGGAGGAAACTAGAGCACCCGGAGGAAACCCCGCGGACACAGGGAGAATATGCAAACTCCACATAGTCAATCGCCTGAGTCAGGAATTGAACCCGGGTCTCTGGCGCTGTGAGGCAGCAGTGCTCACCACTGTGCCACCGTGCCGCCCACAATGGATGAGGATGTATTGGCCAGCACTTATTGCACATCCCTAACTGCCCCATTGCTGTGGGTCTGGAGACACATGTAGACCAGACCAGGTAAGGATGGCAGATTTCCTGAAGGATTCTGGTGAATCAGATGGATTTATGTGACAGTTGAAAGTGGTTACGCATTCACCATGAGACTAGCTTTTTATTCCAGATTTTGTTTGGATTCAAGTTTCACCATCTGTCGTTAACCCATGTCCTGAGGAACTTAGCCTGGGATTCAGGATTTACTAATCCAGTGACAGTAGCAATTAGCTAATCAATAACATAAATTGACAGCTGCCACATTTCTTTTCATTGCACTCATGGCTCTGACTCCCTCCCAGATCACTTGACATTATCGAGCCCTGAATGCCAGGACACATCCACAGGACTCGAAGCATTTTCAGTAGCTTTCACCTCTTTCACTCACAGCTCCCAGAAAAGATCACTAAATACTTCTTAGAAGCAAGAAGCCAGACTGTTTTTATTCCTGAACAACCATCACCCTCCACACCCATTGCAATAACACACTTAGCCCTCAGGTAACATTGGGCTACTCTCTGTGCCAGGCCAGCCTAATACACACACACAGAAGCAAACATACATACAAACTTGCACAGACACAACACACACACACACACACACACACACACACACACACACACACACACACACACACACACACACACACACACACACACACACACACACACACAACAGGGACCGAGTCTGAGTCCTTCATGACGTGGCCCGATGCCTGACTGGATATTGGCATATTTCCAAACAAAGTCTTTCAGATTGACTCAGGTCCTGCCTGACCTTTCAGGTGGACACAGCAGTTCTCTGGCCGCTATAATCGAAGAAGGGCAGGAGAGATATCCCTGCTGTATGGCAAATATTGGTGCCTCTGTCAACCTCAGAAAAGACCTCAATCAGAACCAGGAGATGCTGCAAGTCTGCACGAAGAGCGGACAGTGCTGGAAAAGCTCAATAGGTCTGGCAGTCTCTGTGGAAAGAGAGACACAGTTGACCTTTACAGTTGATGAGCCCTTGTCAAAAGGGTTCTGATGAAAGATCATCGATCTGAAACGTGAATTATGTCTGTCTCGCTTCACAGATGATGCCAGATCTGCTGCGTTTGTCCAGCATTTTCTGGTTTTTTTTCCCCACACAGGACATCATTTTGCTGCTCATGGGATTGGCGGCTGCTGTATGTCTGACATTATAACAGCAACTACACATCAAAAAGCAAATTGTTCACTGTAAGGCACATTGGGACTTCCTGTTGGGGTAACATGTGCTATAAAAATCCAAGTCTCCCTTGCACACTGAGTGCAGAGAATTGTGAGACTTCAGGTTGACAAGATTTTATCCTCGTCGAAGAGTATGGTGCTGGAAAAGCACAGCCAGTCAGGCAGCATCCGAGAAGCAGGAGAATCGAGGTTTGGAACATATGCTCGAAACGTCAACTCTCCTGCTCCTCAGATGCTGCCTGACTGGCTGTGCTTTTCCAGCACCACACTCTTCAACTCTGATCTCCAGCATCAGCAGTCCTCACTTTCTCCCAATACCTTAACCTCTATAGTCTTCAAGCAGGGGCAATGAATGCTCACACACCTGAAAAGAATCACAAAATATCAATTTGAGCATCATGCACTTTGTTACTAAACCCTTCCCCATCCATCATCTCAATGAATTCTCATTGTATGCTCCCCTATCCATGGGTGAACACGCTCTAACCCCCCACCAATGGATTATCAGCTAACACATGACAGGAATTTGCCACAGCTCCTACAACAGCACCTCCCAATCTGCCAACCACTACTATCTAGAGGGATAAAGGCAGCAGATATGTGTGAACATCACCCTTCACAAATTCTCCAAGTCCTACACCACTCTGACTTGGAAATGTGACAGCCTTTTCCTCAGTGTGCCTGGCTCAAAATCACCAAACTACCTTCCCAACAGCATTGTGGGTGTACCTACACTCTAAGAACTTCAGTGGTTGAAGAAGGGTCTCACCTGCATCTACTCACAGGCAATGGAGGGACAAAAATAAACAAACAAAAAATTGAAATTAGGAATCTAATGATGACCATGAATGCATTGTCAATTGTTGGAAAAACCCATCTGGTTCTCTAACATCCTTTAGGGAAGGAAACTGCCATCCTTAACTCCTGACCTAATGTGACTTGAGACCCACAGCAATGTGGTTAACTCTTAACTGCCCTCTGAGTATTTAGGGATGGGCAATGCTGCCTAGCCAGTGACACCCTCATCCCGTGAATAAATAAAGAAAAAGAGAGGCAGAATAAATACTACTGAAGCACACAAACTTGAATAAATTACAAAACCGCTTGCTGCTTGGTGTGTTAAAATTAGCCATTTGTTCTTTCAACTGACCCCAGCTATTAAAACATTATGGAGAAGGACAAGAGTATCACGGTGCATCAAACACTCCTGACTGGTCTACGTCAAGAGTTCTCTAATGAAAAATTAAGGTGTGCATTGACAGACAGATGGGAACTAAACTGAAGACCAATGCAAAAAGGCTAACAATTTCTTCTCATAGGCCATTTCAGTCATGGTGAGAAAATTAAAAGCACGGCATTTCTATCTCAGAACCAGTGCAATGACGTATTGCGTAAAAGGAAGGGTGTTTTTGTGAGGAAGGAGTTGGAGCAGAACAAATTCCTTTTTGATTGGAATATAGCATGAGAAGAAAAAATATGCAGCAAGTTGTTATCCGGAATGCACAGCTTGAAAGAACTGTGGAAGCAAATGGTGATAGGGATTTCCAAAACAGAACTGGATAACAACCTGAAGGGAAATAAACTGTAAGGCTCGGGGGAAAAGGAGCTAAAGGGATATGTGGGTCAAATTGGATAACCCTACAGTGTAGAAACAGGCCTTTCAGCCCAACAAGTCCATACCAACCCTCCAAAGAGTAATCCACTCAGACCCATTTCCCTACTATACTTTTTTACACTTGACCTATACATTCCTGAACTCTATGGGCAATTTACCTAACCTGCATATCTTTGGACTGTGGGAGGAAACCAGAACACCCACAGACAGACACGGGGAGAACATGCAAACTCCACACAGACAGTTGCCCAAGGCTGGAAGTGAACCCAGGTCCCTGGTGCTGTGAGGTAGCAGTGCTAACCACTGAGCCATCATGCAGTTTCCAACAGCTTCCAGTACATAAAGGATGGCTGACTATCTTCCTTCTGTGCTGTACGATCCTATGGCTTGTTTTACTTTTAAAGGGAGGCTGTAGTGATTGGAATGAAGGCTAGGTGGATCCCATTGACTATGAGATTCTTGATTGGGATTGTTAAGCTGGGCCAATCAGGGAGCCCTAGCTGACAGGTACAAACAGGAGATTCTAAATTTTAAAAAAAGGAGATTCAGAGATGTTGCTGATCACATTCTCAACTCCTGTGAAGGTTTAGCATTCAGCTTCAAACACAGACTTCACATAAACTGTGCAGATGTTCACCTCAAGTCTGATACAAATAACGGCTGCTTACAGAACCTGTGCAAAACCTAAATTCCAACGCAGTGACAATCTCTTGGCAGAGACATATAGTTGTGCTATTCTGTAACAATTCAACTGGCTCAAGGCCAGCCATTTTGAATTATAATGGCCTCCATTCCTGGCCCAGAGTAACTCTCCACGCAGCACCTCAAGGTGTAACAGACACTTCACTGTCTGACTACCCAATGGATTAATATTTCCATAAGAAACATGCATCATTGCGGCCTAAGTCTGACCAGTGCTCCCTTAGCATTCACACTCTACAGGGCCACATATGAGGGCAGTTAGGAATCAACCACATTGCTGTAGGTTGGATTCACATGTAGGCCAGACCGGGTGAGGATGGCAGATTTCCTTCCTGAAAGGACTCAGATATGTTTTTGTGACAATTAACAATAGCTTCACAGTCACCATCACTGAGACTAGGTTAATATTCCAGATTAATTTGTTGCATTTAAAATTCCTCCAGCTGCTATGGTAGGACTTAAATCGGTATCCCCAGAGCATTAGCCGTGGTATCTGGTATCACAGTCCACAGACATTATCACTACACCACTATCTCGCTCCCTGGTCACTAATTCTTGCTGAACGCAACCTTTTGTGGATTTGAGGGTAATTTTCAACCAGTTTTGTGATCCCCCACTCTATCTCAGTCAGAAAGGGCTCATGTTTTCATCTCCATCACATCATCCATTAATGTATCTGACTACCTAATTAATATTCCCAGGAGGTGCGCAATTGGTCAGGGTCTAAGTTTTGACCAGTGCTTCCCACGCACCCACACCCTGGTACAGATCAATCGCCACACAACTACTTGTGTTTAAAGATTACCTTGAGACAAGATGCTATACACACACAAACACACACACACCATATATCAGAAAGGAATTCTACACCCAGCAGGACACTGAGGCAGGTGACTAAAGACTTAGTCAAAGAGATAGATTCTAAGGAGCTTCTTATAAACGAGACACAGGCAGAGGGCTTTAAGGAGGGAATTCCTGAGCGTCAAGCCTGAAGCAGCTGAAGGCTATTTCCCAATTGTTTCCTCAACACCTCGGGCATGTCTGCACAGGCCTGTGGAAACTATGCCACGTCTCTGGCGTCTATGGAGTGAACCTGAATGATATAACATCAATCTTTCCGATGTCTAAAAGTAACAGTAGCAGCAATCTGATCCAAACCAAAATGTCCCTTCACAGCAAAACCCCAACAGTAACCTGTAGTCTATTGTGAGCCATTGTACAGCAGACCAAGGAAGAACAGCAGAGGAGATATCCCAGAGTCGTGACTGATATCAATCACTGAGTGTCGGTAAATATTCGGCATGTCCATAAGGAGCCTCACCAACGTTTACAGTTGCACCTAAGAATGTACTGTATGTGTGTGTGTCATGGCCTGGTGTGGCAACTGCGCTGCCCAGGACCACAAGAAACTACAGAAAGTTGTGAACACAGCCCAGCCCATCACAAAAGCCAACTTCCCATTCATGGACTCCATCTATACTTCCCGTTGCTGTGGAAAGGCTACCAGACATTATGAAAGACCCCTCCCACCCTGGTAATACTCTCTTCCAACCTCGTCCATCTGGCAGAAGACAGAAACTTGAACACACGCACCAACAGGTTGAAGAAAAGCTTTTTCCCTGCCATTTTTAGACTTCTGAATGGACGTTTCTAATCTGAAACCGAATATTGACCTTGCTTTTATGCAACTCCTGTAATATCTTGTAAGCCTCACTCTGCCTAAACACCCAATGATCTGTATGTCCTTGTTTGTTTTGATCTGCCTGGACTGCTCACAAAACAAAACTTTTCATTGTACTTAGGTACATATGACAATAATACATCAAAACAATCAAAATAAATCTTGTCATTTTGCTGGTTTTGAGGGCTTGCAAATTTTCTGCCACGCATTTTTGACCAGAGGTCAACAAACTTCTTAAACCACTGTGACCCCATTTTGAGGTTTGAAAACTGTCACGACTCATCAGCAAGAACTTTACCGGCAATGCTAGGGGACAGACGAGAGAATGGGGGAGTTTGTTAGGGTGACATAATCTGGCCAAAGCTCGCCTTCAGATCTTATACCCCTAAAACTTAAACCCGTGACTGTGCTTGTGATTCCAACCTTCACTCTGGGAAGCCCCTGGACAATACTTTAAAAGCACTTTGTCAAACGTGAAGAATTTTGGGAAGTCATGGTGCCACATAAATGCAAGTTTACTCCTGCCTTCTGTTTTCTGGGGGGGGGGGCTGTATATTGCTGACTTTGGCGCTGCCACACAGGTGGGCAAAGTATTTGCAGTATACTGTAAATGCTCACACACAGTTGTAAAAAAGTGCTACAGGGAAATAGCTGCCAATATCACACCAGCAATCAGAAAACATCGGCAGGCTGCCTCAGCTCACCATGTGTCCGGTCAGTCTACAAGGTGGCTTTCATTGGGCCACCCAGCATTCCAGGATATTGGAGTACAGTAGAATCCTGTTAAATGCATACAGCGACAAGAATTTCTGCTGGGGGCCATGCAAGGGCACTCTCATTCACAAGCATGGACAGCAAGGGGCCATTACTGTCATCTCGAGTGGCCTGGGGGAGGGGAACACACTCCCTTTTCCTCTAGACAGACAGCGAGTTGTTATTATTACAGAGCTGACTACAGCAGGGCTATAGGCAGTACTGTTTGTAAAAGGATGTGACACCATTAATATATCCACCTATCAGGGAGAGATAAATCAGGGGGATTTTCTAAATGGTGAGGAATGAGGGACTGTAGAGGAGCAATGAGATTTGGACATCCAAGCAGACAAATCATTTAAAGCTTGCGGCCAGGTACAAAAAGCAATCAAAAGGGCTAATGGAATGTTTGCCTTCATCTCAAGAGGGTTAGAATACAAAAGGAAGAGATGTCGCAGTTAAAGCAGGTTGTTTGTACCTCAACTGAGGTACTGCTTTCAACTGCAGGGACCTCGGTGTCAAAAAGATATCTTGGCTTGGATGGGGTGCACAGCAAATTTACCAAAATGATACAAGGCTGTAAGGATTAAATGGAGGACAGACTGCGCAAACTTGGTTTGAATACTGCAGACTGAAGGCTGATCTGGCTGAACTGTTTAAGACGTTAAAGGGGATTCAATAGGGTCTGTACAGTGAAACCACTTTCCCTCGTGTGAGAATCAGGAATGATGGGTGTAATCTTGCAGACTGGGCTGGGCCATTTAGGAGTGGCATCAAGAGGTCCTTTGATACAAAAAAACCCGTCAAAATCTAGAACATTCTTCCCCAAAATGCTGCAGCTGCTGAAGCAAAAGAAGCTATTGTGACTGGAATAAATAGAACTTGGTTCGAAGAGGGTACTAAGGAGCAAAAGCAAGTACATGGAATGGAGGAAGGCATCAATTATGCACTTGAATGATGAAGCATGTTCTAAGGACTGAGAGGCCTTTTCCTCTAATATATCAGTCGTTCTCTGTGTAAAGCATACCATTACTGACAGTGTATATAAACAAAGAATCATAGACACATACAGCATGGAAACAGACCCTTCGGTCCAACCAGTCCATGTTGATCATAAGCACAAACTAAACCAGTTCCACCTCCCTGCTCCTGGCTCATATCCCTCCAAACCTTTCCTATTCATGTATTTATCTACGTGTCTTTTAAATGTTGTAACTGTACCCGCATCCACCACTTCCTCAGGAAGTTCATTCCACATGTGAACTACCCACTGTTTAAAACATTTGCCCCTCATATCTTTTTAAAACCTCTCTCCCCTCATCTTAAAAATCTGCCGCTAGTCTTGAAATCCCCCATCCTCGGGATAGACAATTACTATAACCCTATCTATACCCCTCATGATTTTATAAGCCTCCCTAAATGTCACCTCTCAACCTCCTGTGCTCCAGTGAAAATAGTGCCAGTTTTCCCTGAAAACTCAAATCTTCCATACCCAGCAACAACCTGCTAAGTCTCCTCTGAACCCTCTTTAGCTGAGTAATATCCTTCCTATAACAGATACTGGTAGATTAGATTAGATTACATACAGTGTGGAAACAGGCCCTTCGGCCCAACAAGTCCACACCGACCCTCCGAAGAGCAACCCACCCAGACCCATTCCCTTAACCTAACACTACGGGCAATTTAGCCTGGCCAATTCACCTAACCTGCACATTTTTGGATTGTGGGAGGAAACCGGAGCACCCGGAGGAAACCCACACAGACATGGGGAGAACATGCAAACTTCACACAGTCAGTTGCCTGAGGCAGGAATTGAACCCAGGTCTCTGGCACTGTGAGGCAGCAGTGCTAACCACTGTGCCACCATGCCGCCCTAGTGTGTTAACAAGATGCCGCACTGGTACTGATCCACCAGAAACAGCCAAAAGGCTTATCTCTATTTGCTGGCATTAACTCTGTTCTTTATTTTTCCATGCGATGTGGGCATTGTTGAGAGGGCCAGCATTTGGTGCCCATTTCTAATTGCCTTTGTCCTGAATGGTTTGTCAGGGGCCAGTTAAGAGTCAACCACATTGCTGTGAGTCTGGAGTCACATGCAAGAACAGCAGATTTCCCTTCCTGAAGTATATTAGTGACTCTGATTGATTTTTATGACAATTGATAATACCTTCACAATCACTATCACCAAGACCAGGTTTATTCTCCATCAGTTGCTGTGCTAAGACTTAAACCAGTGTCCCTGGAGTTTGGCGTGATATTTGGTTTCCTAACTATTATATGTCTTCCTGCTGAAGTTAAATGCAGGTCTGTTCAGTTACCAGACACACACAAACACACACCCCGCCTTATGCCTCAAATACATGTAAATACAGTCTGGTTCATGTAAAAGATGCTTTTGGTTTGTTTCGATAGAGTCAAACTCCAAAGTTTGTTTGTTTCCTTATTGTGTCTTTGACTATATATACACTGTACATGTAAGGAATGTTTTAATGAATAAAGTGTATTTTAAGTTCTCTTAAAAAGTTTAGTTTCCCAGTCCACTGACATTACCACTCCATCACCATCTCCCTCCCTGATCATTAACTCTTGCTGAACGAAACCATTTACAGACTTGAGGGTAATATTGGACCTGAAGTTGAGTCTTGTGATCCCGCGCACTCTGTCAGAAAAGCCACCAACTTCCAGCTTTTTTACATCACCCCACGTCAGTTCCTCTGCCGCCCTTCCCCAGTGCCTGCCATGGTGCCGTTACCTAACACTCTCAAATCTACATCAGATAGATCGGAGTTTATGTCTCTCTCCAGATACCTGGCCCCAGAATCCAAGCTGGAACGTTGGCCCACCTTGCCTACCTGAATGGCTTTTTAAAAAAAACCACAGAAAGCAAGAAGTATTAGGATCCACAAGCTGCAAATTCAGCTTTCCAATCCAAATATGTGATAAACCGGCAAACATCTCTGGCATAATTTGAATATATAATTAAGAAAATACATGTATTATATTTAGCATCAATTTAAAAAAAAACACTAAATAGATCTAACTCAGAATTGAGTGTATTGGACTATTGTTCGTCTTATTAGATGGCAAAGTCACTATTAAAACAAGCCTTAATTTAAGGAGAATTAAGACAATTTTGTTTCAGTTACAGAGTCCTATGATTAAAAATAGGAAATAATAAACCATTAAAAATGTTTCATGTGCCAAAGGCATTGCCTATTATCATGGTGTAGCCATTCCACTCAAACAGATTTATTGACAGCACAGTTTTTTAAGCTACTGTTTGAAGAATAAGGTAGTTCTCCCATGACCTTGATCAACATTCGCCTCTCAAGCAACACCACTAAAACAGATCTAGCCATTTATTTCAATCTACTGTCTGCAAATTAGCTGCCAAGTATATGACCACGTCGCAATAACTAACCACTCCTCGAATGTTGTTCAATGGCTGTGTAGGGTCTTGAAATCACCTGAGGTCAGTTCCTTCCTTAATTTTGCTTCGGCCCTTTTGAGATTGGGCTCCCATCTTCCACCCTCGAAATTGTCCTTTAGGGAAGGAAACCTGCCTTCTTTAGCCAGTCCAGCTCATGTGTGACATGAGATCAGCAGCATTGTGCTTGGCTCCTAATGGCCTGGCAAGCATTGCTGTTATGGGCATCTGGGCAGAAGCAACAAATGCAGCAACTCCCATATCACAGAAACAAATAAAAAATGCAAACTCAGAACTAAAAGAAAAGCTTCCATTTATATAGCACTTCTCATGATCACTAGAGTTCTTAAAACATTTTGCATCCTGTGAACTATTTTGATTTTGTTCAGAAAACATTTACAAGGATGTTGCCAGGGTTGGAGGTATTGAGCTACAGGGAGAGGCTGAACAGGCTGGGGCTGTTTTCCCTGAAGCGTTGGAGGCTGAGGGGTGACCTTATAAAGGTTTATAAAATCCAAGGCAGACTTCAGGCAACAATACAAAGTGACCGAGCAGAGACTGATAACCAAGTTCGGAACCCATGAGGATGGCCTCAAACAGGACCTTGGGTTCATGTCACATTACAGGTGACCCCACTGCACTACAAACACACACACACACACACACACACACACACACACACACACACACACACACACACACACACACTCCTGCAGACACAACCACACACACACACTCCTACAGACCCACACACACACACTCCTACACACCCATACACTCACTCCTACAGACCCACACACACACTCCTAGAGACCCACACACACTTCTACAGACGCTCACGCAGATTCTCTCCTATACACAAACTCTCTCACATACACCCCCTCCCTGCACACACCCACCCACATGCAAACATGCACAGATCTAAAGTTTGTGGGGTAAATTTGTACTTGCAGGATTATATTTTAATTTGCTCAAAAACTGCATGAATCCATATGAGATTCTGTAAATCCCTTTTTTAGATTAGAATCAGTCTGAACACTGGGGCACAGGCAGCCTCACACAGGGGACCTCACACCTTCAATGCATTATGTGGACGAACCTATTGTTAAAGTTCACTGAGAATGTAACTTTAAGGAAGGTCTGGGATTTACATATGAAAGAACTGAAACCAACATGCCCATTCCAAAAAATGAGAGGCTTAACAAACAATCAAGGTATTTTTCAATATATCATTTCAGTTACATCATAAACTCTTATACTCCACAACCACCTGATGAAGGAGCAGCGCTCCGAAAGTTAGTGCTTCCAAATAAATCTATTGAACTATAACTTGGTGTTTTGTGATTTTAACTTTGTACACCCCAGTCCAACACCAGCATCTCCAAATTATGTTTATCATAGAAACTGTACTGTTCCTCACTCTGTATATACATGATATTGCACTGTGACTATGTTTATCAAAGATATTATACTGTCCCTTACCCTGTATATACCCGATAGTGTACTGTACTGTAACTATGTTTAGGAGAAAGTGAGGACTGCAGATGCTGGAGACCAGTGTGTGTGTGGGTCTGTAGGAGTGTGTGTGTGGTGCTGGAAAAGCGCAGCAGGCCTGACAGCATCCGAGGAGCAGGAGAATCGACATTTCGGGCACAAGCCCTTCTTCAGGCGCTTTTCCAGCACCACACTTTTCAACTCTGGTCTCCAGCTTCTGCAGTCCTCACTTTCTCCTAGTTGACCTTAACCTACTGCGAATCCTCTTGAAAGGATGCCTACCTCGAAGAAGCTCTCCTCTTCCCTCTACAAGGATCACAGTGAGTATCCTGAAGAAGGGCTTATGCCCGAAACATCGATTCTCCTGCTCCTCAGATGCTGGCTGGCCTGCTGCGCTTTTCCAGCATCCCACTTTTCAACTCTGTAACTATGTTTATCAAAGTTGTTGTACTGTTCCTCACCCTTTATATACCCGATATTGCACTGTGACCATATTTATCAAAGTTATTGTACTGTTCCTCACCCTGTATATACCCGATATTGCACTGTGACTATGTTTATCAAAGTTATTGTACTGTTCCTTACCCTGTATATACCCGATATTGCACAGTGACTATGTTTATCAAAGTTATTGTATTGTTCCTTACCCTGTATATACCCGATATTGCACTGTGACTATGTTTATCAAAGTTATTGTACTGCTCATTACCCTGTATATACCCGATATTGCACTGTGACCATATTTATCAAAGTTATTGTACTGTTCCTTACCCTGTATATACCCGATATTGCACTGTGACTATGTTTATCAAAGTTATTGTACTGTTTCTTACCCTGTATATACCCGATATTGCACTGTGACTATGTTGATCAAAGTTATTGTACTGTTCCTCATCTTGTAAATAACAGATATCGCATTATTTCTAAACTTTGTATACAACAGATTTTGAATGGTTCCAGACTCTGAAAATACCAGATATTACCCCATTGTTGACCGTGTGTGTAAGCTATACCACAGGGTCCTCTAGATTATTCATAACAATTACATAGCATACTGATGATCAATTAGCAATTGCCAGCCGGGATCTGTACGAAGCAAGCAAAACAAGTTCAAGATCAACTGGTGCAAATGAACACTAAGAGTAGAACAAAGATTCTGTACTGTGTGTTTTCATTAGGCCACTGCAAGAAAACTGACGGGGAATTCTACTCGAACCATTTTGAGATGTCTTTAAGAAACGAACTGGAGTAAAATTACAAATGGTTGCAACTGCTATTGCTTTGACTTGCACTATACATTAAAAAAAACACGCACACAGACAAGGATCACAACCCGAGTCCTGGGAAAGACACTCAACTAAATGGGCTGAGAATCAACAACACCACAGCCCCCACAACCCCATCTGTCACATTGCCCAAGGACACAATAACACAATAACTACGTTTAGCATCAACACACTGACTCCGGTGAAAGTTACAGCGAGACCCCCCTCCAACCCCCTTCCCAGCAACCGGCCCTCTCTGTTTCAACAATTACTTTATAAGGCAAATAAATAAAAAAAAAGGAGTGTATTCTTAACGTGTCGCTTTGGACAGGAAAGTTTACCTTCCTCGTCCTCTCTCACCCCCTAACCCTTTCCCATTGGAACTGAACAAAGACAAAAAGTGCCTCCTCGAAGCAGCTGAACGGAGTGGACTTGCTGGACGGTCTGTACTTACCCTGATAGGAGCCAGAAATTCCCACCATTTCCAATCGAGTTGGGCAAAGTTTTCGGACTGAAAGTTCCGACCAGGGATCTTAAAAAATAATAAACAAAACAAAAGGTCCACTTTGGCTTACAGGAGCTGGGTGAAGGTCTCCTCTTGCCCTTTCTGGCTGTCTGTCTGTGGTTGCTGCACTGAAGGAGCTGGCTCCTCGTGTCTGATCGATTCACCAGCCCCTGAATGGAAATGGAGCAACATCAGACTTCAAAGGCACAGGCTCAGCCAATGCATGCAGCAAGGAGGGCTGCAACACACACAGATTCCCCCCCTCCCTCCCTCCACTCTGAACGCACGGCCAAGTTAGCAGACACAGCTCAGATTGCATTTCCTACACTCCTACCCCGCCCCACTTTCCCAACTCCCCATCTCCTGGTACAGCTCGTTGAGAAAGGAGCCGAAGATTCTTTTATTTGTTCCATCTAAACAAGTACTTTTTAAATGCAATAGCCCAGAAGTCAGCGACCGAGACACAACAAGGTCCCAAACCCGCTGGCTTCCTCATCGTCTTCACACTCTTTTTAAAACTTCTGTCCTCTGGTCAACAGCAGTCCAGGGAAAACCTCAGCGAAGGAACTGCATTCAGGTAGCACCTTTCACAACTTCAGAACGAACCTCTTTTCTTGTGCGGTCTGGCGTCAAATTAGATTTGGTTCCGAGGCAGACTGATCGAGGAGTCAAAGTCAAGTCCGGTTTAGATTAACGCAATTTATTATATAATTACATAACATAATTTAACACCAAATATGGCTATACGTGGATATGCCAGGCACTGATTCATGGTAACATTAAAAAAGGACGATAAGACCGTATGATATAGGAGCGGAATTAGGCCATTCGGCCCATCAATTCTGTTCTGCCATTTTATCATGGCCAGACACACTCATCCCCATTATCTTTCATCCTCTCAATTACTAACCTATCCACCTATGTCCTAAATACCCTCTGGTCTTTTGTGTTATGAGGAGGAGGAGTCGGGCCTGTTCCACTATTCAATAAGGAGGAGAAAGTGAGGACTGCAGATGCTGGAGATCAAAGCTGAAAATGTGTTGCTGACAAAGCGCAGCAGGTCAGGCAGCATCCAAGGAGCAGGAGATTCGATGTTTCGGGCATAAGCCCTTCTTCATTCCTGAATTAGGCCATTTCTGAAGCCATTCCTGAAGAAGGGCTTATGCCTGAAACGTCGATTCTCCTGCTCCTTGGATGCTGCCTGACCTGCTGCGCTTTTCCAGCAACACATTTTCACCACTTTTCAATAAATCAAGGCTGAACTGATTGTAACCTCAAATCAACAAGTTCTGATGTTGGTCTTCCACTCCGGACTGTTACAACCTGCTGGGGATTTCCAACGGCTGCAGTGTATTCTAACTGCCCAGATTGTGCTAGTTTTGCCTAGTGAGGTGCAGCTGTGTGACGTCTTCACAAGCCAGGGTCCTGAAGCAAGTACGCGATATTCCCAAACACATTTTGCAGCCAATTAAGTAGTTTTGAAATGGAGAAGTTCTGGGAAAAGTGGAGAGTACAGCAGCCAGTTTGTGTGTAGGAAGCTCACCCAAATAGGCATGTGATAATGATCCAGATAATGTTGTGGCACTGGATTTTACAGAACCCCATGGTCACGAGCTACAAATTCATGGGGGCCACACATCCCCGAGACAGCCACACATACTGAAATACTGTGAAAAGACTAGATTAGATTACTTACAGTATGGAAACAGGCCCTTCGGCCCAACAAGTCCACACTGACCTGCCGAAGCGCACCCACCCAGACCCATTCCCCTACACCTAACACCACGGGCAATTTAGCGTGGCCAATTCAACTGACCTGCACATTTTTGGACTGTGGGAGGAAACCCACACAGACACAAGGAGAATGTGCAAACTCCACACAGAGAGTTGCCTGAGGCAGGAATTGAACCCGGGTCTCTGGCGCTGTGAGGCAGCAGTGCTAACCACTGAGCCATCGTGCCACCCAAGCTTTGTTTACAAAGCTGTACAGGCAGATCATAGTAAGCAAGTGCACACAGAGCAAAGAATTTAGAAGGAGGTGTACAGGTAACAGTGTATAGGGCACACAAGAGAGATCAACATTAGCTAGTTAATCCTGTCAGTAGTGCCAATTGGTTCAAACGGCATTTCTGACTGTTTCTTATCACACCTCAGGAAGCTGACAGCCAACTGGATGGCCAGCAACACTAGTTACCCAGCATCACAATTGGCAAGTAATTTTTGTGCCAGGCGAATGCCAATTAGAGACAATCTAAGCACGCTCTTTGACATTTAACGGTGTTACTATCACTGAATCTCCCACTATCAACATCCTGGGGTTTATCATTGACCAGAAACTCAACTGGGTTCGCCACATAAACGCAGTGGCTACAAGAGCAGGTCAGAGGTTAGGAATACTGTGGCAAGTAACTCACCTCCTGCCTCCCAAAAGCATGTCCACCATCTACAAAGCACAAGTCAGGAGTGTGGTGGAATATTCCCACTTGCCTGGATGAGTACAGCTCTAACAGCATTCAAGAAGCTTGACACCATCCAGGAGACAGCAGTCCACTTGATTGGCACCACATCCATAAGCATTGACACTCTCCATCACCAATGCTGAGTAGCGTCAGTGTGTACTAGCTACACGATGTACTGCAGACATTCACCAAGGATTCTTAGTCCCTTCCAAATCCACGACCACTTCACTATAGTAGGACAGGGGCAACAGATAAGTGGAACACCACCATCTACAAGCCACTCAACATCCTCACTTGGAAACATATTGGTGTTCCTTAAATTCCACTGGCTCAAAATCTTGAAATTCCCTTCGTCAGGGCATTGTGGGTCAACCTATAGCAGAGGGACTGCATGAGTTCAGGAAAGCAGCTCCCCACCACCTCCTCAAGGGCAACTAGGGAGAGTCAATAAGTGGTGGCCCAGCCAGCAATACCCACTCGCCTCTACAGAATAATGACTTGGAGGGCAACCCCTTGAACAGGCTAGGGGATCTCTTACCTTTCAGTCCTGACAACAGCCCATGCAACTAAATCTGCCAGACAAGCCAAATGGCACTCTCAGCTGAACATAAAATATTGAATAGGGCAAGATGAGGTCCTTAGTTGAACATTTATGCCTCTGACAGTCCCTGTAAAATTTCAGATTTGTTACAGGCAAGTGGGTGCATGGCAGGAAGACCAATCGTTGGATTTTGTGTGTTCCTTACTGCCGATGTTGTGTACGCTCCAGCTTGCGGTGTTGTTCAATGAATTAACTTTGATCAAGACTCTGGGCAAACCTTCCCTGCTCTTCTCCAATCCAATGCCACGGAGTCATTGGCGGGAAACGGGGTCTCACAATTAGCTTCTAAGCTGAAAGAATAGCGCCTCCACCAGGACTGGACATGCTCAGTACTGCACTGGACACCAATGAATCTGCTTCTCTGGCCACGATCGAGGGAGGAAGTGGATCAGAAGAACAGGAGAAGGCCAGTCAGCTCTGTGAGCTTGCTCCACCACTCAATTAACGCAGGGCTAATCTGTGCCTCACTATTGTTTACTCATCTTTGCTCCTTAACAAGTGATACCCTCAATCACAAAGAATCTTTCAACCTCAATCTTGAAAATTTCAATTGCACCAACATACCATATATTTTGTGATGGGGCTGGTTCACAGAACCCCATATCTTCACACCCGATCTCTCTCATGGCCTGTCTCTCATCTGAAGATTACGCTCACTTAATGTGGTTTTCCCAACGAGAAGAAATAATTTCTCTATACTCATAGAGTCATAGAGATGTGCAGCATGGAAACAGGTCCTTCGGTCCAACCTGTCCATGCCGACCAGATATACCAACCCAATCTAGTCCCACCTGCCAATACTCGGCCCATATCCCTCCAAACCCTTCCTATTCATATACCCACCCAAATGCCTCTTAAATGTTGCAATTGTACTAGCCTCCACCACATCCTCTGGCAGCTCATTGCATACATGTACCACCCTCTGTGTGAAAAAGTTGCCCCTTAAGTCTCTTTTATATCTTTACCTTCTCACCTTAAACCTGTGCCCTCTAGTTCTGGACTCCCCCAACCTGGGGAAAAGACTTTGTCTATTTATCCTATCCATGCCCCTCATAATTTTGTAAACCTCTATAAGGTCACCCCTCAGCCTCCAACACTCCAGGGAAAACTGCCCCAGTCTGTTCAGCCTCTCCCAATAGCTCAAATCCTCCAAACCTGGCAACATCCTTGTAAATCTTTTCTGAACCCTTTCAAGTTTCACAACATCTTTCCGACAGGTAGGAGACCAGAACTGCATGCAATATTCTTACCCTAATGAAACCTTATCTCAGTGGCTCAGTGGTTAGAATTGCTGCCTCACAGTGCCAGGGATCCGGATTCAATTCCAGCCTCAAGTGACTGTCTTTGTGGAGTTTGCACATTCTCCGTGTGCATGGGTTGCCTCTGGGTGCTTCAGTTTTCTCCCACAGTCCAAAGGTGTGCAGGTTAGGTGGATTGGTTATGCTAAATTGTCCGTAAGAATAATAGAGTGACTATGGTAGGGAAATTTAACTTTCCAAACATAGACTGGGACTGCCATAGTGTTAAGGGTTTAGCTGGAGAGGAATTTATTAAGTGTGTACGAGAAAATTTTCTGATTCAGTATGTCGGTGTACCTAGAGAAAGTGCAAAACTTGACCTACTCTTGGGAAACAAGGCAGGACAGGTGATTGGGGTGTCAGTGGAGGAGCACCTTGGGGCCAGCGACCATAATTCTATTAGATTTAAAATAGTGATGGAAAAGCACAGACCAGATCTAAAAGGTGAAGTTCTAAATTGGAGGAAGGCCAATTTTGATGGTATTAGACAAGAACTTTCAAAAGCTAATTGGGCACAGATGTTTGCAGGTAAAGATATGGCTGGAAAATGGGAAGCCTTCAGAAATGAGATAATGAGAGTCCAGAGAAAGTATATTCCTGTCAGGGTGAAAGGAAAGGTTGGTAGGTATAGGGAATGCTGGACGACTAAAGAAACTGAGGACTTGGTTAAGAAAAAGATGGAAGCATATGTCAGATATAGACAGGATAGATCGAGTGAATCCTTAGAAAAGTGTAAAGGAAGTAGAAGTATACTTAAGAGGGAAATCCGGAGGGCAAAAAGGGGACATGAGATAGATTTGGCAAATAGAATTAAGGAGAATCCAAAGGGATTTTACAAATACATTAAGGAAAAAGGGTAACTAGGGAGAGAATAGGGCCCCTCAAAGACCAGCAAGGTGGCCTTTATGTGGAGCCGCAGGAGATGGGGCAGATACTAAATGAGTATTTTGCATCAGTATTTACTGTGGAAAAGGATATGGAAGATATAGACTGTAGGGAAATAGATGGTGACACCTTGCAAAATGTTCATATTACAGAGAAGGAAGTGCTGAATGTCTAGAAAAGCATAAAAGTGGATAAATCCCCAGGACCTGATCAGGTGTACCCCAGAACTCTGTGGGAAGCTAGGGAAGTGATTGTTGGGCTTCTTACTGAGATATTTGGATCAACGATAGTCATAGGTGAGGTGCTGGAAAACTAGAGGTTTGTTAACGTGGTGTGACTGTTTAAGAAAGGTGGTAAGGACAAGCCAGGGAACTATAGACCGGTGAGCCTGACCTCAGTGGTGGGCAAGTTGTTGAAGGGAATCCTGAGGGACAGGATGTACATGTATTTGGAAAGGCAAGGACTGATTAGGGATAGTCAACATGGCTTTGTGGGTGGGAAATCATGTCTAACAAACTTGATTGAGTTTTTTGAAGAAGTAACAAAGAGGATTTTAGAGGGCAGAGCAGTAGATGTGATCTATCTGGACTTCAGTAAGGCGTTCAACAAGATTCCCCATGGGAGCTTGGTGAGCAAGGTTAGATCTCATGGAATACAGGGAGAACTAGCCATTTGGGTACAGAACTGGCTCAAAGGTAGGAGACAGAGGGTGGTGGTGGAGGATTGTTCTTCAGACTGGAGGCCTGTGACCAGTGGAGTGCCACAAGGATCGGTGTGCTGGGTCCATTACTTTTTGTCATTTATATAAATTATTTGGCTGTGAGCGCAAGAGGTATGGTTCGTAAGTTTGCTGATGACACCAAAATTGGAGGTGTAGTGGACAGCAAAGAAGGTTGCCTTAGATTTCAACGAGATCTTGATCAGATGGGCCAATGGGCTGAGAAGTGGCAGATGGAGTTTAATCTAGCTAAATATTAGGTGCTGCATTTTGGGAAAGCAAATCTTAGCAGTACTTACACACTTAATGGTAAGGTCCTAGGGAGTGTTGCTGAACAAAGAGACCTTGGAGTGCAGGTTCATAGCTTCTTGAAAGTGGAGTCGTAGGTAGATAGGATAGTGAAGAAGGCATTTGGTATGCTTTTCTTTATTGGTCAGAGCATTGAGTACAGGAGTTGGGAGGTCATGTTGCAGCTGTACAGAACATTGGTTAGGCTACTGTTGGAGTACTGTGTGCAGTTCAGGTCTCCTTCCTATCGGAAAAATGTTGTGAAACTTGAAAGGGTTCAGAAAAGATTTACAAGGATGTTGCCAGGGTTGGAGGATTTGAGCTATAGGGAGAGGATGAACAGGGTAGGCTGTTTTCTCTGGAGCGTCGGCGGCTGAGGGGTGACCTTATGGAGGTTTATAAAATCATGAGGGATATGGATAGGATAAATAGAAAAAAGTCTTTTCCCTGTGGTGGGGGATTCCAGAGCTAGTGGGCATAGGTTTAAGGTGAGAGGGGAAAGATATAAAAAAGTCCTAAGAGGCAACTTTTTCAGGCAGAGGGTGGTACGTGTATGGAATGAGCTGCTGTAGGAAGTGGTGGAGGCTGGTACAATTGCAACATTTAAAAGGCATCTGCATGGGTATATGAATAGGAAGGGTTTGGAGGGATATGGGCCAGGTGCTAGCAGGTGGGACTAGATTGGGTTGGGATATTGGTCGGCATGGATGAGTTGGACCGAAGGGTCTGGTTCCATGCTGTACATCTCTATGACTAGTGCCCAGGGATGTATAGCCATAGGGAATGTAGAGTTAGGGTGGGGAGGGGAAGGAGTGGGTCTGGGTGGGATGCACTTCAGAGAATTGGTGTGGATGTGATGGGCTGAATGACCTGCTTCCCTATTGTAGGGAATTCTATGAAACTGTTTATTATCTGAAAAGTCTTATTTAGATCACAATTGCAATTTATCTCTTTAAGGCCTAGGACAGTATATATTCCATTGTCCACATCCTTAACTTATGCAAAGTCCTATTTATTTATCACCTTGTACTCACTGACACATATCCGCTCCCAGTCAAGTAGCCTTAAGGTTAGGAGATCCTATCCTTGGCCATCATACCTTTAATAATATTCAGTATCTATATGTGAAACAGTACTCCTACCTAGCTCGTGTGTGTTTTATGCGTGGCATGGTGGCGCAGTGGTTAGCACTGCTGCCTCACAGCACCAGAGACCTGGGTTCAATTCCTGCCTCAGGTGACTGACTGTGTGGAGTTTGCATGTTCTCCCCGTGTCTGCGTGGGTTTCCTCTGGGTGCTCCGGCTCTGGTGCTCCACAGTCCAAAAATGTGCAGGTCAGGTGAATTAGCCATGCTAAATTGTCCATAGTGTTAGGTAAGGGGTAAATGTAGGGGAATGAGTGGGTTGTGAGTTGGTTTGGACTTGTTGGGCCAAAGGGCCTGTTTCCACAGTGTAAGTTTAATCTAATCTAAAAAAGTACTCAAGAAGGAGTACTGATGGCTCTGTGCATTCTAAAGCATCATTTCTCCACCTTTGTATTCCAACTTCATCATAGAATTCCTACGGTGCAGATAGAGGTCATTGAGTCTGTACCACCTTGAACTAAATATTAACATTTGATTACTTTTATTACTTTTACAGATGTAAGGGAATGGTCATGAGTAGTCATAGAGATGTACAGCACAGATTAAACTCTGCTGTTCCTAATCTTTCTCAAACTTAGAAAATGCTCCAATTTATCTTTCTTGCATGTCTCATTCTGCCCCCACATTCAACTCTATCTTTCACAGTTCTGCTCACTTGCATCCCTTTGTAACTTCCTCCTTCTGTCTACAGAACCAATTCTTGCCTGTTACTGTCATCTGCAAATTTGGAGATATCTTCATTTAAGTCACTATTGTCAAAGGATAAGGCAACAGGGCACATATGTCAGAGGTACATTACTTGGCAACTCCCACTAATCAGATAATGTTCCTCTTCTATCCAATATCCTGCTACTCAGAATATGAACCACTCTATGACACAGGCCAATTTTTTTTCTATTAATAGCAAATAGCACCAGATTACTTCACAGCTCTCTGTGAACAGTGCAGCATGGGACATTCTAACACCTGTGAACATGTGGTCATCCTTGACTCCATTGTTCACTTCCTTAACTCATGCCAAGTCCCAGTTATCTCTCACATTGTAGCAGCTCCCTGTCAAGTAACTCTACAACTTAAAAAGTCATCTCCTCCATACGCTTACTTTTCTGTATTTCTATAACTCTGAAAATATCTGCACCCTCAAATTCCGACCTCTTAGAGTCATAGTCATAGAGCTGTGCAGCACGGAAACAGACCCTTCAGTCTGGCTCGTCCATGCCGGGCAGATATCCTAAATTAATCTCGTCCCATTTGCCAGCACTTGGGCCCATATCTGTCTAAATCCTTCCTATTCATTTACTCATTCAGATGCCTTTTAAAAGTTGCAATTGTATCAGCCTCCACCACTTCCTCTGGCAGCTCATTCCATACATGCACCACCCTCTGCATGAAAAAAATTGCACCTTAAGTCCCTTTTAACTCTTTCCCCTCTCACTTTAAATCTATCCCCTCTAGCTCTGGACCACCTCACCCCATGGAAAAAACCTTGTCTATTTACCCTACTCATACCTCTCTAGTTTTATAAATCTCGATAAGGTCACCCCTCAGCCTCTGACACTCCAGCTGCAGGCCCAGCCAATTTAGCTCTCCCTATAGCTCAAACCCTCCATCCTTGGCTGTGTTCTTGTAAATGTTCTTGTGCATCTTCAATGTTATTTGCTCTGCTGTTGAAAGCTGATCCTTCAGTTGTCTGGGACCTAAGTTGCAGAGTTCCTTTGCTGGAACTCTCTACTTTGCTGTCCTCCCTTATGACAGTCCTTAAAGTCTACTTTGATTACCAAGCTTTTTGTCATCTGTTCTAATATCACAATATTTGGCCAAAAGTCAAATTTAGTTTCATAATGCTCATGACTTTGGATATTTAATCAGGTATGCAGGTGGTAAGATCTATATCAAATCAGATTGTTTCAAACAGCATGTCCCTTCAGCTGTTTGCAATAGGGAAGGTACAGGACTGCAGCCTACCAGCCTGTGCTTGCAAAACACAAAGCACAATGTCCAATGTTAGATGTGGTTCTGCAAACAGATAGCATTTCACTCAACAGTCCTGAGTGAGCTGTGAATGACACTGAGAAACAATTTATGATTGGCAGTCGTGTGCTCGAAGCTAGATACGTCTAACATAGAGCTCTTTGCAGTCAAAAACACCAACACACATTGCACATTCAAACTGAACAAAATAGGCAATTGCCACTTCCTACTTCCTTTCACAGGGCAAAATCTTGCCCAATCAATCAAACTGCCTGGTTTATGTTTGAACAAGGATTGGCAGTTAAGTGTCAGTCATCATCTAACTGGTGCATTCTCCTTGGCAAGGCCTTGACCATCAGAGTCCCCTTTGGAAACAATTAGCACAAACTTCTCAGAGAGTATAAAAATGTTGCTTCCTTTTACATTGGCAAATATCCTGATAGATACCAGAAGGAAAGCTTAAACAAAATGCCTTTTATTCCCAGCAATACTCAAGTTCTATGCTTCCAAACAAAGTTGCATTATGTTAATAGTGCTATATAAATGAAAGCCATTGTTGTTGTCATTATTGTTGCTTTGTAAGTACTAAAACAAATGGACAAGACCTTGCTTTAATATAGAAATTGCTGGGAAGGCTCAGCAGCTCTTTGTCCCAAAGCATTAACTGTGATTTCTCTCCACAGATGCTGCCAGACCTGCTAAGCTTTTCCATCACCTTCTGTTTTTGTTTTTGATTTACAGCATCTGCAGTACTTTCGGTTTTTACCTTGTTTTAATATTGTGTGCTAAAACCTGTGGCAATATAGCTGTTGCACAGCAGTATCTAGTTAACGGATGGAAATGCCCTCTCAGAGTCGCACTTTAAATTCATTTGCACATTTTCCAAATGCGTCATGTGAATCTGGAGCATTAAGTGCAATTCTGGGCGTGGGATGTCAACAGAAGGATATCAATGCACTGGAGAGAGACAGGAGAGTATACAAACAATTGTTGACTTGGGAAACTTCAATTTTAGGTTTGGATGAGAGAAGTAGGGGCTATTGGAGAGGAAAAAGGGAAGAGGAGGTTTGATACCAGATCTCAAAGTCATGTAAGATATGGATGGAATTGATCGAGAGAAACTGTTCCCTCCTGTAAAAGGCTTGAGAATGAGAAGGCACCAATGTAAAGTGATTTGCAAACATAGCAAATAAGAGGGGAGAAAATCTTCTTCAACAATGAGTGGTTCAGATCTGGAATGCAATGCCTGGAAGATTGATGGAGGCAAGTTCAATTAGATGATTATTTAAACAGAAACCATATACAATACTTACAGGAAAAAAGCATGTTATAATCCACATTGGAAGAGTTGGTGCAAATAAAATGGGCTGAACAAGCTCCTCCTGCACTGGAACACAATCTGTAATTCTGAAAAATCGGTTCCTGCCTGACTTCCAATTTGATTATTTTTAAATTCATTCATCGGGTGTGGGTAATACAGGCTAGGCCAGCATTTATTACACATTCCCAATTGCCCAAAGGTCAATTAAAAGTCAACATATTGCTGTGGGTCTGGAGTCTCACATGTAGACCGGGTAAGGACAGTAGTTTCCTTCACTGAAGGACATTAGTGATGCAGATTTTGTTTTAACCCACTCTAGCGGTCTGTCATAGTGTAAGTTAACTCCAGATTTTTAAAATTGGATTCAAATTTCACCATCGGCCACAGTGGGATATGAACCCAGGTCCCCAAAATGGTAGATGGCTCTCTGAATTAATAGCCCAGTAATAATGCCACAAGACCACTGCCACCTCTTAACAGGAAGGGCTCTTGAGTGACAGTAGTTAGATGGAAACTCTTGGCCTAGAATCTGAAGTGATGGAGAGCAAATTCTCTCTCCCTCTGAGTGCATTCAATCAGAAAGCTTGGAATTTGATGGAATCTAGAAAAATGTCCCTTACCCATTACTGCTCTTTCTGGAATGCCACTAACTCAGGGTTTCCCAATAGCAACAGCAATCTGCATTTCTGTTCCACCTTTGCCAAAGTGAAAGAGCCCGAGTGCTTCACTGGAATGTGAGCAAGCAAAGTTTAACACTGAAATGCAGAAGGAGATGTTCAGTCAGGTGACTAAAACTTTGGCCAAAGAGGGAGGCTTTGAGGAGTGTCCTTAAAGGAAAGATGGGTAGAGAGCCAGGTTGGTTTCCAAAGCTTGGCCCATGATCACTCATATTTTGGAAATTATGGGAGGTCATTGATATAATTGTATTGTCATATAATCAGTAATCCAGAGCCTCAGCTAAATACTCTTCGGACATGGGTTCAAATCCCACCATGGCAGATGGTGAAAATTCAATAAAATCTGGGATTTAAACCTGGTCTAATAGTTACTATTGCTGTTTTTTAAAAAAAATCTGGTTCCCGCATGCACTTGGGTGAAGAAAATTTGCAGTCCTTCCCATACCTGGTCTGGCCTGCATGTGACTCCAGATAACACAGCAATGTGGTTGATTCCTATCTGCCCTTTGGAATGGTCTGGTGAGACAATCAGTTCCAGGGTAATTAGGGATGGGAAACAAATACTGGTCATGATAAGAGAGCCCACATCCCTTCAAAAATAAAGAAACAAACTTAAAATAGGGAATGAGAAAGAGATCAAATGTAGGAAAGTCTTGGAGGATTATGGAACTTACAGACTTTGGGAGGGGGTGGGATGACTAAGCTGTGGTGGTAGGACACATGCTGAAGGGGCTGTTATATAATAAAAAAATCTTGCATTTATATAGCACCTTTCACAGTCTCTAAGTGCTTTAACAGCAATTGGACACCTCTGAAGGGCAGCCAGATAGAAGATGCACAGCTGCATTAATTTTCACTTTTTAACTTACATAGAAATATTGGATTAGAATGATATTTTCATTGCAGGTTTAATTTTGTGGTTGAGGTTATGTGACAAACTAAATTCTTGGATGTCAATACTGACAACTCAGAGTGTGGATTAGTAATTCACAGTTTGAAGCATTTCGAGATCTTTGGACAGCTTTTCAGAAATTGCCAGAATTTCACCTCCAATGTATTTTAAAGGGATTCTCTCTATTCTTAATTTCACTATTTTCCTCCCTCCAACATTTAATTTTTAAATATATGAATAAGCACTTTCTTTATTTAGTGTACATGCATAACATCTCACTTTGAACCCATTGGAAAACAGCTAAATTGTGTATTTCATTACCCTTCTAGTTCCATTTTTATTCTTATTAAACTAGCTGGGTTCGTTTTTGCTCACATTCATTTTTGGCCAGACTTCTGGGACTGCAGTAAGTGCCATCTGTCATCAGCAAATCCTTGTCCCATCTGGATAAAGCTCAGCATAACAGACAAGTGTCGATATAGCACAGCTTGCCCTGGAACACAGGTCCTTATACCTGTTGTGGTTCAGGGCTGTGTTTTACACAACTTCATCTCTGAGCCACAGCGTTGTGGTTCAAGACTAGCTTTGCACTTTGGAAACATAATCCAGGCTGACACTTCCAGTGTAGTGCTGAGGGAAAGCTATGCACGAAGCACAACAAGGCCACTCAGCCCTCCAGCCTGTTCCACCATTCACTGGACTCATGGCTGATCTGTGGCTTAACTCCATATCCCTTAGTAGCTTTGCTAAACAATAAGATTATCTCAGATTTAAAATCAACAACAACTTGCCCATAATATCCAGGGATCTACAGGCAATGTGGATTAGCCACGGGAAATGCAGGGTTACAGGGATAGGGCTGGGGGTTTGGGTGGGATACTCTTCAGGGATTTGGTGTGGACTCAATGGGCTAAATGGCCTGTTACCCACATGTAGGGATTCTATGATTCTACCAACTGATTCAACATCCACTGCCATTAGTGGAAGGGAGCGCAAAATACCTACTGCCTTCTGTGTATAGAAAGTATTTCCTTGTATCTCTCCTGAATAGTCTGGCCCTAATGCTCAGGTTTTGACCCCAGTTCTAGAATCTAGCCTGTGGGAATAGTTTATCTTTATCTACTCTGTCTTTTCCTGTTATTATCTCAAAGACTTGGATCAGATCACCCCTTACCTTTCTAAATTCTAGAGAAAACAGGCCTAACGTGTGTAATCTCTCCTCATAACATAACCCTGGAAGTCCAGGTATGCTGTTGGAGGCCCTCCCTTTTGGATGAGACAATAAACCAAGGCACCAGCCTCCATCACAGGCAGGGGCGAAAGATTGTCAATGCATTTCTCTGAAAAGGCACATGGCTTCTGTATCCTGGCCAATATTCATCCTTTAGCAAACATCAGTAAAATAGATTCTGTGGATATTATCACATTGAATTTATGGAATCTGCTCTGCACAAACTAATCGCCACACTTCCTTCTGAGAACAGTCAGTGTATGAAGGTTGGCTGAAAGGTGCTAAGTAAATGGAATTTTTTCCATCTGATGAAGGAGCAGTGCTCTGAAAGCTAGTGCTTCCAGATAAACCTGTTGGACAAGAGCAGGTGATTTTTTTTTAACTTTGTAGATGCCAGTCCAACACTGGCAGTGTTTTGTTACACACACACACACACACCCTTGGCAAAGGGGTAAACATATCTCTTTCTGAACCTGTCAATAACGAACACATACCTCAACAGCAGCTTTCACAACCTGAGACCATTTCTGAGACCACTGCAGCTCATTAGTACGTTTGAAATGCAGTCATTGCTGTAACGGAGCAAACATGGGCTTGTTTTCGGTTACAGTATCTCACCTAACTGGTTAATTTCACAAGTGAGCCCTCAGCAAACTTTTATCAGATGAATAATCATTCCAAGCCCAAGCCAGGCATTTATATTCACAAGTACAAAAAAAAAGCTTTGTTGTCATCTTTCAAGCAAGGGGCGACAATGTAATTCTGGGGTTGGAGGAGCTGGGTGTGGTGCAGAGAAGGAGCAGGCTAAAATAAGGACGAATGCATATCTTGTTTCTTTCTTTAAAAAAGCAACTTGCCTTGTGGACAGGAGATGATGTAAAGTGGGATCTTGAACTGAGTGTGATTTTGACAAAACCAACAATCTGCCTTGTGAGAAATGTTTATCATATGTCTTAAAACAAGTTAGAAGCATGAACGTTCTACTAAAGCTGTTGTAGTACTAGTGAGACAGAGCTCCCTTTGAGAGCATGCATTAAGAAGTCATGAATCCAGCAGTCTATTGATCTTATGTCTACAGGGACCTGCCCTCTCTCCACTTCTGCACCCACCTACCACTAGGTTGCCACCTGTTACCATCCCCTCCCCAAATAGTATGGCCTGCTCGGGACACAGATGTTCACTAACAATAATAAATTAACACCCACTTACATGGGTTATTGCCTTAAGGCAGGACAAAAGTAAACCTATTAACAAAGTTTACCTATTGACGCCTAGCCCTTGAATCTCTCATGAGGTCTAGGGATGAGCTAAGAGCTAAATTGGCAGTGATGAAACAACCTGAGCACTCAAATTCAATGAGAACTAATTTATTCTTTGTTTTCCATTTCCTCATCCTCTGTTCAGGACTCACACTGCCTTTCATAAAAAAACACAAAGTACTGGAGAAACTCAGCAGGTCTGGCAGCAACTGGGGAAAGAGAGAAACAGAGTTAACATTTCGGGTCCAGTGACCAGTCTTACACTTAATGCCTTTTATCTTTTGTTTCTTTAATTAATATAATGGCTTCTTTCTATTACTTGACAGAGATGATGTGATTACAAGAGTTAACTTATTGAATGGCCCAACAATAAATACGCAAATACATCCTCATTGTGTTCCCCTGCCCAATTTACCTATTATTAGGCTCATATATCTTTCAGTGTCAGTCCTGGAGAAACGTTTGTTCTGATCTGTCTGCACATGTTTAAATGTGGGTCTTGTGCTTTCAGCTCTTACTGTCTCAGTCACACCTTTTCAAAAAATATATCTTCTGAACGTTGAGTCAAATGCAGCCAATCATTTGTCAACAACTACAATAATGGGGCACACAGCAGGGTCACAATGTTCAAGAATAATCTGCGAGCACTCTTTAAATATAAATTTTTCATCAAGATACAGGAGTAGAGTGGTATTGTCACTGGACTAGTAATTCAGAGAGAGACATGTGGCAATCACCTGGGGATGTGAATTCAATTCCTTCTCCAACAGCTTATGGAAATTATGATCAATTAATTCAAATAAAAAATCTGGAATTAACAACTAGCACCAGTTGGAGGGATTACAACATAGTTATACAATAATGATATCTGGACTTCAGAGGATAAGTTTAGAGGGAAGATTTTCCTGCTTTCTCAAGAATTTAAAAGGTTAAGGGGTGATCTGATTGAAGTCTTCAAGATATTAACAGGAAATGACAGGGCAAGTAAAGATAAATTGTTTCCATTGGTTGGCGATTATAGATCTAGGTGCCATAGTCTGAGAATTAGGGCCAACCGTTTAGGGTAGATGTTAGGAAACACGTCTACACACAAAAGATGGTAGATGTTTGAAATTCTCTTCCATAATTTGCAGTGGATTCCGGATCAGCTGTTCATTTTAAATCTGAGATGGATACATTTTTGCTAAGCAAAGGGATATGGGCCAAAAGCAGGTATATGGAGTTATCCACAGATCAGCCACAATCTCATTGAAAGGGGAAACAGGATTAAGGGGCTGATCGGTCTGCTCCTCTTCCTATGTGATAGTGACTGTGGAACAATCGTTGAATATCACAAAAGGCCACCTGGTTCATTGATGTCCTTTAGGGAAAGAATCCCAGTATAGCATACCCACGTCAGTGCAATTGATTCTTAACTACCCTCGAAAATGCCTCAGCAAGTAATTCAACTCACAGGCAATTTAGGATGGGCAGGTGCTGGCCTTACTTGTAATGTTGTCTTCACATTTTAAAAAATGGGGAAAAATAGATAGCTGCATTAGCACTGCACCAACATGCATTTCTATTATAGAATTGCTCTGGCGCAGATTCATCCCATCATGTCTGCATCAGCTCTCTGAATAAGCATCATCATTGGTTCCATTCTCCTGCCTTTGCCTCTTTTCAAATAATCATCTCATCCCTTTCTGAATACCTTGATTCAATCTGACTCCTCCACATTTCCTGGTAATACATTCCAGACTCACACCACTCGCTGCATAAATACGTTTTCCCTCATTTCATTTTTTGCTTCTTTGCCAATCACTTTAAATCTCTGCCCTCTCATTATCAACAAGTGGGAACATTTTTAACCTATTTACTCTGTCCATACCACTCATAATTATATATACATCAATCAAATCACCTCTCAGTTTTGTCTTTAATGAAAACAGTCCTTCTCCAATCCATCTTTATAACTGACATTTATCATCCCTGAAACAATTCTTGTGAACCTCTTCCACACACTCTCTAACGCCTTCACATCCTTCCTAAAGTGTGGGGCCAGAAGTGGGCACAATGTTCTAGCTGAAGCCAAATTAGTCTCTTACACAAATTCAGCATAACCTCTTTTCTCATGATCTCCGTGCCTCTATTAATGAAGCCCAGGATGTGGTGTGCTTTATTAATTACTCATTCCACCTTTAATGCCACTTTTAATTACTTATGTACATATACCCCTCAGTTTTGCACTCAATTTAAAGTAGGGTGGCATGGTAGCACAGTGGTTTGCACTGATGTCTCACAGCACCAGGGGCCTAGGTTTAATTCCAGCCATGGGTGACTGCCTGTATGGAGCTTGTATGTTGTCTGTGTGAGTTTCCTCTGAGTCTTCCAGTTTCCTCCCACAGCCTAAAGGTATGCAGGTTAGGAGGATTGTCCATGGGTTACATGGATCGGGTGGGATACTCTTTGGAGGGGCATTGCAAACTTGATAGGTTGAATGGCCTCTATCTGTACTGTAGGGATGCTATGGGCTTTGTACCCTTTAATGATGTATAGTGTCTTTCATACAGTGAAACAACCCATTATAAAGTAAATGATTACAACAGTATTGTCTGTGTGAGGGAGCAAGTAGAGGAGATGCAGACTTTATTTTGCTAGAGGTTCAAATATTTAAAGATGATAGTTTGCTAACTGGCTATTCTGATTGCTTTTTGCCAGAAGGTGAATTTTAAGAGACAGCTAAGTTGGTTTGACTGTTATACTTTTGAGAATCAAGTAACTTCCAGATGTCATATTGAATAGTGGAGTAGACTTGAGAAGCCTGTTGTATGTAATGGCACCAACCACTGGTAGTTTCTTGTCAGAGTTAGAGTGCTATCATCCATGCTCCCTTCCAGACAGTTTCTAATCTACCTGTTCAGAAATGTAAGTGGTGCATAAGTTGTTGGAGGGGATTCTGAAGGACAGGATTTACATGTATTTACATGATTTACAATTCGTATCTCACTAGCTTGATGATGGTTTTTGAAGAGGTGACAAAGAAGATTGATGAAGGAAGAGCAGTAGACATTGTCTGTATGGACATCAGTAAGGCGTTTGGCAAGGTTCCACATGGGAGACTGGTTAGCAAGGTTAGATCACATGGAATCCAGGGGAGCTAGCTAATTGGATACAAAGGTGGCTTGATGGTAGGAGACAGAGGGTAGTGGTAGAGGTTTTTTTTGTATTGGAGACCTGTGACCAACAGTGTGCCGCAAATATCAGCGCTGGGTCCACCGCTTTCCATCATTTATATAAATGACTTGGATGTGACCATAGGAGGTGTGGTTCATGGTGGTGCAGTGAAAAAGACTATCTTAGATACAATGGGTCTTTGATCAGATGGCAAAATGGGTCAAGGAGTGGCAGCTGGTGTTTAATTTAGATAAATGTGAAGTTTTGCATTGTGGTGAGTCAAATCAGGGCAGATCTTACACACTTAATGGAAAGATCCTGGGAAGTGTTTTCAAACAAAGAGACCTAGGGGTGCAGATTCATAATTCCTTGAAAGTGGAGTCACAGGTAGACAGGACAGTGAAGAAGGCATTTGGTATGCTTGCCTTTATTGGTCAGTGCATTGAGTGTAGGAGTTGGGAGGTCATGTTGCAACTGTACAGGACATTGGTTAGACCACTTTGGTCTCCCTGCTATAGGAAATATGTTGTTAAACTTAAAAGGGTTCAGAAAAGATTTACAAGAATGTTGCTGGGATTGAAGGTTTTGAGCGATAGGGAGAGGCTGAATAGGCTAGGGGTTTATTCCCTGGAGCATCAGAGGCTTAGGGGTGGCCCCTTGTGGTTTATAAAATCATGAGGGACATGGATATGGGGTGAATAGCCAAGGTTTTTTCCTAGGGTAGGGGAGTCCACACCAGAGGGCATAGATTTGAGGTGGGAAGGAAAAGATTTAAAAGGGACCGAAGTGGTAACGTTTTTATACAGAGGGTGTTAGTGTATGAAACAAGTGGAGGCGGATACAATGACAACATTTAATAGGCATCAGGATGGAACATAAATAGGAAGGGTTTAGAGGGTTTTGGGCCAAAGTGCTAACAAATGAAATTAGATCAGTTTAGGATATATGGCCAGTACGGGTCAGTTGGACCGAAGGGTATGTTTCCTTGCTGTATAACTGTATGACCTCTGGAGCAGGTGGACTTGAACCTGGGCCTCCTAACTCAGATAAAGGAACACTACAACTGCACCACAAAAGCCACCTTTGCTCCTCACCTGCCTGTTCAGAATGTTATGTTAAGTTCAAGACCTGGGAGACTTGAACCCAGCGTCCTGGCCCACAGATAGGGACACCAGCACTGCACCATAGGAGTACTCCAATCTTCTCTTCTACACTGAGTTTAAGGGCCTATTTAATTACCAGTGGTAGAGAATAGACCATGACTGAATCTTAATAAGAAGAGGAACCTGTCTTACACATGATGTAGTTTATTCATAGAGTCATACAGCACGGAAACAGACCCTTCAAGTCCAGCTCACCCACACTAACCATGTTCCCAAACTAAACTAGTCCCACCTGCCTGCAATTGGCCCGTATCCCTCCAAACCTTTCCTATTCAGGAACTTATCTAAATGTTGCAACTGTACTCGCATCCACCCATGTCCTCTGGCAGTTCATTCCACACACAAACCATTCCCTGGGTAAAAAGGTTGCCCCTCATGCAGTAATTCAAGAATGTGTAGGAGGTTTGATCAATAAGTTTGCAGATGACACAGAAATAGGTGATGTGATAAACAGCACAGCGGAAAGCCTTAGGTTACAGGACAATATGGATGGGCTGGTCAGACGGACAGAATAGTGGCAAAGGGAATTTAATCATGAAAAGGATTACGGGAAATGGCAGGAAAGTGAATGTGAGGAGTGTTGGATCAGCCACAATCCTAATTAGTGTGTTTTGAGAAGATTTGTAGCTCAGGTTGAGGCTCTCGATGTAAGTTCGTTCACTGAGCTGGAAGGTTTGTTTTCAGACGTTTTGTCACCATACTAGGTAACATCATCAGTGAGCCTCTGGTGAAGCAATGGTGGTGTGACCTGCTTTTTATTCATATGTTTAGGTTTCCTTGGGTTGGTGACATGATTTCATGTGGTGATGTCTCAGGGGGTGGTAAGTGGGATCCAAGTCAATGTGTTTGTTGATAGACTTCCAGTTGGAATACCATGCTTCTAGGAATTCTCGTGTGTCTCAAATTGGCTTGTCCTAGGATGGATGTGTTGGCCCAGTCAAAGTGATGTCCTTCCTCATCTGCATGTAAGGGTGGGTCATGTCTTTTTGTGGCTAGTTGATGTTCATTTATCCTGCTGGCTAGTTTTCTGTCTGTTTGTCCAATGTAGTGTTTGTTACAGTTCTTGAAAGGTGTTTTGTAAATGACATTAGTTTTGCTTGCTTTTATATTGGGTCTTTCAAGTTTACTAGCTGCTGATTTAGTGTGTTGGTGGGTTTGTGGGCACCATGATGCCAAGAGGCCTGAGTAGTCTAGCAGTCACTTCCGAGATGTCTTTGATGTAGGGGAGAGTGGTTAGGGTTTCTGGATGCATTTGGTCGGCTTGTTTGGGTTTGTTGCTGAGAAATCAGCGGACTGTGTTCATTGGGTACCCATTCTTTTTCAGTACACTGCACAGGTGTACAGTTCTAGATCTGAACTGCTCTGTGCATGAAGAAGCTTTCTCTCACCTCCCATTTACTTCTTTGTGAATCAGTTTTAATCTGCACCCTCCCATTTTTGATCCTTTTAAAGGTGGGAGTATTTCTCACCGTCTACTCTGTCAAGATCACTCAGATTTTGAAAGCTTCAATAAAATCTCCTCTTGGCCTTCTTCAATCCAAGACTCCCGATTTCCCCGATCTACCTTCTTAAGTTTTTCATTCCTGGAACCACTCATGTAGACATCTTCTGCATCTTTCCAATGAGGTCACATCTTTCCTGAAGTGTAGTGCACAGCTGAGGTCTAACTGATATATGTTCAATGTGGATTCCTTGCTCTTACACCCTCTGCCCTTATTAGTAAAGTCCAGGAGGCTGAATGTTCTATTGACCACAGTGTCTACTCACTTCTATTCTTGAGAGAGCTAAATGCCATATAAATGCACTGGAAAGTTACTGGAGATAAAAGAGATAAGCTATGAGAGGTTGCGTGGATTATTGTCTGCACTTCCTCAACTATGATGCATGATCTAATTGAGATGTCAAAGACAATTAGAGGAATGGAGAGGGTACAAAAAAATAAGCTCTGTTCTCTGCAGAACAGGACAGTCTAATCTTAAAATTAGAACTAGGTCATTCAGATTGAAGCTGTATTTTTTAACAGTGAGGGTTGTAGAATCCTGGACCCTTTCTCTGCCAAATATCTGGAGGCTAATGCAAAATTTCAAAGCTGAGGTTGATAGAGATGGTTTTGGAAAGCCCAGGATTACAGGATCTAGTAAGGTGAATGGAGTTTGAAATTTCTCCACAGAGGTCAGTATCCCGTCACCAAGTCCCCCTTTATTTACACACGGAGAGTCCTTGGCACTGACCCAGCTCCCTCAGAGTCAGCTCTCAGCCCGAACACAATGTCTGACACTCCTGTTCTTATCTGTCAGCCAGGGGTTCCTGATTGAACCAGATTAACATCCCCAGTTACGGAACTCAGATTATTTGAGATCACCTTGTTACAATCACTACAGAATCAAGATAGAGATCAACCGTGGTCTTATTAAAGAGTGGAGCTTGGAGGCTGAATGTCCTCGCCTTTTCTGGGCCTTATAAGCAATAGCCTGGAAAAAGAAAAGAAAACGCGATAGTCATTTACAGTCATGGAATTTATACTTTGCAGAAATTAGCCAAGTTTAACACTTGGTCTGCTGGATTCGATGACCTGAACTCAGAAGGCAGGTCAAAGGGTCTCAACAATGGAGAGGAAGTTAACCAGGATTCCAGATCCTGATTGTTATCAATAACTCACGGAACTGGAAAAATACATGGCCAAATAAACAAACCTTGCGGATTTCAAATATTAATCTTCACTCATAGACAAATGAAAGGCTCCACGTATATGACAACTGTCACAGTGTATCCGGATTGGTGAAATGTATGTCAAAGACAGATTGCACTCTGCAACATGGTTGTTGTTGTCTGTGACTTTTTTTGAAGTAATGACACCAGGTATTGTCTGGTCTACTGCTGCAATAATATCACGTGTTTAACGTTGCTGTTTACTGAGCTCCTTCTCTAGGCCAGGTGTGTTTAATCGAGTAAATATGATAATTAACAAATGAAACAAAACACCCTGTCCAGATGGACTGCCATATGTCGGCTTTTGTGTCCTGTTATCAGTCCAGATACAGCAGGTTCATCCGCTGGCACAGATCAGTCTTTTGACAGATCTCTCCCCAGTCTTCACCCCACAATCCCCACAGTTTCTTCTCTCTTCTGCACACGCAGGTGGACAGGAGTCAGGTTCAAAGTGTGTGTGTCTCCTTTCCACATTTTGCATGGATTTTGTTCTCATATCCTGGTGAGCACGGCAATGGAGCTTATCCACACAGGCACACATGTACTCTCATCCTTACGCCAGCCTGCAACACACAGGCACACACAGTCCCATCTGCACACATACACCTGTATGAGCACACACTCACAGCCAAACACACATGTGTATGAGCACACACACAGCCAACACACACACTTCACGCTGCACTTACATGCTAAACACATATAAGTGCTTGTGATAGGATAGTTCTTAGTTACTGGACTTGATGATCTATTGAAAAACTTCTAATCTGACTGTGGCAGTTTGTGAATTGAATTCTGCTAATTAAATAAATCTGGAATTAAAAACTTCTACCCTTATTGATGATATCAGACTTTGTAATAAATGCAGATAGTTCAACAAAGCCCTCAGCTCTTGCAAAGAGCTAGTACAGACACAGCAGCTGCTTGGCCTTTTCATGCTGTAACCATTCTATAATTCAGTGTTAAGTTTGTTATTCTTACACAGTCCAAAATATATGTGACTTCAGACCCATAGCAATGTGGTTGACCTTAACTGCCCTCTGATGATAGAATCCGTTATTAAGGGTGAGGTTGCAGAATAATTGGAAGTGTATGGTAGAATGGGGCAGAGTGAGCTAATGAGCAAGTTAGACAAAGGAGAGCCAGTGGACATGACCTCTCTGGATTTCCAGAAGGCCTTCGACAAGGTGCTGCCCAGGAGGCTGCTAAATAAGATACAAGCCCAGGGTGTGAGAGGCAAAGTACTGGCATCGAGAGAGGATTGGCTGACTGGCAGAAGGCAGAGAGTAGGGAAAAAGGGAATTTTTTCAGGAAGGCAGCGTGTGACTCATTGGGTTCTGCAGAGGTCAGTGTTGACTTCAGAACTATTCACTCTATATATTAATGATCTGGACAAAGGGATTGAGGGCATTGTTGCTAAATGTGAATTGAATTAGGTTTATTGTCACATGTATTCACATCAGTACAGTGAAAAGTTTACACACGCTTACAGTGCTATCTTAGGTATAAAGTTAGTGACAGAATCTTAGTTGCAAAGCAGAAAAATTAAGAAAACAAAGTTTGAAAGTTAAGCATTACAGTCCTTCTCACTAAAAAGTAGAAAAACAAAGAAACACAGATAACAGTTCAACACCACAACCCATAAGCACCTGGCCATTGCTGGACTCACAAGGGTTCGGCCTCCCCGCTCCAGGCCTGACCTTGCCCCCACCTCTGGTCCATGCCTCAGCCCAGGCTGCCTACGTCAGCTCTCACCACCGCTCAGGATGACTGTCATCGACATCGGTGACCTCTCTTGCCACCATGTTGGGCTCTCTCTCCCTCCCTGACATTTGCCCTCAAATGACGAGAAATGTAGCTTCCGTGAGGAGCGGCCCCACTTTTCACCTTCTGCAGGTGACACAAAGGCAGGTGGAGGGACAGGTAGTGCTGAGGAAGTGGGAAGGTTGCAGAAGGGCTTGGACAGGCATGGAGAGTGAGCAAGAAGTGGCAGATGGAATAAAATGTGGGGAAGTGTGACGTTATGCACTTTGGCAGAAAGAATGGAAGCATAGACTATTTTCTAAACAGGGAAAGGCTTTGGAAATCTGAAGCACAAAGGGACTTGGGAGCACTAATTCAGGATTCTCTTAAGGTAAACATGCAGGTGCAGTTGGCAGTTAAGAAGGCAAATGCAATGTCAGCATTAATTTCAAGATGGCTAGAATACAAGAGCAGAGGTGTTCAGCTGAGGTTGTATAAGGTTGTGGTCAGACTGCAATTGGAATATTGTGAGCAGGTTTGAGCCCCATATCTAAGGAAGATTGTGTTGGAGTTTGAGAGGGTCCAGAGGAGGGTCAGAAAGTAATCCCAGGGATGAAGGGTTTGTGATATGAGGAGCAGTGGAGAACTCTGGGTCTGTACTTGTCGGACTTTGGAAGGATGAGGGGAATCTGATTGAAACATAGAGAACCCGACTCAGGCGACTGACTGTGTGGAGTTTGCACGTTCTCCCCGTGCCTGCGTGGGTTTCCTCTGGGTGCTCCGGTTTCCTCCCACAGTCCAAAGATATGCGGGTCAGGTGAATTGGCCATGCTAAATTGCCCGTAGTATTAGGTAAGGGGTAAATGTAAGGGTATGGGTGGGTTGTGCTTCAGCGGGTCGGTGTGGACTTGTTGGGCCGAAGGGCCTGTTTTCACACTGTAAGTAATCTAATCTAATCTAATACTGAGAGGCCTGGTTGGAGTGGACATGGAGAAGATGTTTCCACTAGTAAGAGAGACTAGGACCCGAGGGTACATCCTCAGAATGAAGGGATGACCCTTTTACAATTAAGGTGAGGAGGAATTTCTTCTGCCTGAGGATGGTGAATCTGTGGAACTCATTGCTGCAGAAGGCAGTGCAGGTGAAGTCATTGAGTGTATGGAAGACAGAGATAGGTCCTTGATTGGTAAGGGATCAAAGCTTATGGGGAGAAAGCTGGAGAATGGGGTTGAGAAATATCTGCCATGATCAAATGGTGGAGCAGACTCAAGGCTGAATGGCCTCATTCAGCTCCTATATCTTATGGACCTATAATTGAGCTCACAAAACCTGAAGGTAGCTCACCAGCATTTTCTCAAGGATAAATAGAATGAGTGATAAATACTTGCACCTCTAACAACACCATGGATGATTTTTTTTTAAAAACACACGATCTCAGGTAGAGTTTGCTAGATGTTTATCTCCCCTTAGTCTGGGAGCTCTGTATAATTTTCTATTCTCAGTTCCAGTTATCTGAAAGAAATGGAAGCCTTACATTTCATTGAGGCTTTATGAATTTGGGACATTCCCAACTGGGTCATGAAGTGCGGTCAGCCTTCTTTATCAGAAGTGAGAAGCCACTCACCCCCTGAACCACACTTAACCAGGAGACTGCCTCTGGCTCAGTTAAAGTTTGGATGAAGTATTTACTCAGTGGGGCCATGAAGGTTAATTCCGAAGGGCATGATCCTCTGTCCTTTCCATTTCCCAAATCATAGCCTCTGCTGTTAGAAATGTACATTTAGGAAGGTATCTGAAAATATGTTTGAGTTCTGAACGAATGAAGCTCATCATATCTAGCACTGGTGTCCTGACCCAGCTAATTAATTTATTTATAACTGGTCTACCTGCTTATCCTGAGCTGGGCTAATAATTTCTCCAGTTTTCCGGTCTACTTGTTGCCTTTATATCTCTTCATGAGCCATGTAATCAAACATTGTCAAACAAAGACCCAGCAAGGGGACATTATACAGTGACTGGGAGCACTGTATAGTGAACCGGAATAAGTGCTAATGTAACAGAGGCATATACTTACATTGGAGGCGGTTCTGAGGAGGTTCATTCGGTTGGTGATGTCTGTGGATGTAAATCTAGTGTCTGTTTGGGCAGCAACTCTGGAATGTCACCATTACGGGTGTCAAAGAGGTCTCAAAGGAAGAAATATACTACAAACTGCACTGTACTCCCCTGTGAGTGTCTCAGATTGTTTACTTTCTCCTTATTTTTCTCTTCCCTGTGGCTTTCCCGTCCTATCTCCACTTTTTTTGTCTCTTTTATTTGAACCTCACATTTCCTTTCTCTGACTTTCTCTTTAATTCTCTTTCACTCTTTCTCCTTCCACCTCAATTTCTGATCTGTTTAATCCTTGCCTCTGCCGCCCCAATCTTTTCCTCTCTGTTATTCCATCTTTCTCACATAGCTGTTAGCAGCTCCTTGTCTCTAACACCCACCTCAGATAGCACCATCTGCCTTCTTTGCTTCTGCGGGGGCTAGTGGTATTCTAAACCTTTCTCCATGTGGTAATTCACAGTTCAATGGTGCTCTCTTGCTGCTTTGCAGTGATCCAAGGTTCCTGCCTTGTCATGACTAAAATTAACAAGCTCGCGTTGCAATTAATTCCAGAAAATAGTCAAATGATCAGCCAAGTCAAAATGTAAACAGTCATTGCATCCCATTGTGACTTCTTTTGTCCACTGTTTAATTCTCTGTATCTTCACACTGTGATCAAATGCATCAACAAACACTGAAACATATATATCGCAGCTACAGATAAGGCTCAAGGTCATATATGTTGGCCATGGTTCAGCTGGAAATATTTGGTTGCTGCTTTTCCTCATTCCAGAGACTTCAACAATTAATTATGTGCCTTTAACATCATAAAATGTCCTGAGGCACTTCACAGAAACGTTCTATAGCAAAATTTGACATGAGCCTCTTTAAGAAGATATTAAGTCAGATAGAGTCATGGAGTCATACAGCACAGGAATAGACCCTTTGGTCCAACTAGTCCCCATTCACAAACTGAACTAGCTCCACTATCTTGCGTTTGGGCCATATCCCTCCAAACCTTTCCTATTCATGCACTTATCAGATGTCTTTTAAATGTTGTAACCATACCCACATCCACCACTGGTAATACATTCCACACACTAATCATTCTCCGTGCCCCCTTTAAAACTTTCTCCTCTCACCTTAACAATATGCCCCCTAGTCTTGGATTCCCCATCCTAAGGAAAAGAACCTTGCTATCAACATTACCTACGCCTCTCATGATTTTATAAACCTCAATAAGGATGATCAAAAGCTTTGTCAAAGAGGTATGCTTTAAGGAGTGTGTTAAGGTAGAAATGTGAGATAGAGAGGCAGAGAAGTGTGGGGAGAGCCCAGGCAACTGAAAATACAATGATCAGTGGTGGAACAATTCTCATTGAGGATGGTCAAGGGGTCAGAGTTAGAGGAGCACACATATGTCTCGGGATTGCAAGAGATCACAAAGATATACAAGTGGTGGCTTAGTGGTTAGCACTGCTGCCTCACAGCACCAGGAATCAAGGTTCAATTCCAGCCTCAGGCAACTGTCTGTGTGGAGTTTGCATATTCTCCCCGTATCTGTGTGGACTTGCTCTGGTTTCTTTCCACAGTCCAAAGACATGCAGGTTAGGTGGATTGGCTACACTAAATTGCCTGTAGTATTTAGGGAAGATCAAAGCCTAACTGTTTTTGGAGCATTAGTCAGGGGTAAATATAAAGTAGGGGAATTGATCTGGGTAGGATTCTCTTTGGAAAGTTGAGCCAAAGGGCGTGTTTTCACACTGTAGGGATTCCGTTCTACAGGGGTAGACCATGGAGGGCTTTGAAAACAAGCTTGAGAATTGTGATATCAAGAAAATCAATGGGTGGCGGAGAATCTGACCCAGTGTGAGTTAAGACACAGGAAACAGAGTTTTGGATGACCTTTAATGTATTGAGGATAGAATGAGGCCTAAAATACATTGGTGTAGTTGTGCCTAATGGTAACAGGTATGGCTGAGAGTTTTAGCAAGAAACAAACCAGGTCAGAGATATGATTTGGAGATGCTGGTGTTGGACTGGGGTGTACAAAGTTAAAAATCACATAACACCAAGGTATAGTCCAACAGGTTTAATTGGAAGCACTAGCTTTCAGAGCACTGCTCCTTCATCAGGTGGTTGTGGCACAACCACCTGATGAAGGACCGTCGCTCCAAAAGCTAGTGCTTCCAATTAAACCTGTTGGACTACAAACTGGGTGTTATGGGATTTTTAACTCGGTCAGAGATAGACAGGGGAGATTGTGTGGAAATTGGTGGCTTTAGCGATAGTGAAAATATATGGCTGGAAGATTAACCCAGGATGAAATATGTTATCAAGATTGCAAACAGATTGGTTCAAACTGGGACAATTTCCAGGAACACGGTGGAGTCAGTAGGTGGGGAATGGAGTTTGTTATAAGCCCCAAAAAACAATTTGGCTTTGATCTTCCCTATCTCTAATTGAAGGGAAGCCCTCTTCATCCAATACTGGGTCAGACAGGTAATCAGGGATGAAGAGAGGTGGTGGGTGGTAAAGCTGAATATCATGAACTGTAGTGTTCAATTAGCCATGGTGGGTCAGGAAAATGGGCTGAATGCCTATTTCTGTTCCTATGTTCAATGCCCATGTGAAAACGAACACAGTGTTTTCAGATACTATCACTGGTGGACTGTCTATTGATGAGAAATAGAAGGGGCCCAAGATTATATCCTTGGGCCACACCAGATGTCATGGCACTGGGCTAGGAAGAGAAGCTATTGACTGTGACTCCTCTGGCTATGAAGAGATGGACAAGAATAGGTGAGAGCAGTGCTGAGAAGCTGGAAGGCAGTGGAGAGGGAGGGATTGGAAGAGAATGGTACAGTCAGCTATGTGAAAGACCGCAGACAGACTGAGAAGTACAAGAAAGGAGAATTTACCTCAGTGTGTGAGTAGCTTTAATATGAGGCATTTTGATTACATGGCTGGGGCGGAAGATGCCAAGCTGAAGTTAAGAGTCATTAGAGCAAGTGACACGAAGAAATATGTTTGAGAAGGTTTTAGAGAGTGGATAGAGCTGTGGAAAGAGTAGGGATTTGGAAAGGGAATTTAAAGAGGGAAAAGCTATGAAGGCCAAAGAGAATCGAAGCTAAGTGGAGGATAGCGTGGTTGGAAGAGTGTGGGGAGTGTTGAACTGGAGCATAACGTCTTGGACAAGGAAGTCCCTCCTTCATTTTTCATCTCAGTTCGGGTCACCTTTAGTTTTCTCCAATTCCCTCATATCTAATCACAGCATTGTTCAGCTCTTGTGAGTACAGTACTGGTTAAATGAGAAAATGGATTGAAGAAAAGGGTGACTTGAAGTTCATTATATAAAACTGCTGAAGCAGCAGAGGGAGCCGCAGGCCAGAGTGTGGAGACATCTTGGAAACTGACCCCCTGCAGTTTCCCATATTGCACTTTCAAAAGGAAATGTTTAATTGACCATGGCACCAAACAACACTTCACTTAAAGGCCCTCAGGCAGAAACATTAAGGGGTGCTTAAAACTAATTAAATGCCACATTCTGTAGATTAAGATAATCCATGTATGAACTTTACCATTATTCCCTCCCCCCTCGCCAAAGATATTAGTTTCAAGGCTCTGCTTAAAGGGGCACTTTGTCCTTTCCAAGTTTTTAAAGCCAACAACACGCAATAATGTTTGGTGTTAGGATGGTGTAATCATGTCAGAAAACATGTTTGCATAACACTTCAAACCTGTAAATTCACTGTAAAAACATCTGGTGTAGATGCAGTGCTACATTCTGTGAGTAAACGCACCTCTGAGGCCTGAAGGTTGAGGGTTCAAGACCCATTGCTCACTCCAGAAATCTGAGGATGTAATCCAAGCTGATACTTCAGAGCAATATTGAAGAGGTACCATACTGTGCAGATGAGATAACGAACTGATGTCACATTTTATTCTCTTGAATGGACATCAAGTATGTACTGATATAACTTTGAAGAAGTTATCACCTGATGAAGGAGCGTCGCTCGAAAGCTAGTGTGCTTCCAATTAAACCTGTTGCGGACTATAACCTGGTGTTGTGTGATTTTTAACTTTGAAGAGGAACAACCAGGCCTCCTGGTCAATATTTATCCCTCAAAGACTAACACTTCAAAAACAGATATACTTTATTTTCCCATGGTTTGTGGTAGATGGTTTAGTGCAATTTGGCCACCACATTTTCCACATTACAATAATAACTACACTTAAGGGTGTTTTTTGAGGACCTGGGTCATGATAGGTTCTATCTAAATTCAAGTTATTCCTTAATTGCCATCTGACAAAGACAGTATGCCTGTCATATTGCATAGAACAGGCCTCCTCTCCCATTTTACTTAGATCAACACAATACTTGACAAATCCCTCACCCATTCTCCTTCACCTCCTGTCAGTCATCCAATCCTCTTTCAATCCTACTGCACTGGCAATCAAAGATAAAGAAAAACAAATACAAAACTCATGCACCCTCTGAGCTTGGCTTTTTTACTCACCAATTCACATTACGTGAGCAAAGAAACGAAAAAGAATTAGATTTAGGATTATTGTCACATGCACTCACATGAGTGCAGTGAAAAGTTTACAAGTTTTGCCATTTATGGCACCATCTGAGGTACAAAGGTACTTAGGTACAGACTTTTAAGTGCAAATACTCAGGAAAAATTAGAAAAGTTAAAAAATAAAATGTCCAGCTTTATAGACCTTCACACCATCTTACATCCAAAAGTACAAAATCATAGGATTAAATTGGAAAAATAAAGAAATGAAAATTTCAGGATGATACCAACCCTGTCCACACTGACACCTACCCACCAGACTGTGTTGGGCCTTACCTCCCGTCGACACTGGCACTTACCCACCAGACTGCACTGGGCCTTACCTCCAGTGCACACTAATACCTCCCCACCAGACTGTGCTGGGCCTTACCTCCCGTCCACACTGACACCTACCCGCCAGACTGCGCTGGGCCTTACCTCCCGTCCACACTGACACCTACCCGCCAGACTGTGCTGGGCCTTACCTCCAGCTTACACTGATACCTACCACTAGACTTACTGGGCTTTACCTCCAGTGCACACTGACATCTACCCACCAGACTATGCTGGGCCTTACCTCCAGTCCACACTGGCACCTACCCACCAGACTGCACTGGGCCTTACCTCCTGTCCACACTGACACCTACCCACCAGACTGTTCTGGGCCTTACCTCCCGTCCACCAGACTGTGTTGGGCCTTACCTCCAGTGCACACTGACATCTACCCACCAGACTGTGCTGGGCCTTACCTCCAGTCCACACTGGCACCTACCCACCAGACTGCACTGGGCCTTACCTCCTGTCCACACTGACACCTACCCACCAGACTGTGCTGGGCCTTACCTCCCGTCCACCAGACTGTGTTGGGCCTTACCTCCCGTCCACACTGGCACCTACCCACCAGACTGTGTTGGGCCTTACCTTCCATCAACACTGGCACTTACCCATCAGACTGCACTGGGCCTTACCTCCAGCGCACACAAATACCTCCCCACCAGACTGTGCTGGGCCTTACCTCCCGTCCACACTGGCACCTACCCACCAGACTGCACTGGGCCTTACCTCCCATCCACACTGATACCTACCCACCAGAATGTGCTGGGCCTTACCTCCTGTCCACACTGACACCTACCCACCAGAATGTGCTGGGCCTTACCTCCCATCCACACTGATACCTACCCACCAGACTGCACTGGGCCTTACCTCCTGTCCACACTGACACCTACCCACCAGACTGCGCTGGGCCTTACCTCCTGTCCACACTGACACTTACCCACCAGACTGCGCTGGGCCTTACCTCCCGTCCACACTGACACCTACCCACCAGACTGCACTGGGCCTTACCTCCTGTCCACACTGACACCTACCCACCAGACTGCGCTGGGCCTTACCTCCCATCCACACTGACACCTACCCGCCAGACTGAGCTGGGCCTTACCTCCCGTCCACACTGACACCTACCCGCCAGACTGCGCTGGGCCTTACCTCCCGTCCACACTGACACCTACCCTCCAGACTGCGCTGGGCCTTACCTCCCGTCCACACTGATACCTACCATTAGACTTACTGGGCTTTACCTCCAGTGCACACTGACATCTACCCACCAGACTGTGCTGAGCCTTACCTCCCTTCCACACTGACACCTACCCACCAGACTGTGCTGGGCCTTACCTCTAGCCCACACTGATACCTACCACTAGACTTACTGGACTTTACGTCCATGCACACTGACATCTACCCACTAGACTGTGCTGAGCCTTACCTCCCGTCCACACTGACACTTACCCACCAGATTGTGCTGAGCCTTACCTCCCATCCACACTGACACCTACTCACCAGACTGTGCTGGGCCTTACCTCCAGCCCACACTGACACCTACCCACCAGACTGCACTGGGCATACCTCCTATCCACACTGACACCTACCCACCAGACTGTGCTGGGCCTTACCTCCCATCCACACTGACACCTACCCACCAGGTTGTGGTGGGCCTTACCTCCCGTCGACACTGGCACCTACCCACCAGACTGCACTGGGCCTTACCTCCCGTCCACACTGACACCTACCCACCAGACTGTGCTGGGCCTTACCTCCAGCCCACACTGACACCTACCCACCAGACTGTGCTGAGCCTTACCACCCGTCCACACTGACATCTGCCCACCAGGCTATGCTGGGCCTTACCTCCAATCCACACTGATACCTACCCACCAGACTGTGCTGGGCCTTACCTCCAGACCACACTGACACCTACCCACCAGACTGTGCTGGGCCTTACCTCCAGTCCACACTGACACCTACCCACCAGACTGCACTGGGCCTTACCTCCCATCCACACTGACACCTACCCATCAGACTGTGCTGGGCCTTACCTCCCATCCACACTGACACCTACCCTCCAGACTGTGCTGGGCCTTACCTCCAGCACACACTGACACCTACCCACCAGACTGTGCTGAGCCTTACCACCCGTCCACACTGACATCTGCCCACCAGACTGCACTGGGCCTTACCTCCAGTTTACACTGGCACCTACTCGCCAGACTGCGCTGGGCCTTACCTCCAGCCTAAACTGACACCTACCCACCAGATTGCACTGGGCCTTACCTTCAGTTCACACTGGCACCTACTCACCAGGCTGTGCTGGGCCTTACCTCCAGCCCACACTGACACCTACTCACCAGACCGCGCTGGGCCTTACCCCCAGCCTAAACTGACACCTCCCCACCACACAGCGCTGGGCCTTACCTCCAGTCCACACTGACACTTACCTACTAGACTGCGCTGGGCCTTACCTCCAGTCCATGCCAGGTTTCACCTTGAGACTCTCGTGTCCAGGAGCAGATGCAGGAAATCTGAAATAAAAACAGGAAATGCTGGAGAAATTCAACAGGCCAGGCAGCATCTGCAGAGAGAGATAGAAAGGGAGAGATGTGTACACATTTAGATTGTTTGTGACAGAAGGCTCCTGAAGAAAAGCCATCAATGTGAAACACTAACTGTGTTCCACTCTCTATGTGCGAGTGTATACTGTAATTTCCAGCCTGTTGCAGGAAGCTTGAGATTTCTTCCTTGAAATCTACCCACCAGACTGTGCTGGGCCTTACCTCCCTGAATCATGGCTAAATTTGGTGATTCCTAACCCTGGCGTTAATTGAGGATCTGATTTGTTTCTTCAGCAGAGCTTAATTTGGATAAACGTGTTGAGCCACCAGATGTTGCTGCAGCTTTACTTCCATCACTCCCTAAATTAGAACTGCCTTCCCTGCACTTTCCTTCCTTTAGTGTCTCCCAGTCTCTCTTTGTGTTGGCCCAAGCTACAAACAGTAACATCCACCAGCCATAGTTTCTGACCGCTTCATTGTGCGCCCACCAGGAAGGTCCGACATTCTTGATCTCTCCCCTCACCGGAGGGGGTCAGTGACCCTCAGGTTAAACACACCTCCAGTTGTCCCTCTCTAAAGGGCGAGAGAGAGGCCCTTTGATCCTCTGTAACTGTAGAGGCTATGTGGCTTTGTGCCACCATTCTTGCTGAACACAGACAGTGACTAATGATCACTTACTGTATTGCAGCAGAGACTGTGGCATTGTGGGAATGTCACGGAATTTGTCAGTCAGGCTAACCAACACCGCACCTGATGGAATTAAATTAATTTAGTAAATCTGGAATTAAAAGCCACTCTCAGGAACTGATTTGTTACAAACCCATCTGATTCACTAATGTCCTTTAAGGATGCGCATCTGCAATGGCCTGGCCTACAAGAGACTCCAAACTGAGAGCAACGTGGTTGACTCTTAACTGTCCTCTAAAAAGCCCAACAAGCCACTAGGTTCAAGGGCAATTAGCCCTTGGACAACTAACACAGGCTTTGACATTGATAAGGTTTCACAGCTGAAGCATTTTGTCTCATGCAGTGTGACATTTCTCAAGAAGGAGACAATGTCTGCCAACCAGAAAACTGGCTAACATTCCCCAGGGTAGGGAGGATGGGACTCTCTGCTCATGGGGCCTTCAATGCTGGGGTGTGCTCACTTTGGACATGTGAGAGATGAGGCCTTTATAAAGTGCAGTCTCACTTGTGGCTCAGTTATTAGCCAGTCAAAACTCCCCACACAGTACTGAGGGAGTGTCACATAGTCTGAGGCGCCAACTTTCAGATGAAGGATTAAGAAAGTAAAATTGCATTCTGAAGAAGACACAAGGACACGCCCTAGCCTGAAATAACATAACAAAAATATAAAGAGGGAAATAAATGCAAGGGGTTTGGGATAAGCAGAAGTACAGCATGAAGATTCGTGTTCAGATGGATTGGCAGAGCAGGTTTGAAGGGTCAAATAGCTTATTCCTGTTCCTAGTTTGGTTGTTTCTGAAACAGATTATTTGCCCATCATCACTGCTATTTGTGGGAACTTGCCGTAGTCACGTCTGCTGCTGTGTTTCCGACATTGACAACAGTGAGAACAGTACATGGCAGAAATTCTTCATCACTGGGCCCTCAGGTTGGACAAAGCAGGACAATAAACACTTGGTCCTTCTTCAGTGCAGCAAGCACACTCCTCAGCCACTTGAGCAGAGTGCAGTCAGGCAGAAATCCATGGCTGGGATCTTTTCTGAATATGTGGGGCTAACTTGTCCCTTTTCTGGGGCTGACTCAGTGCATGAGGAGATGACGGGCTATGAGGAGGGGGGGAGAACAATTTAAACTGCTACTGTAAGGAATAACATCACCTGAAGACTCGCTGGTCAGATGTGAAAACACTTGACCAGATGGGATGACTTGTCTCGTTGACGTGTGACCTCCAATCTCCCCAACGATCCTCACCCCAACCCCCACAAGTGCCTCCCTCCACCCATCTGTCATTTATCGTTGCTAAAAGCAGATTTCCCTTCAGGCAACTGGAGATGAACTCACACAGACAGAGGGCAGAGACGAGCCAGGGCAGCTGGGGGGTGGGGTGCTCTATCCAGCAAGACAGACAGACAGCCCATCTTCCATCTGACCATGTGGGGCAGGCGGGGACAGAGGAATGGGAGGGGGGGAAAATAAAGCCAAATAATGATCACGCAACATGTTGCCTGGCTTGGAACAGGTGCCGTACACAAAAGGGAAACCTGGGATAGATGCAGACGAGTAAACGCTGATGTTCCAACTCTGCAGACTGCTGAGGGTTTTTCATTGTGCAGCAGCTCCATACTGGGCATGTGTGCAGACAGCAGCAAGATCGACAGAAGGAAGCAAAATGAAAATATCTGTATCCATCTCGGGCTCGGTTTGAGTCAGGGCTCTGACAGGGAAGGTGAAAGGGCACACGGGCTGCTGCCAGAATGAAATTGATATCTGATTTTTTTTTGTGTGTGGTGCTTGAGGGAATTGTTTCATTTAAAGTTTTAGTTTTGCAGCAGTGTTCCAGCGAAATTTCAAAGCACGCTTGGCTCTTAGCTGATATAACCCCCAAGGCTCTTTTATACTGAATGTACAACACAGAAACAGGCCATTCAGCCTGACAGGTCTGTGCTAGTGCGCATGCTCCCACAAGGAGTCTCCTTCATCTATTTATTCTGGTAATGTCTTCAGATCCCATGCACATCAGCTAAGCTCAGGCAGAAAGCAGATGAGTGGGAATTTACTTTGCCAACCCCATCCTTAGGGTCAATCTTTATTTCATGAGCACCCTCACCCTCTCACCCCCCTGTCCCTTCCTATGAAAGTGGATGTGTGATTTGATTTAAAAAAGGCCACTAGTTTCATCACTTCACACTGTGAGCCTTTCTTAGCTGAGGTACTGAATGAAAGAGCTGGGAGGTTTTGCATAAAACACAGGTCAGGCTGCAGTTGGAGCACTGCATCCAGTTCTGGTCACTGCACTTTGCAATTATACAAGAGAGATGATCCACCGGGAGGTTGACATGGGCTGCAAAATTTGAGCTATGAGATAGATTAAAGTTATTTTCTCTGGAGTGCAGAGGAGAAACAAATGAAATTATGAGTGCTCTCCTTAGTGTGGAGAAAAAGGTTCTATTCCTGAAGGGAATAGGGGAAATGGATTTACACTAAGAATTGGAAACTTTAGAGTGGATTCAAGAGAAATCTTCTCACCCAGAAGGTGGTGGGGATCTGGAACTCACTCCCTCTGGTGGCAGTAGACATTCAAAAGTGTTACTGTCACTGAATCCCCTGTTATCAACATCCTGGGGTTTGCCACTGACCAGAAACTCAACCGGTCTGGCCACATAAACACGGTGGCTACAAGAGCAGGCCAGAGGCTAGGAATATTGCCACATGTAACTGTGCTCCTGACTCCCCAAAGCCTGTCCACCATTTAGGAGGCACCAGTCAGGAGTGTGATGGAGTACTCCCCACTTGCCTGGATGAGTGCAACTCCAGCAACACTCAAGAAGCTTGATGCCAGATCAGCATGCTTGATTGGCTCCACATCCACAATAATCCCTCCACCAATGATGCTCAGTAGCGGCAGTATGGACTATCAACAAGATTCACTGCAGAAAATCACCAGATACCAAGATAGAACCTTCCAGAACCATAACCACTTCCATCTTGAAGTGTTTTCTATGTGAGCATTGACAATTCATTCAGTAATAAAATTGGACTTCTCATGTATTCTTACCGCATCTGGTATTAATTTCTGTATTGACATAAGTTTTTTAACACTTCCCTAATTCCCCTAGTCCAGACTGAAAATGAATAGACACATAATAAATAGGGAATCAGACTTGGCATTGTCCGTTCTAATGCTTTAGTGTTACACTGGCCAGTACGATGACCTACAGGGCCTTATGTTTAATAGTCCTCAACTCATTGCAAACCCCTTTCCTCAAACAGTTAAGGAAGAGTTACCAGACTTACAAGAAGAAAACCCAGTACTGCATCAGAACTCAAATGAAAGAGGAGAAAGAGCAAGAGTGTGGAATTAATTTGACAGCTCTTTTAAAGAGGTAGTATTGACTCACTAGGCTGAATAGCGTTCTCTTGTCATTCTATAATTTTGGGCAGTTGGGTCAGGATTTGGGTTTTTTTCTCTCTCTCCCTTGAAATGGCCCTGTCTTATGCCATTATGAATGGGAGGAGGACGATGAGGGTGTGTAAGACCCCTCCTGGAGTAATAGTAATCATGGTTTAGCTCTGGATTGACTCTCACAGCTTATAGAATTGGTTTTAGAGAATACAGTTTGTGCTTCTGGGTTCCTGGTAGCTGGGAAAAGGTGAGAAGACAGACATTGATGGCGTCCATCCAGGGTCTTAGCATATCCTTTGGGGTCCATGTGTTCACTGGTGATGTCAAGCTTGTCCTCAGAGCTACCTGCTTTGACCTTTCCACTGCCAACATCAAAGGTACACTACAGTTGGCCAATGCTCATCCAACATCCAAAATCAGAAGAACAGAAATTTCCTCCAACTCAATATTGGGAAGAACAAAGTCTTGATTGTTGGTCCCTGCTCTGTTTCCTAGCTACCAACACATCCCTTCCCCTGGCATCAGTCTAAGACTAAATCAGCTTCCTCTCAAACAAGGAGTCATATTTAATCCGGAGATGAGCTTCACACCTCATCTCTGCACCATCACTAAGACTCCGCGCATTTCCAGCACTGCACCATTATCTCATCTCATTTGATGCTGAAACCCTACCCCAGAATCCTCTGGCTGGCTATACCAAGATTCCCTCACTGTACTGAGACCCCGTCACTGTACCAAAACCCCCTCACTGTACCAAGATCCCGTCACTGTATTGAGACCCCCTCATTGTACCAAGACCCCCTGACTGCCCCAGAATCCCCAGACTGACTGCACCGAGACGCCCAACTACACTGAGACCCCCTGACTGACTGTGTCGAGACTTCTGACAGTACTTGAGACCCCTGACTGCACCAAAACCCCCGACTGACTGCACCAAGACCCTTGATTGAGTGTACTGAGACCCCCGACTGTACCAAAACCCCCTAAATGACTGCTCTGAGACCCCCTGACTGTACTGAGACCTCTCCTGACTGACTGCACTGAGACCCCTGATTCAGTGTACTAAGAGTCCCTGACTCACACCTCATGCACCTGGACTGACTGTACCAAGAGCCCCAGGCTGAGTGCACTGAATCCCCCTGAATGGACCAAGATTCCTGACTGTGCTGAGAGTCCTGAGTAATTGCAGAGCCCCCCTTGACCCAACTAAGGATTATACCCCTTTGACTTTGAGGGCACTGGTTAGTGCACATGCTGTATGTTTGTTGTGTCCACTTAAATGTGCAATTAATGCAGTATGATGCCAAGCAGCAACATGTCCAGCTCCTGAATGTTCACCACTGAGAAGCAAAACAAGTCTGCCCTAAAAGGCACGTCACTGTGAGCATTAAAGGTCGGGCTGAGGGGACCAACTGCAAAAAGACAAGGCATTACAGGGTTTGCATCCACCTGGGCTCAAGGTGAGTGAGAGTGAGTGAGCAGCTCTGAGATACAGTCCAGTAAAATCCATGAGCTGGCTGTCAGTCCATGTGTGCATTGTGTCCATGTAGCAGCATTGCAATGATAGGCACCTTTGTCCTCTACAATACACTGCTGAAGCATGGAAGAATTGTAAGTGGACTGGAGATGTTCCCTGATGATAGGACAAGGGCAATACTGATACAGATCAGGTGCCAATGTCTGTGCTTTCAATCTCTGGTGCACACCCTGCGATGTGGGTGCTGGGCGTCCACAATGATGAACTGGAATATTTGGATATCTTCACATCGTGAATTCTTCACAGTTAATTTCCATCCAACAGTTGGGACAATGGGAGCCAAGAACAAAAAAAATTACAGCTCAAGTTCAAGCCTGGACCGATCCTGATTCTCTATCTAAACCTGTCGCCTATTTTCTAGGGATCTCTATCCCGCTATTCCCTGTCCATTTACGTATCTCTCTGGGTACATCTCATCTGACATATGAATGAAGAATGTTTGGGCAGTAATGAGGGTGCTAATGAGCATTAATCCTCATTCACAGGCCTCTCGCTCACCGATCATTAGTGAAGAGCTCACCTTGACGTCCGGTATTTGGTTGGAAAATGCGACTTGACATTCTCGACATTGAGAAGGCCCTCACTCTACATCTCACACAACTCCCCAAATTTCTCACCAGAACCCACTTTGGCTTGGGCCTAGGAAGATTCCATCATTAATATTCAAAACGAAAAGCCTGCCTGAATTATTCCATTTCACATTGGGATGCCTCAGGAAAACAACTGCTCACTAACAGCCAAGTACTGAGAGGAAGGCTGACCTCAAAAGGATTCAAGATTTAACAAGGATATCCTGTAGAAATAAAACCATCAAACAATTGCTGAGCTGATCTAAGTCAGCAACTGTTGAAAGATCCTGTATTGTCTCTGGGCCATGGGTGAAAGGGAGACTTTATTGCAGATGATGACAGAAACCACACCCTTTCCTTACTGACTCAACCAATCCCTCCCTGAGAGTTTGCTTCAGAATTCCCTGTTATAAGAAAGACATTGGCTCTATCCTAACTCACATCAAGTTCCATTCATCCGTAACCGATATAGCAACTCAGAGAATCACAAGACAGTTTAGAACATGGACTGATATGACTAGGAAGGGTTTAGAGGGATATGGGCCAAGTGCTGACAAATTGGACTAGATTAGGTTGGGATATCTGTTCGGCATGGACGAGTTGGACCGAAGGGTCTGTTTCCATACTGTACATCTCTATGACTATGACTCTATAACTCTCTGCTCACGTTGGCTCTCAGTCAAGCAACATCTTGATCTTAAAATTATATTGGGAGAAAGCAAGGACTGCAGATGCTGGATGTCAGAGTCGAGAGTGTGGTGCTGGAAAAGCACAACAGGTCGGGCAGCATCTGAGAAGTAGGGGATTTCCTGCTCCTCGGCTGTTGCCTGACCTGCTGTTCTTTTCCAGCACCACAGTCTCGACTTAAATTTATATTCCTTGTTTTTAAATCTCTCCAAGGCCCCCTTCCCCCTCCCAACCTCTGTAATCTCTTCAAACCGAGGGCACTTCAAGTTAATCCCACTCCTCCAAATCTGACTCATGAGCATTCTCACATCTAATTGTTCCAATAATTGGTGACTGTACCTTCAGCTGTCTGGGTCTCAGACTCTAGAATTCCATTCCTATACCTTTCCCTTTCTCCTTCACATTATTCCTCACAATCTACCTCTTCGATCAAGCCTTTGGATGTCGGAACAGATACCTCCCTTTGTGGCTCAGCGAGTGTTTTACAATGTTCCTATGACATGTTTCATTAATGTTAAAGCACTCTATAAATGTGAATGTACAATTATAGGTGTTGGCCATTCAACTTCTCTCTGTGGCCCCACCATTCAGTAAGTTCACAATGGATTTGATTGTGACCTTAGTTCCACATTCCCATCACTGAAAACCATTGACTCCCTTGTCAGTCAAGAAACCATTTACCTCCTTAAAAATATTCCGTGACACCTCCCCCACCCCACAACCTCAAAGGCTCTCTGGAGAAGGGCAGCACAGTGGCTCAGTGGTTAGCACTGCTACCTCACAGCACCAGGGATCTAGGTTCAATTCCACCCTTGGATGTCGGTCTATCTGGAGTTTGCACATGCTCCCAGTGTCTGTGTGGGTTTCTTCCCACAGTCCAAAGCTGTGCAGGCTAGCTGAATTGGCCATGCTAAATTGCCCATGGTGTCCAGGGATGTTTAGGTTAGGTGCATTAGCTTGGGATAAAAGTAGGGGAATGGGTCTGGATGGGATACAGTTCGGAGGATTGGTGTGGACTCGTTGGGCCAAATGGCTTGTTTCCACACTGTAGGGATTCTGTGAATTCCTGTGAGAGTTGCAAAGACTCATGACCCTTTGGGAGAGGAAAAAAAAACCCTGCTCATCCCAGCCTTAAATGGGAGACTCCTGACTTTGAAATGGTGCTCCTTAATTCCAGTCTCTCCCACAGAGAGGGGAGCACGCTTTAAGCATTCACTCTGTCAAATCCCCTCAGGATCAAATACGTCTCAATAACATTACAAGCACACGCTGTTGTTAGAGCAACTGCAAATTAAGATGAGACACTCTCTCCCTCACTGCTCCACTTGTTGCATTCATAAGATTCCAGGTCCCACACGTGTGTGCGAGAGACACTGAGGCCAAATTGAAGACCATTTCAAGAGAAGAAGCTGCGAAGAAACAGGGAAATGTTGGTATTAATTAAGCTGGTTCTTGGCTGGTATGCCTGCACTATGAATTGGCCATGGGTAGGGAGGGGGTAGGTGATGGGGGTGGGGGGGTATGATGGGAGTGGTCTACGAGGATTGCCACTCCCCATTACTATCTGACCATACCATCTAAAAATACACTAGGAAAGTGGTGGGCAGCACTGGGATTGAGACCAATGTGAGGTAGTCTTCAGCACCTTTGTCTCACCAACTGGCATGGAAATCCCAGCATGAGTGAGGAAAGCAGAGGGCGAGGGAAAAATCAGGGAAGCTATCTAAAACCCTTCAGCCAGTATTGCAAATGGACTTATACCTCAGCTAACAATGATACGCTCTTCTATATTCACTGTCAGCAGTAATCCTGGCAGTGAAGTGTCTCCTCAGCTGAGTCCCAGCTAATACCTGGGAGAGATGCCATCTGATTCAGCGCTAATTAATTGTGGTGCATGCTAAGCATCTTCCTTCTCCTCTGTTACCTAAACAATGCTGCATCTTAAATGCTATCACCTGCAACTGTCTGGTTTCCATAGCAATTGCAGATCTGTGAGGTCTCACTTCAGTATGAGGCCAGCTGCCAGTTATTTTGGAATTCACATACACAAGAGGATCCCATGCTGCCTTAAAGGGATTTCAACCCCTTACAATCAAAGGCTGTTTATTAGTCATTATTTGAAACCAAAGCCTCACTTGCCATTACATCTTGCATTAACTAATACCCGAGTTGTACAGCATGATATGCTTTGGGTTCCAGGCAAAGTTCAACTGGAATTCATCGATTATAATGAAGCTGCTATTCCCTCTCGACTGTCAGCTGTGCAATACTCTTGTCAGTGAGTTCAAAAGTCATAGATTCTTGTCCCACTCCAGAGATGTGAGCATTGGAACTGGGACCGACGCTCCACTTTAGCACTGAGGAAGCCCCCTGAGTTGTTACAGGGGTCATCATTGTCCGGATGAGCAACAAAACCAAGGCAGATGTGCACACGGTCAGATTGTGACTGTGGGAGCTTGCTGTGTGCAAATTGGCTGCAAAAAAGCCCCAGGAGAGTGGGCCCTCTTCAATTAGCTGCAAAATACTTTGGGACATCAGGTCAATGCGAAGTTGCTGGAAATGATTCAAGTCTTTCTGTGGCTTGATTGACACATGCAAGCAAAGAGCAAAAGCAGGCCATTCAGCCCATCGAGCCTGTTCTGTCTGTGTATTGGACTCTTTCATCATCAACCTTGGTTTTTGTGTTTATGACAAGGGAGAGAGTTTCAGATGTTATATGAATAGCCCTCTGTGGTTCTGATCAATTTTAATGTGGAGTTTTAAGAAAACTCCAAACACCAATCCTAATTATCCTGCGTCGCCACGACAACTGTGATCAAGCTGTAATCTCAAATCCGCATTCCCACCCACCCCAATAACATTTCACCCTGCAATCTAACGGGAATCTATCCCCCAGGAGAAAGTGAGGATTGCAGATACTGGAGATCAGAGTTGGGAGTGTGGTGCTGGAAAAGCACAGCAGGTCAGGAAGCATCCGAGAATCTATCCCCCTCTGCCTTTCCACCATTTGAAGGTTTTGCTTCCACAACCTTTTCAGAAAGAGATTATTAAGCATGAGAAATAAAAATTTGGATCACCTGTGTTTCAAATGGGCAGGGCTTATGCCCAAAACGTCGATTCTCCTGCTCCTCAGATGCTGCCTGACTTACTGTGTATTTCCAGCGCCACACTCTTCAACTCTGACCTCCAGCATCTACAGACCTCACTTTCTCCTGGCCCCTTTCTTTGAGCCTAATTCAAGATTGGCCTCTAAATAAAAACATCTTTTCCACACCTACCCTGTGAGGACCCCCTCAGGATCTTTTATGCTTCAATCAAATCATGTTTTACTTTTCTAAGTTCCACCAGGTACTGTCTGACCTTGCTTCATCAGACAACCCACCCATTCCGGGTATGAGGAGGAAGTGCGAACTGCAGATGCTGGAGAGTCAGAGTCAAAACGTGCGGTGCTGGAAAAGCACAGCCAATCAGGCATGATCCGAGGAGCAGGAGAGTCGACGTTTCAGGCATAAGCCCTTCATAACGTTGACTCTCCTGCTCCAAGGATGCTGCCTGATTGGCTGTACTTTTCCAGCACCGCACGTTCCAGGGATTAGATTGGTAAACCATCTGGGTACTCCTTTCTGGTATTCACATTCTGATGCCTAGACCAAGGCTTGACTGTTTCCACCGAGACTATTTTGATCCTGCCTCCTTCTGCTCAATCCAGTTGTAACTCTGAAGTCTTGGAGCAATCTTTGCCTGGAGTTGTGTGTCTAAAGCATTGAACAGCTGACTTTCTCTGCCAGAGAACTCCCCTGACCAGATGGGGCCAACCTTAGCCAATGGGCCTGGACACTCAACGGCACTCTGCTAATTATATCACTGCAGGGTTTTGGGAGAGTTCTCCAGTGGAGGATTTCATTGACAGACCAATACTGAACCTACGCTGGCCCTCATTCCCAATATTAACGCCGGTTTAACATTTCCAAGCTCTTGAAACTGGAAGAGGTGCTCCCAGATTCCTGTTGCCATTTCCTACCAGAAGGAATTGAGGGGGTATGGAGTTGAAAAGTGTGGCACTGGAAAAGCACAGCAGGTCAGGCAGGATCCAATGAGCAGGAGACTTGACGTTTCAGGCATGAGCCCTTCATCAGGAATGTGGCCGGGAAGGGGGCTGACAGATAAATAGGAGGGTGGGGGTGGGGGGGGGAGGGGAGGTAGCTGGGTAGGTGATAGGTAGATGCAGGTGGAGGATGATGGTGATAGTTTGGAGTGGAGGATGGAGCGGATTGGTGAGAAGGAAGATGGGCAGGTGGAACAGTTCAAGAGGGCAGTACCATGGTGGAGGATCAGATCTGGGAAGAGGTGGGGCGAGTGGAGTTGACAAACTGGTGAAGTTGACGTTGATGCCATGTGGTTGGAGAGTCCCAAGGCAGAAGATGAGGCTTTCTTCCTGCAGTTGTCACGTGGCTTGGATTTGGTGGTGGAGAAGGCCCAGGACTTGGAGGTCCTTGGTGGAGTGGGAGGGGTAGTTGAAGTGTTCAGCCACAGGGCAGTGGGGCTGTTTGGGTGCGTGTGTCCCAGAAATGTTCTCTGACACGTTCCATGAGTTGGCATCCCGTCTCCCCAATGTAGAGAAGATGACATTGAGGGCAACGGATGCAGAAAGTTAGGTGTTTGGATGTGCAGGAGAATCTCTGCCAGATGTGGAAAGATCCTTTGGTTTGCCAAGCTGGGAAGTTGGTTTGCAAATGTTTCATCACCTTTCTAGGTGACATCTTCAGTGCTTTGGAGCCTCCTGTGAAGCACAGTGTCAGTTGGAATTTATTTGGTTTCATTCCCATTGCTATGGTTGCAGGTTCTGGTGGCTTGTTGCAGTGGTCGGTATATTGAGTCTAGGTCACTGTGTTTATTAATGGAGTCCGTGGATGAGTGCCATGTTTCTGGAAATTCTCTGGCTGTCCTCTGTTTGGCTTGTCCTATTGTTGTTGTGTTGTCCCAGTCAAATTTTTTACACAAACCAGGAATTGAGTACATTTAAAACGGAGATAAGGTAATTCTTGATTGCCAAAGGAGTCAAAGGTTATGGAGAGAAACCAGGAAATGGATTTGAAAAACCTTTCAGCGATGATTGAATGGCACAGCAGATTCGATGGGCTGAATGGCCTAATTTCTGCTCCTATGGTCAGAGGGTAGAACAAGTTGTGAGCATGGCCTGAAATAGGGACACAGTTTAAATAGAAGGGGTCTCCCAAAGATGCAGTTCGGAAGGAGTTTCTTATCTGGGAAAGTCATGAGCCTTTTGAACTCTCTTCCTCAGAGAGCAACAGAGGCTGGATTATTGGATACACTTAAGGCTGAAATAGATTCTTGAGTGCCAAGTGAGCTATATGTTACTGGGAGCTGAAAGCAACCTGGAGTAGAGACAACGATTGGATTAAGGGTGATCTTATTGAACGGTCTACTATTGCTCCTAATTCCTATGTTCACACAGAAATTACTGCTTTCTTCAGTTTATCCCAAATGGACGACAGCATCATAGAACAGCCATGGCATAGAAGAAGCTTAAAAATGTTTTGCTGGAAAAGCGCAGCAGGTCAGGCAGCATCAAAGGAGCAGGGGAATCGACGTTTCGGGCATAAGCCCTTCTTCAGGAATCCCATGGCATAGAAGAAGCCCATTCAGCCCATTATGTCTACACTGGACTATTACCGAGTGCCACATTTTCCCCATATCCCTGAATTTCATTTCCATCCAAAAAACACCCAATGCCCTCTTGAATGCCTCAGTTGAACGTGCCTCCTTTGCATTTCTGGGCAGTACTTTCCAGACCATGACTACTCATTGGGTGAAAAGGTTTGTTTCCTCAGATCATCTTGCTTTGTCTGCACAGCACTTTAAGTCTCCGCCCTCTAGTTCTTTTTTCTTTTACAAGAGGAAAGAGCTTCTCTCTATTTACTTTATCCAACCCATTCATGATTTTTAAAGCCTCCAGGAAATCCCCTCTTAGCCTTCTTCTGCCAAGTCCCAACTTTTTCAATCTTTCCTCATCACTGCAGTTTCTCATTCTTAGGACTGTCCTGATAAATCGCTTCCCCTCTCTCTCCAAAGCATTCTCATCTTTCCTGTACTGTAGTGCTCACAACTATACCAACCATGCCAGAAGGAGTAAGTGAGGACTGCAGATGCTGGAGATCAGAGTCGAAGAGTGTGGTGCTGGAAAAGCACAGCAGGTCAGGCAGGATCCAATGAGCAGGAGACTTGACGTTTCAGGCATGAGCCCTTCATCAGGAATGTGGCGGGGAAGGGGGCTGACAGATAAATAGGAGGGTGGGGTTGGGGGGGAGGGGAGGTAGCTGGGTAGGTGATAGGTAGATGCAGGTGGGGGATGATGGTGATAGTTTGGAGTGGAGGATGGAGCGAATTGGTGAGAAGGAAGATGGGCAGGTGGAACAGTTCAAGAGGGCAGTACCATGGTGGAGGATCAGATCTGGGAAGAGGTGGGGCGAGTGGAGTTGACAAACTGATGAAGTTGACGTTGATGCCATGTGGTTGGAGAGTCCCAAGGCAGAAGATGAGGCTTTCTTCCTGCAGTTGTCACGTGGCTTGGATTTGGTGGTGGAGAAGGCCCAGGACTTGGAGGTCCTTGGTGGAGTGGGAGGGGTAGTTGAAGTGTTCAGCCACAGGGCAGTGGGGCTGTTTGGGTGCGTGTGTCCCAGAAATGTTCTCTGACACGTTCCATGAGTTGGCATCCCGTCTCCCCAATGTAGAGAAGATGACATTGAGGGCAACGGATGCAGAAAGTTAGGTGTTTGGATGTGCAGGAGAATCTCTGCCAGATGTGGAAAGATCCTTTGGTTTGCCAAGCTGGGAAGTTGGTTTGCAAATGTTTCATCACCTTTCTAGGTGACATCTTCAGTGCTTTGGAGCCTCCTGTGAAGCACAGTGTCAGCTGGAATTTATTTGGTTTCATTCCCATTGCTATGGTTGCAGGTTCTGGTGGCTTGTTGCAGTGGTCGGTATATTGAGTCTAGGTCACTGTGTTTATTAATGGAGTCCGTGGATGAGTGCCATGTTTCTGGAAATTCTCTGGCTGTCCTCTGTTTGGCTTGTCCTATTGTTGTTGTGTTGTCCCAGTCAAATTTTTTACACAAACCAGGAATTGAGTACATTTAAAACGGAGATAAGGTAATTCTTGATTGCCAAAGGAGTCAAAGGTTATGGAGAGAAACCAGGAAATGGATTTGAAAAACCTTTCAGCGATGATTGAATGGCAGAGCAGATTCGATGGGCTGAATGGCCTAATTTCTGCTCCTATGGTCAGAGGGTAGAACAAGTTGTGAGCATGGCCTGAAATAGGGACACAGTTTAAATAGAAGGGGTCTCCCAAGGATGCAGTTCGGAAGGAGTTTCTTATCTGGGAAAGTCATGAGCCTTTTGAACTCTCTTCCTCAGAGAGCAACAGAGGCTGGATTATTGGATACACTTAAGGCTGAAATAGATTCTTGAGTGCCAAGTGAGCTATATGTTACTGGGAGCTGAAAGCAATCTGGAGTAGAGACAACAATTGGATTAAGGGTGATCTTATTGAATGGCCTACTATTGCTCCTAATTCCTATGTTCACACAGAAATTACTGCTTTCTTCAGTTTATCCCAAATGGACGACAGCATCACAGAATAGCCATGGCAGAAGAAGCTTAAAAATGTTTTGCTGGAAAAGCGCAGCAGGTCAGGCAGCATCAAAGGAGCAGGGGAATCGATGTTTCGGGCATAAGCCCTTCTTCAGGAATCTCATGGCATTGAAGAAGCCCATTCAGCCCATTATGTCTACACTGGACTATTACCGAGTGCCACATTTTCCCCATATCCCTGAATTTCATTTCCATCCAAAAAACACCCAATGCCCTCTTGAATGCCTCAGTTGAACGTGCCTCCTTTGCATTTCTGGGCAGTACTTTCCAGACCATGACTACTCATTGGGTGAAAAGGTTTGTTTCCTCAGATCATCTTGCTTTGTCTGCACAGCACTTTAAGTCTCCGCCCTCTAGTTCTTTTTTCTTTTACAAGAGGAAAGAGCTTCTCTCTATTTACTTTATCCAGCCCATTCATGATTTTTAAAGCCTCCAGGAAATCCCCTCTTAGCCTTCTTCTGCCAAGTCCCAACTTTTTCAATCTTTCCTCATCACTGCAGTTTCTCATTCTTAGGACTGTGCTGATAAATCGCTTCCCCTCTCTCTCCAAAGCATTCTCATCTTTCCTGTACTGTAGTGCTCACAACTATACCAACCATGCCAGAAGGAGTAAGTGAGGACTGCAGATGCTGGAGATCAGAGTCGAAGAGTGTGGTGCTGGAAAAGCACAGCAGGTCAGGCAGCATCTGAGGAGCAGGAGAGTCAGTGTTTTGGGCATAAGCCCTTCATCAGGATTAACTCTCCTGCTCCTCGGATGCTTTCTGACTGGCTATGCTTTCCCAGCATCACATTTCAACTATACAACAAGAATCATTAAAACTGAGGAAGGGTCATTGAACCTGAAATGCTAACTCTGATTTCTCTCCATACATGCGGCCAGATCTGCTTTGCATTTCCAGCAATTTCTGTTTTTGTTTCAAATTTGCAGCATCCTTCGTTCTTTCATTTTTTGTTTGCTAAAACTATCATTTGATTGTTTACTTAAAGTAAAGACTGGGTATGTGCACTGTCAGCTGGGAGGTTCCATAGAGAGGTCTGACCTTTGGGACTGCTGCTATATTCTAGCTACGTAGTCTTGGACGAAAACATTACATCCTGCCTCACAGGGGAAATGTTAGTCAGCAGTTTAAGAGACCTGACCTTATTGTTTGTGCGTGCACACTACATTATAGCAGCAGATACCACACAGCCTGCATGGAAATTAGCATTATCTGTGTAGCCACAACAAAACTGGCACCATGTGTTCAAGTGCACAAACTGTGCAAACTAAAACAATAGTTTAAGGGTCGTTGGTACTGAGGATTAGGGATCTCCAGAAAGTGACAATGAGCTTGTGCCATATCTGACGGGAATGTGACTAGAAGCTAACTGAGGCAAATGGAAAGAAAGGAATACATTTTTATAGCACATCTTAGCCAATGAATTCCTTTTGAATTGTACTATCTTTACACGGTACTGTGTTGACCTCTGAACCCCACTTTACAAAAATGAGATAGAAGACTTGGGGTCTTGTGACACACTGATATTGTCCCTATCTCTCGGCCAAACAGCCCAAGTTCAAGTCCCATCTGGTCCAGAAGCATGTTATAACGTGTCTCTGAACAGGAAAAATCCAAAACAACACAGAGAACGCTGGAGAAACACCTTTCAATGAAGAGTTACATGATGTTTGCAGGGCTAAAGGAATCAAAGGGTATGGGGAGAAGGCAGAAACAAGATATAGAGTTAGATGATCATCCATGATCATATTGAATGGCCAAGCTAGCTCAAAGGACTGAAGGACCTATTCCTGTAACTATCTTCTAACTTTCTATGTAATTCAGCAATTCTTGAATAAGAGTCATCCTGGGTTTGAAGCATTATCTCGCTTTCTCTTTTCATAAATGTTGCCAGACCTTCTGAGTTTCTCCAGCATTCTCTTGCATAAAGTTGATTAGAAATATCTACGGGAGAAAGTGAGGACTGCAGATGCTGGAGATCAGAGCTGAAAATGTGTCGCTGGAAAAGCGCAGCAGGTCAGGCAACATCAAATGAGCAGGAGAATTGACGTTTCGGGCATGAGCCCTTCTTCAGGAAATGTCGATTCTCCTGCTCCTTGAATGCTGCCCGACCTGCTGCGCTTTTCCAGCAACACATTTCCAGCAACACATTTTCAGCTCTAGAAATATCTATGGACAACCTGGAGGAAAGGCACACCAGGATAGTTACAGAACTGGTGATAGGTGATACCTGTCAAGAAAGATTCAGCATGTTGGGGCTCTTGAATTCCTTAAAAAAGGAGGACATGGCTGTCTTTAAAAGGGTTTAACAGATTCGAATTAAATAAGTTGTTTCCTTCTGTGGTTGGAGTCAGAAATAGAAGTCCTCAATACATGTCTTCGAGGGAAGGAAATCTGGTTTCTCTACCTACTTTGGCCTACATGTGACTCTGGGCCTATAGGTTGTGGTTGACACTTGAATAGCTCCAGGGACATCTAGGAATGAACAACAGATGCCAACAACACATACATTTCACAGAAAGATAAAGAAACAAATAAGGCGCTGGGTTAAGAATTGTCTGTTTCCATGCTGTTAAGCTCATTTGATACATAACAAGCTCCCCCCAAACAGCAATGAGTTGATGGATGGATAACCTCCTTTTGTGATGTTAATTGAGGGATAACTATTGGTCAGGACAATAGGGAATATCTCCCCTGCTCTTGTTCAAAGTAATGCCATGGGGATCTATGATATTAACCAGAATGACAGGAGTAGCAGATGCTACTCTTCAAGCTTCAAACTGTCTTGAGTTGGAATTATATCGTCATTCCTTAACTGTCGCTCAGTCAAAATCCTGGAACTTCCTTCCTAACAGCCCTGTGGGGATCTCTGTGGGCAGCAGCAGTTCAAGAAGTGGCTCATCATGACCTTGCCAAGGACAGCTAGGGATGGGCAGTAAATATTGACCTTTTGCAAGGTTTGGGAAGGTTTGTAGCTCAGGTTGAGATTTAGGGTGTAGGTTTGCTCACTGAGCGGTAGGTTTGATATCTACACATTTCATTACCTGGCTAGGTAACATCATCAGTGGCGACCTCCAAGTGAAGCGAAGCTGTTGACAAAGGCTTCACTTCACTTGGAGGTTGCCACTGATGATGTTACCTAGCCAGGTAATGAAATGTCTGGATATCAAACCTACAGCTCAGCGAGCAAACCTACACCCTAAATAATGACCTTTTATTTGTAGTCGGGTGTGGGCATCATTGGAAGCACCAGAATTTATTACCCATTCTTAATTACCGTTTGATCTGGATGGGTTGCTAGGGCCTTCCCAGGGAACAGTTCAGAGTCAATCTCATTGTTGTGGTCTGGAGTCAGGCCAGACCAGGAAAGAACAACAGTCTTCCTTCCCTGAAGGACATTAGTGTATGGGATGGGACATGCTAGCTATAAAGAGAGGTTGAATAGGTTAGGGTTCTTTTCATTAGAAAAAAAGGAGATTGAGGGCGGACCTGATTGAGGTTTACAAAATCATGAAGGGTATAGTCAGGATGTATAGAGATAAGCTTTTTCCCTGGGTGAAGGATTCAATAACGAGAGGTCACGCTTTCAAGGTGAGAGGTGGAAAGTTTGAGGAGGATACACACGGCAAGTACTTTACACAGAGGCTGGTGGGCGTCTGGAACGCATTGCCAGCAGAGGTGGTAGAGGCAGGCACAGTAGATTCATTTAAAATGCGTCTGGACAGATGCATGAGTAGGTGGGGAGCAGAGGGATACAGATGCTTAGGAATTGGGCAACAGGTTTAGACAGTAGATTTGGATCAGCTCAGGCTTGGAGGGCTGAAGGGCCTGTTCCTGGGCTGTAAATTTTCTTTGTTCTTTGTTCTTTTTTCAATATCAATAGTTGTTACACCTCAGCTTCTTTATATATTTGCCATTTGCCATGTAGGGATTCAACCCCATGCCCTCAGAGCTCATGTTGAGGTTGTACAGGACATTGCTGAGGCCTCTTCTGGAATACTGTGTCCAGTTTTGGTAGTCCCATTATAGGAAGGATATTATTAAGCTGGAGAAGGTTCAAAAGAAGTTTACCAGGATGTTGCCAGGAATAGAGGGTTTGAGTTATAAGGAAAGATTAGATGGGCCGTGACCTTTTTCACTAGTGTAAGAAGTTGAGAGGTCACCTCATAGAGGTTTATAAAATCATGAGGGGTATAGATCACACGTCTTTTCCCTAGGGTGGGGGATTTCAAGACTAGGGGGCATATTTTTAAGTTGAGGGGAGAAAGATTTTTAAAAAAGACATGAGGCAATTCTTTTACACAGAGAGTGCTTCGTGTGTGGAATGAACTTCCAGAGGAAGTGGTAGGTGTGGGTACAGTTACAACATTAAAAGACATTTGGATATCTACAAGAATTGGAAATGTTTGAGGGGGATATGGACCAAAAGCAGGAAAGTGGGCTTAGTTTAATTTGGGATTATAGGTGGCTTGGTCTGTTGGACCAAAGGGTCTGTTTCTGTGCTGTATGGCTCTATGGCTCTAAAACGTCAGTCAGGGATACTAGGTGACTAGCCCAGTGACATTACCAATACATCACTGCTTCCCCCATGAGTGAATAAAAACAATTATGGAAAAGCAATTAAAGCTGGCTTAGCCAGCAATGTTCATATCCCGTGAACAAATGGGAAAGAAAATACACCCAGCTGAGACAGCAGACAGTGGCGAGGTTTAATCTCTCATCTGAAAATGTGCTGATAGTGCAGCACCTCTTCAGTACTGCACTAATGTGTCATCTCTAATAATGTGCTGTATTCTCTTGAGTGAGGCTGGGTTTCACAGGCATCTAACTCTGAGACAAGAGAGATACCCCCATCTGCCCCCACCACCAAACTCTGGCTAAATTGGAAATATTTGATGAGCTCCAGACTGACCATCAGTCCTGAGGGGGAGAGGATTTTATTGAAACTTCCTTTAGTGTGAACTGAAAGCTTAGAATAAATTCAACATTGTAACCTCACCTTTTCTGATTACTTTCAGTCAAATGTTTACAAAGATTTTATTGTGTGCAGGAAGCTATGGTTTATTGCGGGGGTGGGGGTGGGTGGGGGGGAAGAGTCATTTTGGTGTGTGGCCAGTCTTCCTTGAGCTCAAACATTTGCTTTTCCCAATTAAGCTTTCAGGAAATGATGGACATATTTGCAGTTTCATGTTCCGACTGCTCAAAAAATATGTTTTACTGGAAGATTAATTTAATATTTTGATGAGCAGAGGGTGTTGCCATGGTTACTGTGGCTGGTGGTGATTGCAACGACACAATCAACGTTCTTCACTGCATGGTGCCCATGGTAACGAAGGATTTTCTGAAACAGTGTTCGGGTGGTGTTGGGGTGGGGGTGGGGGTGGGGGTTGTAGTAGGGTTAATGCGGGAGAGGCGCTAATCTGTGTTACAGAAGCTTCTAAACTTCAGACTAGGCCTCAATCAGATAATCAAAGGAACCTTGACTTAACCTGTCCTGACAGGCAAGGATGTATGCGAGAGAGTGAAAGAGACAGTATAGCAACCAAAGGTATGGGGTAGTTGTTGACCTTGTGGCATTAGCTTTGGGCTATTAACCCAGAGACCCAAGCCATGTTCTGGGGACCTGGGTTCGAATCCTGCCATGGTAGAATTTAAATTCAATAATTACCTGGAACTAACAGTCTAATGATGACCATGGACCCACTGCTGATTGTCAAGAAAATCCCCATTGGGTTCAGTAATGCCCTTTAGAGAAGGAAATCTGCCATCTTTACCTAGTCTGGCCTACATGTGACTCTAGACTCACAGCAATGTAGTTGACTCTTAACTACTCCTGGCAATTAGAGATGGGCAATAAATGCTGGCCTGGCCAATGACGCCAACTTCCAATGAATAAAAAAAAGTTGACAAAAGAATCAGTTTTGGCATGTGGGAAAAATATAGAGTTATGACAATATCAATGGTAGTAGAAGCTGCCTCATCATAAAAAGGGAATTAGTTCAATACTCAAAGAGGAATGTAGTGATTGTAATGAGGTTAGCCTGGTGGACCTCCTAGAATATAATTTGCCTGATTGAGGCTGTTAAGCTGGTCCAATCAGGGAGCCCTGGCTGACAGATATTAACAGGAGTGTCCCTGATCTTCGGGCACACGGTACGGAGGAGGGAGGGCAGGTCTGAAGACCTCCTCGTGGGTCTGCTCCTGGGCCTGGCCTAACTAGCCATAAACAGGTCCAGGCAGCGAGCCGTGGAGGGGGTCATTAAGGTTGACTGTCTGCCCCTCTTCCCCGGTTACATTAGGGCCCGGGTGTCCTTGGAGAAGGAGCACGCGGTGTCCACCAACACCCTGGAGTTGTTCAGGGAGAGGTGGGCGCCGCAGGGAGTGGAGTGCATCATTTCCCCCTCCAACTCTATTTTGATTTAGTCCCTGCCCTCCCCTTCACTCTTTTGATCACACAGCATTGCCCTTTGATGCGAAGGGCACTGCTTGTCACTGGCCACTTGGGTGTTTTCCTTTCTTCCTGGTGGTGGAAATTGAATAAAGGTTCATGCACTTTGTGTCTCTCACTGTGTCTCACACCTGCACACACACATACCATGGGTGCTAGGGAAAAATAAGCACTACCGCAGTTAGGCGGTAGTGTGGGGGTTAATTATAGAGAAAGAAAAAAGAAAAAAACAAACAAAAAAAACAGGAGTGTCTTTGTTTGATAAAGAAAAAAAAACAGGACTGTCCCCTGCCCTCCCCTTCACTGTTTGATCACACAGCATTGCCCTTTGATGTGAAGGGCACTGCTTGTCACTGGCCACTCGGGTGTTTCCTTTCTTCCTGGTGGTGGAAATTTGAATAAAGATTTGTACACCTGTTGTCTTTCACTGTGTCTCACACCTTAAAAAGATTTAGAGGAGTGTCAGAGATTCTGTTAAATCTGAGAGCTGGCTCTGGGGGAGCTGGATCAGTGTCAAGGACTCTCCACGAGTAGATAAAGGGTGACTTGATGATGGGATACCAGCCTCTGTGGACTTATGCCAAGGAAGAATTTGGAAAAGTTGGGCAGAGCAATAGGACAAATTTTTAATTCTTTGAAAGAGCTGGTATGGACAAAATGGATCAAATGGCATTTATTCTTTCATTTTATAATTTTGTGCTTGTAATCGTTTTGTTAAATTAAACTATGCAAGAACACTATGGAAATAAAAGACATGCAATAGCATCTATCATAAATAGCAAGACTATGACCCTCAGCATAGTCTATCCTACTTTCTCAGTAGGTTACTTGAGGGAATAAATACAGTACTATGAGACCTTAGTTTGTAATACAGACAATGTGGGTTTCTTCATCTTTTTGTCCTGTTGCTACCACCACTGCATAGTGATCAGCAACCATTACAGCAGTTACCAATTTGATATCTTGAAAATTGTTTAGTGTGAAAAAACTGATGAAGGGCTTATGCCCAAAAAGTCGAATTTCCTGTTCCTTGGATGCTGCCTGACCTGCTGCACTTTTCCAGCAACACATTTTCAACAATTGTTTAGTGTAGTCATGTTGCCAAAGCTGAAGCTCATCAGGACAAATGCAAGAATGCCAAATTTCAAGCTATTCCAAGAATTGATACTTCTTTAGTATGTTAGTGTTAAGGTAAATCAACTTAAGTAGAACTGTCCATGTAGAACTTTAAGACTCAGACCCAGAGGGATTGAGGTGATGGAGGTCACAGAGTGTCTGTACTGGCTTTACATGTGGTGCACAGATCCAGGTCCATTTAATGTTGAGGAGAAAAATGTAATTATCTCAAGGGAAGTTATAAACATTTATTTTAATACCATGCTACATGTTTAAAAATAAACAGGACAATGATGCAGAAACATCAGATCAAATGGTAAAGCATTGAAGAGTCTGGAATGATTTAATCTTAACTCATCGCAAAGAATAAGGTTAATGTGAGAGGGATCCTGGGCTTCGCAATATTATTAGCTTGAAATAATCCAGACCATTGCTTATTACAGAGACACGTTGAAGCTTTTGTCTTTGCACTCATCGGGATGAATACAAGAAAGCCAAATTTCAAATGATTGCAACAACATATTTCACAGGATATGAGGGTGAAGATTTGTTGTCAAGTCAAATATGATGACTGCCGTATTGCCATGGAGAAAGCAAATGGAAACTATCAGCTTCCCAAGCACCCGGGTAATGACGCAATTAAGGCATGAACAAATTCCTTCTGTTTGCAGAAGATGGATCTCTGCTACAAATGTATGCAGGTTCTAGCAAGCATAAATGAGCCATGTTCCAAGCTCAAATGGTTATCTAAAATGGGCTGTTCATTGTGTTATTTTTACGCTCAGGAATCTTCATCAAGTGCTGACCTATCAAAGAATTAAACGTAACAACAAATGTTTTGTTCTGTGTTTTGTGAGCATGGGCTGATTGAGCAAGGTCTGTACTTTGCTGAAACAATCTGAAGGAGCACTCTGTTTAATTCATCAGTTAGTTGCAAGGATACACAGCCTACTTATCTGACATTGCACCAGTACTGAAATGGATACATGACGTTGCTCCATTGAATCATGGGCAGTTTTAAACTGAAGACAGGGTTCTGTTTATGTAATCACTGCTAGCAGCAACACCAATGGCTTGTTTCATATGTTCTTCAAATTTTTGAGATACTTTACCTTTTGAGGTAATTTCAGGAAGGCTGGGCACTTTTTAGATCTGAATAAAGGGTATTTCGTCCATTTGAGAACTTGCATGGGCCATATTAACAATAGAACACAGAACAAAGAGCAATACAGCACAGTACAGGCCCTTCATAACAATAGGAATTGAGTATAGAAGCAAAGAGGTGCTTCTGCAGCTGTACAGGGCCCTGGTGAGACCACACCTGGAGTACTGTGTGCAGTTCTGGTCGCCAAATTTGAGGAAAGACATTCTGGCTATTGAGGGAGTGCAGCGTAGGTTCACGAGGTCAATTCCTGGAATGGAGGGATTACCTTACACTGAAAGACTGAAGCTACTGGGCTTGTATACCCTTGAGTTTAGAAGACTGAGAGGGGATATGATTGAGACATATAAGATTATGAAAGGATTGGACACTCTGGCAGCAGGAAACATGTTTCCGCTGATGGGTGAGTGCCGAACCAGAGGACACAGCTTAAAAATACAGGGTAGACCATTTAGGACAGAGATGAGGAGAAACTTCTTCACCCAGAGAGTGGTGGCTGTGTGGAATGCTCTGCCCCAGAGGGCAGTGGAGGCCCAGTCTCTGGATTCATTTAAGAAAGAGTTGGATAGAGCTCTCGAAGATAGTGGAATCAAGGGTCATGGAGATAAGGCAGGAAGCGGATACTGATTAGGAATGATCAGCCATGATCATATTGAATGGCGGTGCAGGCTCGAAGGGCTGAATGGCCTACTCCTGCACCTATTGTCTATTGTCTTCGGCCCTCGATGTTGCACCGACCTGTGAAACCAATCTGATGACCATCTAACCTACACTATTCCATTATCGTCCATATATTTATCCAATGACCACTTAAATGTCCTTAAAGTTGGCAAGTCTACTACTGTTGCAGACAATGCATTCCACATTCATACCACTCTCTGAGTAAAGAAGCTACCTCTGACTTCTGTCCTATATCTATCACCCCTCAATTTAAAGCGATGTCACCTTGTGCTAGCCATCACCATCCGAGGAAAAAGGCTCTCATTGTCCAGCCTCTGATCATCTTGCATGTCTCTATCAAGTCACCTCAATGGTCTGATCAGAGAAGCCATTGTCCAGCAAGATAGCTTTAGCATGTTCTGTTTCTGAGTTGAGCTTGCAAGATGAGCCAATACCAATTTAGAAAATTGCTGATAATGTCAATCATCTCCTTCCTATCGGAAAGATGTTGTGAAACTTGAAAGGGTTCAGAAAAGATTTACAAGGATGTTGCCAGGGTTGGAGGATTTGAGCTATAGGGAGAGGCTGAACAGGCTGGGGTTGTTTTCCCTGGAGCGTCGGAGGCTGAGGGGTGACCTATAGAGGTTTAAAAAATTATGAGGGGCATGAATAGGTAAATAGGCAAAGTCTTTTCCCTGGGATCGGGGAGTCCAGAACTAGAGGGCATAGGTTTAGGGTGAGAGAGAAAAGATATAAAAGGGACCTAAGGGGCAACTTTTTCACGCAGAGGGTGGTATGTGTATGGAATGAGCTGCCAGAGGAAGTGGTAGAGGCTAGTACAATTGCAACATTTAAGAGGCATTTGGATGGGTATATGAATAGGAAGGGTTTGAAGGGATATGGGCCGGGTGCTGGCAGGTGGGACTAAATTGGGTTGGGATATCTGGTTGGCATGGACGGGTTGGACCGAAGGGTCTGATTCCATGCTGTACATCTCTATGACTCAATGACTCCATATGGTATGAGACTGAATAGCTCGCAATCATTATATTAACCAGTGAAGATGGGCTTGCAGTAGATGGTACTGGGGAACACTTTGGTGAATTGCTAAACCAGCATCTCAAGAAAAGGCTGCTCCATCTCAATGGGGTAAAAACAATGACTGCAGATGCTGGAAACCAGATTCTGGATCAGTGGTGCTGGAAGAGCACAGCAGTTCAGGCAGCATCCAACGAGCAGTAAAATCGACGTTTCGGGTAAAAGCCCTTCATCAGGAATAAAGACTTGCCAACTTTAAGGACATGAAAATGGTCATTGGATAAATATATGGATGACAATGGAATAGTGTAGGTTAGATGGTCATCAGATTGGTTTCACAGGTCGGTGCAACATTGAGGGCCGAAGGGCCTGTACTGTGCTGTATTGCTCTTTGTTCTGTGTTCTATTGTTATTCCTGATGAAGGGCTTTTGCCCGAAACTTTGATTTTACTGCTCCTCGGATGCTGCCTGAACTGCTGTGCTCTTCCAGCACCACTAATCCAGAATCCATGCTCCATCTCAATAGTGAATTAAATTGTGGGAGGGATACCAGGCCAGTTCCTCGATCGGCCCCGCTTGTGTACTCTGACACTCAACATGGAAAAATCTCCATTTTACAATTCTCGTCCTTTTTAAAAAATCCCTGCCTGGTATCATCTTGCCCTATTTCTTTAACCCTCTCTGTTCCACAGCCCTCTAAGATCTTGGTGCTCCTCAAATTTCATCTTTAATAATAATAACTACTCTCATATGGCACCATTACAGTCATAGATCTGTACAGTACGGAGACAGACCCTTTGGCCCAACTATTTGATGTTGACCAGATATCTAAATTAATCTAGTTCCCATTTGTCAGCATTTAGCCTGTATCTCTCTCAACCCTCCCTATTCATATACCCATCCAAATGCCTCTTAAATGTTGTAATTGTACCAGCCTCCACCCCTTCCCCTGGCAGCTCATTCCATACACGTACCACCCTCTGCGTGAAAAAGTTGCCCGTTAGGTCTCTTTTAAATCTTTCCTCTCTCACCGTAAACCTGTGCCTGCTTGTTTTGGTGTCGGCTACCCTGGGGAAAAGTTCTTGTCTATTTATCCTATCCATACCCCTCATGATTTAATAAACCTCTATAAGGTCACCCCTCAGCCTCTGACGCTCCAGGGAAAACAACCCCAGCCTATTCAGCCTCTCCCTATAGCTCAAAATCTCCAACCCTAGCAACATCCTTGTAAATCTTTTTTGAACCCTTTCAAGTTTCACAATATCTTCCCTATAGCACGGTGGCACAGTGGTTAGCACTGCTGCCTCACAGCGCCAGGGACCTGGGTTCAATTCCCGCCTCAGGCGACTGACTGTGTGGAGTTTGCACGTTCTCCCTGTGTCTGTGTGGGTTTCCTCTGGGTGCTCCGGTTTCCTCCCACAGTCCAAAGATGTGCGGGTCAGGTGAATTGGCCATGCTAAATTGCCCGTAGTGTTAGGTAAGGGGTATATGTAGGAGTATGGGTGGGTTGCGCTTTGGCGGGGTCGGTGTGGACTTGTTGGGCCGAAGGACCTGTTTCCACACTGTAAGTAATCTAATCTAATCTAGCACAGAGGCCAGAATTGGCTGCAATATTCCAAAAGTAGCCTAACCAATGTCCTGTACAGCCACAACATGACCTCCTAACTCCGGTATTTAATGCACTGATCAATAAAGGAAAGCATACCAAATGCCTTCTTCATTATCCTATCTACCTGCGATTCTATTTTAAGTAAGTAAAAGTCCGCGTGTCCTATTCCCCACAGCCAGTGATTCACTGATATTCATTGCTCCATCATTACAGGCTGTGCCTTCAGCTACCAAAGCTCTGACATGCCCTCCCCAATCACTCTACCTCCCTAACCACCTTGAAAACACACCGTAAAACCTATCTCTTATAAAAGGCTTCGCTTGCCCAGTGTGTCTCAATGTGAAATGTTGTTTCATAACACTCCCTTAAAGCACCTTGGGGACATTTTATGATGTTGAAGGTTCTACGTAAATGCATGCTGGATTTCTTGTTGCAGTTTGATATCTAAGTAAGCACTTTAGCCTTACCCGACCGTGGGGGCTGCTCTCAGATTAGAAAGAGATGACTGATGGTGGTTAAACTCAACTAGGCGAGAGTGAGGACTGCAGATGCTGGAGATTAGAGTTGAGAATGTGGTGCTGGAAAAGTGCAGCAGGTCAGGCAGCATTTGAGGAGCAGGAAAATCAACTTTTTGGGCAAAAGCCCTTCATCAGGAATGGTGGTTAGCCTGGTAGTTGCCATTCCTCAGGTGAGGGGAAAGATCGAGGAGGACAGTCCTTCGTGGTAGCTTCAGTTGGAGCAGGGATTGTAACCCATGCTGGTGGCATCATGCTTTATTGCAAACCTGAGCTAACCAATACCCACAATAAGTGAACCTAACCTGCTGCAGTTCTAAATGCCAATTGGAATATTGTACAATGCAAGCCAATGAGCCATAGTGATCAGGAAGGTTCCCAGATCTTGCTGGTCTCGCTAATCAAAATTTGAGCTGCATTTTAGGTAAGGAATGACCAGATTCAGCTCATCTGAGTGGGACAACTGACTCAGATGTCCATTTCTAACTCAAGAACAGATCTTCAGTATAGGAGCAAATTACTGCAGATGCTGGAATCTGTACTGAAAATAACAAATGCTGAAGATCACAGCAAGTCAGGCAGCATCCGTGGAGAGCGAGCAAGTTAATGTTTTGAGTCTCAATGACTCTTCATTTCAGCACTTCATTTCAGCTCTGATGAAGAGTCACGGGTGGCATGGTGGCTCAGTGGTTAGCACTGCTGCCTCACAGCACCAGGGACCCGAGTTCGATTCCAAACTCAGGTGACTGTGTGAGATGCATGTTCTCCCCGTGTCTGCAGGAGGAGGTTTCCTCCTGCAATCAAAAAGATGTGCAGGGTAAATGTGGGGAATGGGTCTGGGTGGGTTACTCTTTGGAGGGTCGGTGTGGACGTGTTGGGCCTGTTTCCATGCTGTAGGGAATATAATCTAGACTTGAGACATTAGCTTGCCTCTCAGACCTTCAGGCTGTTTGGTTTAACTCCTACAAGGCATCCTAATCCTGCCTATTACCCATTATATCGTCTGGTTGTGTTCGAAAGAACTCATTGCACTCCTGTCCTCAATGCTTCCTGAACTGATATAGAAAGCTGTGCGTGAGGAGTCTTCTATGCCATCTCGTGTTGCTGGGGAATTCTTTCTAGGGCCCATGACCCAACAACATGTGCATAAAACTAGTATGAGGTTAGATTAGAAATTTCTGCGCCATCACCTACAAAATGGGAGACATCTAGCCCCCTCTGGTGGTGGAGTCGGTTGATTACAAGTAGCCCAGTTTTTTCTCAACTCTCCTTATTCCCCCACCCCCCCCCCCCAAATTGGTCAAATTGGTTTCAGGAGAATGGTTCCACGGCTACATTCAACCCACCGAGTAACCCAGATATCCATCAACCATGAGCTACAGTGACTATTGGCAAACTAATTTAACCTTTGGAGCCAAGCCATCCGTTGCCTTAACACTGGTATCCCCAGATAACCCCAACAGGGGTCAGTGGATAGTGTTCTTCTCTGAAGGTGGTGGAAATAGAGAGGACGAGTGATTACAAAAAAAAGGGCACTAGAGAGCGCTGCCACAAGGGTAGAGCAGGGAATGGGACTGAGTAGATTGCTCTTGCAGAGGACCACAAGGAATTGATGGGCTCAATGGCCTCCTTCTGTGCTGTAGTGACTCTGAGTCTGTGGCACAGGAGTTCTGAGTTCAGTCTGAGCTGAATCGGGATAAACTAGGCATTAAACCCAGGCCCTTTTACACTCTCTATTGACCTGATGTTCAACCACAGCTTGGATTTTATCCACAATTGATCGATCTATTGGGCGGCCTCCATGTAGCACCAAGTACAGCCGCATTATTGAAGGGAGCTCCCAGTCTGATACAACCCTTGCCATAAAAGATACAGACTTTTGGTCAGGGGCAGTACAAGTCAATAAGCGACATCATGTTTTTTGACCATGAGAGTCACCACTGGCTGAGCCTGTCCTCGAGGAATTAAGGGCTACGGGGAGAATGCGGGTAAGTGGAGTTGACTCGATGGGCCGAATGGCCTCACTTCCACTCCTATGTCTTATGGTCTTATGTAGACCCCTTCCGCAAATGCTGCATTTCTAATGGGGCTGGGATGGGCTCAGGTCAGTGATTCCAGTGTTAATTTGTTTGTTCTTTCATCCAGAGCTACAGGCAAAAACCATGGAAAGATAGCACTTATCGTGACCAACTGAAACCTCAAAGGGCTTTACCGACAATGAAATGTTTACAGCCACTGTGGCAATGTAGGGAACACAATCGCCAAATGTGCAGAGCAACATCCCATAAACAGCAATGTGATCGTAACCAAGTAATCTGTCTTTGTGATGTGGTCTAAGTGATAACTATGGCCCAGGATACTGGAGGGATCTCTTCTGCTCTTCTTCGAATATGAGCGATGGGATCTTTTATGTCCACTGAGGAGGCAGACAGGGTCTTAATGTAATGTCGCATCCAAGACATAGCACCTCCAGCAGTGGAGCACTCCCTCAGCGCTAATCACCTGGTGTTTATGCTCGAAGCCTGCAACACGTTTTGTACCAGGGTGAAGGTACACTCGATATACTCCCTAAACTCAACGATCAAACATCCCTCCAGTCGTCAGATCTGGGAGCTTGAGCGCTCTGTACATGTAGATACCAGACGGAAAAAAATAACAGGGAAACCCTTAAGATAACAAATTTTAAAAAAATCTTAACTGAGAGAATTTGAGAAGCAGGGACATTTCGCTGCAATTGTGTACAGTTTTGGTCTCCTTATCTGAGGAAGGATGTCCTGGCTATGGAGGGAGTTTTTAAAAAAAAATTCATTTGCAGAATAAGGGCATCACTGGCTAGGCAGCATTTATTGCCTATCTCTAATTGTCCTGTGAAGAGTCAAGCATGTTGCTGTGGGTCTGGAGTCACATGGAAGCCAGACCAGGTAATAACGGCAGTTCTTTCCCAAAAGGACATTAGTGAACCCAATAAGTTTTTCCAACAATCAGTAATGGATTCATGGTTCATTATTAAACTCTTAATTCCAATTTTTAAAAAAAATTGAATTCAAATTCTACTACCTGCCATAGCAGGATTTGAATCCCAGTCCCCAGAACATTACCTTGTCATAGTCATAGAGTCATAGGCCACTGCCAAGGGGAACAGAGATTGACCCTGGGAAGGCGGGACAGACATACGAAGAGACTGGATCAGTTAGGGCTATATGTCACTGGAGTTTAAAAGAAGGCAGTGGGGTTATCTCATAGAAACTGATTAAATTCTAACAGATCCTTTAGGTAGAGTAAACACAGGAAGGATGTTCACAATGAATAGGGAGTCCAGAATCAGGGTCACAGTCTAAGAATCGAGCGTAGGCCATGTAGGACCCAGATAAGGGGAAATGTGTTCACCCAGAGAGCGGTGAACCTGTGGAATTCTTAGCCACAGAAAGCAGTTGAGGCCAAAACATTGAATGTTTTCAACAGAAAGTTAGATGTAGTTCTTAGGATTAAAGGGATTGAAGGTTATGGGGAGAAGGTGGGAACAGGGGACTGAGTTTGATGATCATATTGAATGGTAAGGGCTGAATGGCCTACTCCTGCTCTTATTTTCTATATTTGCATTTTAAGAAAATTAGCAATTGGGGTCATCGATGAGGAAAGATGCAAGAGAGAGAGAGAGAGAAAGCAGTTTGCCCAATTGCCTCCTACCATCTGCTGTTTACAGTCAAGGTTGTTCTGTGAGGCTGTTGTTTCTCATTGAGGAGCAGCTGCCTATCAGTTCTTACACAACAGGGTGAGTGGGCGGCTTCTAGCCTTTAGCGTCAGGTCCTCGGTGTTGTTCCCTAATGATGAAGATGGAATTCTGATTGACTAATCAAATATTCATCTCATTATTTGTGCAGAAAAGGTCATGGAATTTGCAAGTTGCTGCAGCAAGCGTTAACCCTTTCAGATCCTGCGTCAGACTGCAATCGCAAGCTGCTGCCTACCTTCTGAGGTAAACCATCGCTTTCATGCTCAGTCACCGGACCACTCAACATGAACTGCCTCATTTCCACTTGCCCTTAGTCAGAAAGCTTCAGCCTTCCAGACCCACTGCAGAGATTCGAGCTTGGAGTTGCAGCTCACACCCGGACTGAAAGAGGCTTTCTCTCAGCCAGTCACTTGAGGATTGACTGGGACTTGCTTCCACTATGATTCAATGTGTTCGGCAATGGCTGCAAAGACCAAGTTGCAGTCTGCCGACTCTTCCCACTTCAGGGCAGATGGTGATTTAAAGGTTGTGGAGATGATTAGTTGAGATATTTGCTCACCTCGATTTTGCCTCTGTCCCTCACCAAAGAGGTCTCTTCAAGGGTTTGGCATCTTCCCAAATTAGAGAATGGCCCTTCTTCATTAAAAACAAAATACTGCGAATGCTAGAAACCTGAAATAAAACAAAGAAAGTGCTGGGGAAACTCAGCAGGTCTGACAGTGTCTGTGGAGAGAGAAACAGAGTTAATGTTTTGACTCTTCTTCAGATCTGAAGACTAACATAAATAACTAGCTACCTGACGAAGGAGCAAAGAAACCTGTTGGACTATAACCTGGTGCTGTGTGATTTTTAACTTTGTCCACCCCACTCCAACACCAGCACCTCCATATCAATAATATGTGCCATGTCTGTCTTTGTGTGTCTGTATGTGAGGTGTGCAAGCAGAATTTTAAAAGGTTAGAATTTAAGTTGGAGAGTTACAAATTGGAAATTCTTATCTTCTAACTGCCATTGGGTAAAGACAAGTTGTTCATAATAAATGGCTATTTTCTTGTTAACTGCAGAAACCTGGTGAGTGTTTTCTTTTAACCTGGGTTCATCACTTGGGGGAAAGAGGAGACTTTAGTTGGTTTGACTAAATCTTTTCACAGCTTTGTGACAACTCTGGGAACAATAGAGTTTGATTTCCAGTGCACAGGCCCAGGGAAGCGTTACCCTCTGACATGGAGAGGGGATCCACTCAGTTCAAGAGCAATCACTAATGGGAGAGAAATACAGACCTTTCCACATCCCACGAATGAATGAAGTAAAGAATAATGCAGCAGGTAAAATGATCCGAGGACCCTGGCCTTGTTTGTTATCCAGTGATCTTTCTCAGAGTGGATACAAGTAAGACAGTATGTCCTGCTGAGCCTCAGAGCTTTATCTCACACAAGGAGAGTGTAAAAACATGAGAGGATACACTAGATCTGAGAAAGAGCTTGACTCAAGTGTTGAATATAGAACCGTCCTGCGGTTCCTCCCCTCTGAGGAGATGATACCTATGTCCCACTCAGTGTTGGTCATGATGAAGAGAGGACATATTCCGGGTTAACATTGCCATGCAGAGGGATCAGAGTTGGTTGTGCATGAACCACAGAAAGTTATCATGCGGATACTGCAAGCAATTAGGAAGGCAAATGTTTTTTTTATTTCAAAAATATACTTTATTCATAAAATAATTTGATGGTCTGTACAGTTGGTCATGCCATACATACGTAAAAATTTGCATACAGAGATCAGAATTTATCATTTCTATATACAGGTCTGTACATTTATCAATCATATGTCCATATATTTAGCTGAGGCGTCAGTAGAGCCCAAAAGACTGCATGGGCCCCCTGTTTAGGAAGGCAAACGGTATGTTAATCTTCATGGAAAGAAGGTGGATTATTATTATGCAAGAATGTCTTGCTGAATTTTTACATAGGACCTTGGTGAGACCACAACTGAGTACTGTCGACAACATCCTTATGTAAGAGGAATATACTTGACGTCGTCAAGGGGAAAGTTTACTGGATTAAATTCTGAGATGAGAGGTGTGTCCTATGAGGAGACATCAAGGGATGGAGTATTCTGCACTCGCCTGGATGGTTGTAGCTCTAACAAAACTCAAGAACCTCGAAACCATTCAGAACCAACAGCCCATTTAATTGGAACTGCATTCAACGCATACTCCCTCCCCTAACAACATACAGATGGGAGAGGTGTGTAGCATTTACAGAAAGTGGTGTAGCAACTCACCCAGGCTCCAACGACTACACTTTCTAAATCTATCACTTTTACCACCTGGCAGCAGATACCAGGGAACATCACCAATTGCAAGTTCCCCACCAAGTCGCTCACCATCGTGACTTGAAAATATATCTCTGTCCCTTCACTGTTGCTGGGTCCACATTATGGAATTCGCCTCCCAACAATGAACACGCTAAGCGATGCCACTCGGAGGGTCTAGTCAGTATGTGGGCACAATGAATTCCACTTCCAGAAACCAATACCACACTCAGACCTTGGAGATCCGGGTAGTAGCAGAAAAAAATAGAGAGAACATAGTTTTATAACCATTGCGTGTGTATATGTGTACCTACACTAGATGGACTGCAGTGTTGTAAAAGGGTGGCTCACCAGAACTTTCTCATGATGATAATTAGGGATGGGCAATAAATGCGGGGCTACCAGTGAATACCCACATCCCATGGTGGAATAAAGAAAAATAGAATGAATAGGAAGGGTTTAGATTAGATTCCCTATAGGGTGGAAACAGGCCCTTCAGCCCAACAAGTCCACCCGTCAACCAGCAACCCACCCAGACCCCTGCCTAATGCACCTAACACCACGGGCAATTTAGCATGGCCAATTCACCTGATCTGCACATCTTTGGAGTGTGGGAGGAAACCAGAGCACCCGGAAGAAACCCACGCAGACACAGGGACAATGTGCAAACACAGACAGTCACCCAAGGCTGGAATCGAACCTGGGACCCTGGTGCTGTGAGGTAGAGTGTTAACCACTGAGCCACCATACCACCCTCTCAGAAATCCTCAAGAATTTGGAAGAATGACTGGAGAGTCCCTTTGAAGCATTAAGAGAGACTGATGACAATCCTGCCCTTCCCAAGTACCACACACGTGAACGTTCAGGATGGCAGATGGAGAACCATCAGCTGAGGCCCTCTTGTTCATTTGTTCCAGGAATGCTGAAGTTGCTGGCTGGTGCCCATCCTTAATCACTTGCCACCTTCCTGTATGGCTGCAGTCCTTATGGTGCGGGCATGCCCACAGTCCAGGCTTTCTTGTAGCAGTTCAATAAACTGAAAGCTCTGTCAGGGCATCTCAGAGGCAACTGAGAGTCAAACCACATTGCTGTGGATCTGGAGGTATTTGTAGGACAGACTGGGTAAGGATGACAAATTTCCTTCCCTAAAGGATTTTAGTGAACCAGATGCAAAAATCTGCTTAGTTCCATACCAACAGAACTTAACTCTTTTATTGCAAATTAATTTATTATGAGACCATAAGAAATAGGAACAGGAGTCAGCCCCTGCTCTCCGAGTATTTGTTGGATTCACTTTTATCACCCTATGATGGGATTAGATTTCTGATTTGATCTGATTTATTGCTGTCACGTGTACTTAGTTGCAGTGAAAAATGTTGTCTTATGTCCTTTACAGGCAGATCGGTATTATACAAGTGCACCAGGGTAACAGAACAAGATGCAGGATACAATGCTACAACTGCCAGGAAGTTGCTGAGAGAGATCAACAGCAACATTAAAGAAGTCCATTCAAAGACTGATAATAGCGGGGAAGAAGCTGTTCTTGAACCTGCTCACATAAACTTTTATATCGTCTGCCCAACGGAACAGGGAAGAGAGTATAAGCGGGTTGGGAGAGGTTTTTAATTATGTTGGTTGTTCTCCTAAGACAGCAGGAGGTACTGATGGAGTCACTGGATGGGAAGCAGGATTGAGTGATGGACTGGACTGTGTACACAACAACCCTGTCGTTTCTTTTGGTCTTGGGAACAGCAAGCCGTAATGCATCCAGACAGAATGCTTTCTATGGGACATCTGTAAAAATGTATAAGAGTCTTTATGAACGTAGTGAATTCCCTTAGCTTCCTGAGGAAGTAGAGATGTTACTGCGCCTTCTTGACTGAAATGTCAACAAGGGTAGGCCAAGACAGATCGTTGGTGATTGTCACTCCCAGGAACATGATGCTGTCAACCATCTCCACCTCAGCGCCATTGATCTCCAGATCCCGAGCCCAAATGGCCGGATGCTGGGCACTATGTAATCACTCAAACCTGGTGTTTCCCCAGACAGGCCCTGTAAGCTATTCCAACTTTCAGTTACGTCACAAAGTCACCACAGACTAAGACTCACATCCAAAACTTTACACACTTTCTGGGTGGTGCTTGTGTGGAATGAGCTGCCAAAGGAAGTGGTGGAGGCTGGTACAATTACAACATTTAAAAGGCATCTGGATCGGTATATGAACTGCAAGGGCTTAGAGGGAAATGGGCCAAATGCTGGCAAATGAGACTAAGTCAGTTTAGGTTAATTGGTCAGCATGGACAAATTGGACCAAACGGTATGCTTCTGTGCTGTATGTCTCTATGACTCTATGACCTGTTGCTTCAGGACTGTGATGGGATAGAAGAAGGGGGTGGAATGGAGGGTAAACACAGTGGGGGTGGTGGTGGGGGTGTTTGGAGGGAAATCCCAAGCATCTTTGGTTGAAGCCAAGAAACCCCACATTTGTTTTTGTGGATCCAACCACTAGCAACAGTTAAGTGAGCACACCTATGGGATTCCCGAGTGGGGAATGGGACACTGGAATTAGTCTCAGGGCAATCCAGAGCTAAGGCAAAGGAAAAGTATATCAGCAAGGATATCCTTTATACAAACTACCAGGCAAATAGGCCTAAAGTTATCAAAACTTTTCAAACCAACAAGATGTTAGGGCAGCCTCTGAAGCAGGTGGGGCTTGATATATAGACCTCCTGGCTCAGATGTAGGGACAATACCACTGTGCCACACTTAAAGAAAAGTGGACACAGACTTGAAAACCCAGTCCTGAGAATTGGCAATTAGTGAGTTGAGAGTTTTTTTTATTTACTTAATCGTGTCGATTTCACACCCCTCCAAAAAAAAAGTGTGATAAAAAAAGTGTTAACAGACTTTGTTCCAAAAGAGAATCTGTTCTGGCAGGGTGAAGAGCGAATGATGACATTATCCTATAAAGCAATGACACAGCCTCCCATTGCTGAATAGTTGCCTGTCACCCCGAATTGTGACTCACACGGTGAAGAATGAGTATTTCAAAGATGCTTGTGAAACGGCAAATTCAACATGAGTCAGCGCCCGGGGTTGAGGAGGAAGGAGAACCTTTTTAAGGTAGCTGGCAAGTCAAAGTTTACCTAGTGTCATAATCAGGCTAATGGTCCTGTGATTCGGAAAGCTGGATCTAATGATGGAGCAACATGAGTTTGAAACCCACCATGAATTTCGGACTGAGATGGGGAGGAATTTCTCCTCTCAGAGGGTTGTGAGTCTTTGGAAATCTTAGCTACAGAGAGAGCTGTGGGTGCACAGTCCGCATGTATAGTTCAGGCTGAGAAAGATTCTTGATCAGTCGGGGAATCAAATATAATAGGGAAAGGGCAGGAAAGTGGATGTGAGAAATGTTGGATCAGCCATGATCCTACTGAATGGCAGACCAAGCTCGAGGGGCTGAATGGCCTACTCCTGTTCCTGCTTATGATCTTATGGTGACAGTCTAATTAGAGTCAGAGAGTCATAGAGATGTACATTTTGGAAACAGACCCTTTGGTCCAACTCGTCCATACTGACCAGATATCATAACCTAATCAAGGCCTATTTATCACCCCATGGCCCATATCCCTCTCAACCCTTCCTATTCATATACAGAGGAATCCCGATTGTCCGAACAACATGGACAGGGAGTATTTTGTTCGGATAATCGAATGTTCGGATAATCAAATCCTGGATAACACAGTTTAGCAAAGCACCGGGACCTTGTGATCTTGTTTGGATAATCTGAAATTTGGATAATCGATGTTTGGATAATCAAGACTCTCCTGTATCCATCCAGTTGCCTTTTAAATGGTGTAATTGTACCAGTCTCCACCACTTCCTCTGGAAGCTCATTCCACACACACACCAGCCTCCTCGTGAAAAAGTTGCCCCTTAGGTCCCTTCTAAATCTTTCCCCTCTCACCTTAAACTTCTAGTTCTGGACTCCCCCACCCACTTGTGAAGGAATCTGGGAATAAAATGATCCTGTCAGTAATGGTGACCATTAAACTACTGGTATGTCATTAAGACACATCAGGTTCACCAGAAACTGGAAAAAAATTTGCTTAGTTTATCTCATCTGATCAATATGTGACTTCCTGAACACAGCAATGTGGTGGAGTTTTTGTGGAAATAGTCTCACAAGTGCCCAGTTGTATCAAAACCCCTACAATTTACACCAAACAATGGGTCAAAAAAGAACATAGAATCCCTGCAGGGTAGAAAGAGGCAATGCAGCCCATGGAGTCTTCAGCAATCTTCAGAAGAGCATCCTATCCCATCGCCATTACCCCACCTTGGGTTTTCATCATGGTCAATGCACCTAACCTGCCCAACTTTGAATCCCGCCCAGACCCAACCAGACCAGAATTGCACGCAATATTCCAGTCGTGGTCTAACTAATGTCCTGTACAGCCGGAACATGACCTCCCAACTCCTGTACTCAATACTCTGACCAATAAAGGAAAGCATACCAAACACCTTCTTCACTATCCTATCTACCTGTGACTGTACTTTCAGGGAATTATGAACCTACATTCCAAGGTCTCTTTGTTCAGCAACACCCCCTAGGACTTTACTACCAAGTGTGTAAGTCCTGCTCTGATTTGCTTTACCAAATTGCAGCACCTCACCATCCCTGCAGCCCTGTAATTCCCAGGGCTAATTCACCTAAACTACACATCCCTGGACACTATGGACTGTTTAGCATGGTCAATCCACCTAACCTACACATCTATGGACTGTAGTAGGAAACCCGTGCAGAGATGGACAGAATGTGCAAACTCCACACAGACAGTTGCCCGAGGCTGGAATCGAACCTGCGTCCCTGACTCTGCGAGGCAGCACAATCACTGTGCTGCTGTGCCAACCAAAAATGGTTTACTCTAATCTTCTCAAAGGCAATTACAGATGGGCAATAAATGCCAGATTTGCCAGTGATGCCCATATCCTGAGAGTGACTGGGTATGAACAGCAGGAAGTTGGGAGAGGAATGAGGGAAATTGTTTAGTTAAAGCTGGGAGCTGTTGTTTGCTGCCTGAAAGGGTGCTGGAAGAAAATGTCAATTAGATACATAGCTGAGAAGGGATGGAGGAGTCACAGGATTCTGACAACAAAGCAAATGCTAATGGGATAGTTCTTGTGTAGAGCCAGCACAGGCTGAATGGACTGAATGGCCTCCTCCTGCCTATGATTCTGTGAATTATAAAAAAAGACACAAGATCCAAGAGTGTCTGAAGCACCTATCAGATGTTCGCTTAATTAACCTCGCATTTCCCATCCAGTTCACAGCTTCCTTCATGAAACCAAAACTGCCTTCCTCCGGTCCTGTAACACAGAGAGTTTAATCTGTGTTTAGATCAGCCACATTCAAGATTCATTCTCAAGCTGTGCTATCTTATATAAGTGGTAACAGTTATGTCATTGAGAAACATGTCAACCCTATTGAACAGTGGTGCAGATTCGAAGGGCTGAACGGTCTAATTGTGCTCCTGTAGCTGATGGTCAATTATGGAATGGTACAGTGGCTCAGTGGTTAGCACTGCTGCCTCACAGAGCCAGGGTCCTGGGCTTGATTCCACCCTCGGGTGACTGTCTGTGTGGAGTTTGCAAGCTCTCCCCTTGTCTATGTGGGTATCTTCCCAGTCCAAAGATGTACGGGTTAGGTGGATTGACCATGCTGAACAGCCCATAGTGTTGATGGATGTGTAGGTTAGGTGGATTAGCAATGGGAAATATAGGGTAGGGGGATGGGTCTGGATGGGATGCTCTTTAGAGGGTTGGTGTGGACTTGTTGGGCCGAATGGCCTGTTTCCACACTGTAGGGATTCTAGGAGATATTCATGAAACAGAATAAGGCCATTCAGCCCGTCAGCTTATAAAGTGCAATTCAACCTAATCTTGGCCCGAATCCTTTGGTTATAGCTCTTCAAGTACATGTCCAAATGCATCATAACAGAGATTAGAATTTCTGCTTCAAACATCCTATCAGGCAGACAGTATCAGACCTCCGTCATCCTCCACAGAGAAAGAAAGCACCCTTAAATTCTGCTCTGGTCTTTCCACCAATCACTCAAACCAACTTACCTTTGATTATTGACTAGACTGCAGCCAACAGAGAAAATTCCCTCTTACATCCACAATACCCAAACCCTCTCCAAGCTGCTCTTCATTCTGACTTGGAGCCATATTGCTGTCACTTGGTCAAAATCCTAGAAGAATGCCCTCTGCAATGGTACTATGGGTGCACTAACACCACGTAGACCACAGTGGTGGACTTCACTAAGGCATTTGACAAGGTTTCCTATGGGAGACTGGTCAGCAAGGTTAGATCTCATGGAGTACAGGGAGAACTAGCCATTTGGATACAGAACTGGCTCAAAGATAGAAGACAGAGGGTGGTGGTGGAGGGTTGTTTTTCAGACTGGAGGCCTGTGACCAGTGGAGTGCCACAAGGATCGGTGCTGGGTCCTCTACTTTTTGTCATTTATATAAATGATTTGGATGTGAACATAGGATGTATAATTAGTAATTTGCAGATGACACTAAAATTAAAGGTGTAGTGGACAGCGAAGAAGATTACCTCAGAGTACAACAAGATCTTGATCGAATGGGCCAATGGGCTGAGGAGTGACAAATGGAGTTTAATTCAGATAAATGCGAGGGGCTGCATTTTGGGAAAGCAAATCTTAGCAGGACTTATACATTTAATGGTAAGGTCCTAGGGAGTGTTGCTGAACAAAGAGACCTTGGAGTGCAGGTTCATTGCTCCTTGAAAGTGGAGTCGCAGGTAGATAGGATAGTGAAGAAGGTGTTTGGTATGCTTTCCTTTATTGGTCAGAGTATTGAGTATAGGAATTGGGAGGTCATGTTGCGGCTGTACAGGACATTGGTTAGGCCACTGTTGAAACATTGCATGCAATTCTGGTCTCCTTCCTATTGGAAGGATGTTGTGAAACTTAAAAGGATATAGAAAAGATTTACAAGGATGTTGCCAGGGTTGGAGGGTTCGAGCTACAGGGAGAGACTGAATAGGCTGGGGCTGTTTTCCTTGGAGTGTCAGAGGCTGAAGGGTGCCCTTACAGAGGTTTATAAAAGAATGAAGGGCATGGATAGGATAAATAGACAAGGTTGCTTCCCTGGGGTGGGGTGTCCAGAGCTAGAGGGCATAGGTTTAGGGTGAGAGAGGAAAGATATAAAAGGGACCTAAGGGGCAACATTTTCATGCAGACGGTAGTACGTGTATGAAATGAGCTGTCAGAGGAAATGGTGGAGGCTGGTATGATTGCAGCATTTAAAAGGCATCTGGATGGGTACATGAATAGGAAGGATTTAGAGGGAGTTGGGCCAAGTGCTGGTAGATTGGGTTGGGATATCTGGTCGGCATGGACGGGTTGGACCGAAGGGTCTGTTTCCATGCTGTATATCTTTATGACTCTAAGGCAGCTCACTGCCACCAATCTGGGGCAATTAGGAATGGACAATAAATTCTGGGCCAGCTAGTGACTCCCAAATGCCAGGAGTGGAGAAAAAAACATTTGCACACTCTGAGTAAATCTTCCCTCAGCCTCCTCGAATTCAAGGAATACAGGCTTCTTTTCAATTTTTCACCACAGCTAACAATTCCCCATCCTGACAACATTCTCATAAATGTTTATGTGCTGTGTTTAATGCATTAAAGTAACCCAAAATGTTTCACCGGTATGCAAATCAAGCACGGTTTTGAGACCAAGCTATTTGATAAGATGTCAGAGTCAAAACGTGTGGTGCTAGAAAAGCACAGCAGGTCAGGCAGCATCCGAGGAGCAAGAGAGATGACATTTTGGGCATAAGCTCTTCATCAGGAATGTTGGGGGAGGCCCAAGGGGTCTGAGAGACAAATGGGAGGGGGCTGGGGTGAAGGTAGCTGGGAATGTGATAGGTAGATGGAGGTGGTGGGGGCGGGGGTAAAGGTGATAGGTCAGAGCAAAGGGTGGAGCAGATGGGTGGGAAGGAAGATGGACGGATGGGACAGTTCAACAGGTCAGGGTCGAGTTAAGACAAGATGTCAATGTAGATGACCAAACGCTTGATGATAAAGGTGAGTTGTAAGTATAGTTTTAACGCAGAGTGAGACAGAGAGAGAGATCTGTGGAGGGACAGCCAGAGTTTAGAGCCTCAGCAGCTAAAGGGATATACTCGAATGTCTGAGGCTGTAAAGGGCAAAGTTGTATTTGTATCTGTCCACGACAGATAGAGACAGCACAGGTTTAAGGCAAGGACCAAGTGGTGTGGAGGAGATCTGAGAATATTTATTTTAACAAAAGCCTGGTAGAAGTATGGAAATAAAGCATATGCTTGAGAGAATGGTGGGAATGGGTATTCTCACAACATTTAAGAAGCATCTGGATGAGCTCTACGGAGAGGTGATGGCCTTGTAGTATTATCACGGGACTGTTAATCCAGAGAGACGGACAACACTCTGGGGACCTGAGTCTGAATTCAGTAAATATCTGGAATGATGAGTCTAATGATGACTGTGAATTGATTATTGGAAAAACCCATCTGGTTCACTAATGTCCTGTTGGCCTCCACTTAATTCCCAAGCCACAACAATGTGGTTGACTCTTACCTGCCCTCTGGGCAATTAGGGATGGCTAGATTAGTGGGTAGCAGAGTGGCTCAGCAGTTAGCACTGCTGCCTTACGGCGCCAGAAACCTGGGCTCGATCCCAACCTCGGGCGACTGCCTGTGTGGAGATTGCACATGGTCCTGGTGTCTGCGTGGGTTTCCTCTGGGTGATTAGATTCCCTACAGTGTGGAAACTGTCCCTTCGGCCCAACCAGTCCCCACCGACCCTCCAAAGAGTAACCTGCCCAGACCCATTTCCCTCTGAATAATGCACCTCACAGTATGGGCAATTTAACATGGCCAATTCACCTGACTGGCCCATCTTTGGACTGTGGGAGGAGACACAGGGAGAAGGTGCAAACTCCACGAGACAGTCATCCGAGACTGGAATCCTGGTGCTGTGAAGTAGCAAGTGCTAACCACTGAGCCACCGTGGCGGTGCTCCAATTTCCTCCCATGGTCGAAAGATGTAGAGGCCAGGTGAATTGGCCAGGCGAAATTATCCATATTGTTAGGTGCATTAGTCAGAGGGAAATAAAGGGTTGGAGAATTGGTCTGGGTGGGTTACTCTTCAGAGGCTTGGTGTGGACTTGTTGGGCCGAAGGGTCTGTTTCCACACTGTAGGGAATCTAATCTAATCTAGGAAATAAATGCTGCCTGGCCAGCAATGCCCTCATCCTGTGAATGAATAAAGGGGGGAAAAAAAACGCACTTAAAATGCCCGGTGGCTACAGACCAAATGCAGGTAAAAGGGGTTAGTGTAGTTTGGTGATTTTTGGTTAGCATAGACATGGTGGGCCAAAGGGCCTGTTTCTGTTTGACTTCAGGAAAGTCCTTTTGGAAGTGTAGTGTTGCGTTCGGTATTGTGACATAACCACAATTTGCATGTTGTCGCTTTACGGAACCTGTGAATGGATCAGCAAAAAAAAACCTGCCCTTGCTGGTGGGACAGGTTCTAGACAAGTCTGGCTGAGTTAGCATTTTGGACAGAAATCCTTTGTTGGAGTTGGGCTGGATTCCAGTGAAGGGATCCACCCTATCCTTGTGTCAGGCACTTATCAGTGCTTTTATTTTGCACGTTCTCATCAAATCCCAACCACCTTGACCAGTCCCACCAGGAGATGTGAAAGATGACAGAGCCATTTCCTGCTGATTGAGCTCATTCTTTCCACAACCTTTGTAACAATAATTTACATTCATGTAGTGCCTTCAAAATGAGTTAAAAAAAACCCCTAAGCTGCCTCACATCAGTGTTATCTGTCACCGAGGACAGGTGCCCAAAAGCTTGGTCAAGGTTATGGGCCTTAAGGAACTTGTTTAAAGAGTGAGGGGGTGTGGGGGGGAGGTGATGGAAAGGTTTAAGGAAGGGATTTCAGAGCTCAGGGCTCAGGAGATTGAAGACAAAGCCATTGATGGTGGAGCGATAGATGTGTAACAGGCCAAAATTGGAGGATAGTGGAGACTTGGGGTAGTTGGAGGACTGGATGGTCTTGTGTGTTGGAATGTGGGTCATAGGGACAGACAGCTATTCCAGAATTTTGTAGGAGTTTCCGTTTGCAAACTGGGGAGCGGCAGGAGAAATTTGAGAAATGGGGGAGAGGCTCTCCCTCTGGTGGTACTGCTCGCAGTGGTTGTTAGGATCTGGAACACTCAACCTGAAAGGGTGCTGGAAGTAGGAGCAATGGCAATTTCGAGAGCAGAACTGGATAAAGGGGGCAAATATTTTCAGGAAAGGGAAGGGAAGTAAGGTGAGCTCTTTCAAAGAACCCACGGACATGATGGGCCAAATGGCCTACTTCTGTATTTCCACGTATGGAGTCAGCTATTATGAGGGGGCATAGCTTTAAATTAAGGGGTGGTAGGTATAGGACAGATGTTAGGGGTAGATTCTTTACTTGGCGAGTCGTGAGTTCATGGAATGCCCTGCCAGTAACAGTGGTGGACCCTCCCTCTTTATGGGCATTTAAACGGGCATTGGATAGGCATATGGAGGATAGTGGGCTAGTGTAGGTTAGGTGGGCTTGGGTCGGCACAACATCGAGGGCCAAAGGGCCTGTACTGCGCTGTATTTTTCTATGTTCTATGTTCTATGATTCTCAGATTCGAAAAGGAGTGAAAAGAAAATATATTGTGAGTGCTACTCTCTATGGAAGAATTATCATAAATATGTGGCAAGTATGCCAGGCAATGTATAATGTTCATCTACCTGAATCTTTCACTCGGCTTTATGTCTAGAGGTTTAACACGATCTGCTTTTGTTCGTGCCTCGTTTGGGGACAAAATGTGGGGGATTCTATTGACACGCATTAAGCAAAGCCTGGCAGAATGTAGCGACAGGAGACACTGACAGATGGATGTTTTAACACCTCGATGTGCCAGGACTGAGGCCCCTTTTGAAGACGATCATATTTGTTCATTCTGTATGATGTCATTCCTGAGAATTCCAATTTATGGAGAAATGCATTCATGGATCGACAGCGCACAGGCTATGGCCATTCAGCCCACTGTGACTGTGTCAGCTCTTGAGCTATCCAATACGTTCCAATTAGTCCCACTCTCTTCCTCTTTCCTCGTAGGTTTGCAATTTTTTAAAAATCCAGGTATTTTTCTAAGGTCATGAATAAATCTGCTTCTAATACCCAGTCAGGCAGTGCATCACAGATCAAAGTAACTCACTGCATAAAAATTCTTCTCATTTCCCTTAAATTTATTTTTGCTAATTGGCTTGATTCTCTGGAGGGATTCCATGCCTCTGAGCTAGAAATTACGGTTCAGTCCTACTCCAGAATTTAATGGTCTGGGAGTTTGAGCATTAGATTGTAAATCCTTCCAACAAACACTAAGACAGTGAGTAGGGGAGACATCCGGTCAACTGTGTAGAAAACATGATGGGGCCCCTACTCATAAATGAAGGAGGCAGTGGTGTGGTGATAATGTTACTCAACTAGTAACCCAGGTCATCAGGCTAATATTCTGAGGCTGTGGGTTCAAGTCCCACTCTGAGGAAGTTTGAGTTCAATTTTAAAACAAACATTAGCCTCATGGTGACCAGGTAGCCACTGTTCCTTGTCATAAAATCTTTAGTGAAGGAAATCTGCTTTCCTTACCCAGTCTGGCCTACCTGATGATGTCCTCAGCAATGTAACTGAACTTCTCTCCAGGCAGTCGATGCTGTCCAACTATTGATGCCCACATCTCAGGAATGAACATGTGATGTTGTAATCCATAAACCCAGACAATAACATGCATGTTGTCATAGCAACTGAGGCTCACTCCCTGACTGGACCAACACTGGGCTATGCTGCCTCAGAAAGAGATGTTCGTGAAGAATGGTAATAATCATAGACCCCCCCCTTCAGTGTGGAAGGACACTATTCAGCCCATCGAATCCAGACTGACCCTCCAAAGAGCATCCCACCCAAACCCAACTCTACTCTTGCTCTGTAACCCTGCAATTCCCATGGCTAATCCACCTACACATCACTGGACACAATGGGACAATTTAATATGGCCACTTCACCTAACATGTACATCTTTGGACTGTGGGAGAAAACCCACCCAGACATGGGGATAATGTGCAAACTCCACACAGACAGTCATCCAAGGGTGGACTCGAACCCAGGTCCCTGACGTTGTGAGGCAGCAGTGTTAACCACTGAGCCAAAATGGAGTACTCTGGTATGCCTAGTGTCCCCACCTCTAATCCAGTAGACCAGAGTTCAATCCATACCTGCTCCAGACTGATTACAATTCTGAGCAGGTTACTTTTAGAAAATACCTGTAACAAAATAGACCGTTTTGCTCAGGAGTCACCGGTGACAGCAAACAAGAACAGTTTGAAACTTTCCAGGTATTGAGGGCAGGGCTGACATTCCCCTTGCTCAGTTTCTAGGCTCCAATTATTCAGTTAGTGAAAAACATCTTGTATGTACAAAATGGGGAATGGCAGGACTTACCCTGCAGGTGAATTTCACCACCTCTGGACGAAAGTGGCCATTTCTTGGGAATTGATGGAGAAGTCTGCTGATCTATTTTAGCAATGATCTATGTGGAATTTCAAGCTAGGAAACTTGAGTAAACATTTCTATGTCAGACAAAACAGCAGCATGAATCATTCCTAGCTCAGTGACTCTGTGTCAGTATGACACAGAAGGAGGCCATTAGGCCCATTGAGTTCATTTCAGTAGATTCTATATCTTGTGCCCCTGGTAGTCCAGTTCCCTCAAGTACCCTCATTAATTCTTCCTGCTTCTATCAGTCATGTGCAGCTAGTTCCAGTTCATTACCATTCCCTGCGCAAATGAAAAATGTTTCTCACACCCTTCTTTCCCCACCACACCCAAGCCCTCTCCAAACCCTTCATCTCTTATCCAAATCCTTAAATCTGTGTTTCCCCACTTTGTGAACGGC